>NW_015549607.1:66418-94397 GCF_001515605.1 Sinocyclocheilus anshuiensis
GAACTCAAAACTGAACGACATGCGTGTGCCTTTCTTGTGCAAGATGCCGGTGATGCAGCCACAGTCCTAAACGAAAATTGAAACAGTTTCAAACATTTCAGCGTCATTACTCCAGAAGACATGGGTATAATACATTTAAAATATTTACACCAGAGCAGATATTCATGGACAGAAGCTTAGTTACATTCATAAACACAAGCATGCTTTGTATGTAGGCCTATACAATCCAAAAACTATAGTTATAAACATATATGGCTATATTCGTGAACAGAGAATATCCTATCACAGTAAAGTTTTGACTAATCATTCTTACTGACATTAGGCTAGTGACATTATAACTCATATTACTTTTATATCGTATTTCTGTCTGTTATAGAACATTAAAAAAACATCCTGGCATCGTGACATTTAGATGCTGTGAATGAAACTTCATAATGTTTCACTTGATTATACATTTAGTCAGGAATTATAGTTTGGAGAAAGTCTAACTAGTAAAATGTGTACAAGTTATGTGAAAACTAATACAAGTAGGTTAATAAAAAAGACTTACTCATGTTTATGATCACTGCTGGATCAAGCCGCTGCATTGTTTTTTTCCTGAGGTAATCCAAAGCTTCTTGAGGTGAATTCTGTCTTATTCCTCTCAGCGCGACGCGAACAGTAAAATAAAAAAAACTTGAGGTCTTGCTGCTTTGTTTGCTGTGATGTGGGCGTTTACACGCCACGCGCTTCACGTGTAAGATTATAATATCTATAGCGCGCCCAGCGCGTGGGCGTGGTCGCATTAGATATAATGAAGGGAGACGTGAAAGACTGGACATCGCGTCACAAAACGCGTATCCGCGTTTGTCGACCCCAAAGGGTTAAATTAACATAACCAGTTGAGAAAGAAATCAGATGTGTGTCAGTATACAAATCAGTGCTTTAGGTCATAAAGTGACAGCAGCGTAATTATCCTCCTGCTGTCTGTATAATTAATGTTAATCGAACAACAAAAGAAAAACAGAAAATCACTGCTCTTGACTGAATAACTTTTGTAGCTTTAACAAGCATTAATATATATTTAATTTATACCATGAAGACTATGAAGTCTTTTGTTGTATTCTTAAAATATAATTTACTTGTATTTATGTTAAGCAAATGTGTTTGATCAGACTTGTTTTTTAAGGAATGTTTTGAATTATAATTGTAAGCCCACTGTCAAATTTTCAATAGAATGAGAAAAAATTAAGAATATATGGCTATTTATCATCAACATGTTATATATTATGTATATTGATTTTTTTCACATATTTCTAGTAAAAACTGAAACGGACTAAAAAAAAGGTAAATTTACTTTTGAAGAAAATTATATGAAAACATAAGAAGTTATAATGTCTTTTGTTTCTCAAATAAAGTTAAGTAAATTTATATTTGATATTTTTAGTTTCCAATTTTTAATGGACAAATGCCAAAAATGTATATAATATGTAATATATCAATATGCAGCATGAATTCATCAGGTATTTTTCTTTTGAGCTCTATAGAGGAATAAGTCACAAAGGTTTTGTGTGAGTGTTCGTAAATGATTCATTTGATGATTGTTTTCAATATCAGTACTCGTTGATAATTTCTTCCAGGTCTTCTTGAAATGGGCCGCAAGAAGGAAGATGAGATGAGAAATCTTCAGGTTAGTGTGAAGGAGTTTGTATAAATATCACACTGCTAGATACATACGCACACACTGGTTTCCATGTTTTATGGGGACATTCCATAGATGTAATGTTTTTTTTACTGTACAAACTATATTTTCTATCTCTTTACTCTAACCCTCCTTTTAAACCTACCTATTTTAGATTTTCAAAAAACTTCATTCTGTATGATTTATAAGCTGTTTTCCTAATGGAGACCAAAAAAATGTCCCCACAAGGTAAAAAAGAACTGGTATTGCTATCCTTGTGGCATGACATTATGTAGGGAATACCAGGTACACACACACACACACACACACACACACACACACACACACACACACACACACGCACAATCTCCTCTGTAGTTGGTGGTTTAAGTAACCATAACCATATCCATAACCTTCATGTAATCCTGCATGCACATCAGTTGTCCTGCATGTGGTAGCCATGTAATCACACCATCTTACCCCGGCTTGTCAGCATGCTTTCAAACCTCACCCACTGAGTTCTGGAACATCTGCTGTGCCACAGAGGCACCTGCTATCCTGCCTCTATTATGCATCAATCCCCTTAGAAGAAACCAGCAGCATGCTGCCAGACAATAGGACACAGCTTCAGTAATTACACTTGGCCCTGGAATTTTACCAGGTGCTACTTTTGACTGGTGGATTAGAAACCTCTAGAACTCACTTGAACAGAATTTCCTGTGTCCAGTCAAAGTCACCTCTTTTTTTTTTTTTTTTTTTTCAGGACAGGATTGTAGATCTTGAAATGGTAGGCTATTTTGTTTTACTATTTTGTGTGTGATTTTGTTGCGCTGTGTGAACATGTTCTGTGTGAACAGCATCTGAAGCACTGGACCCAAGTAATACATACCAATGATGAATCTGAGCCACAGATGCACCCCACCACAGTTCAGTTTTGAGTACAGCATAAGAGAATATACTACCATGTGTCTTGCTACTACAGTACTACCACTGGAAAATATTGTGGCACCACCAGTATTTTAAGGTTTATGGATTTTGATGGTACCATAGCACTAGTATATTATAACGTGCAACCATCTATATTTTACGGTCTGTCTAAATTTTATTGTGTGCAGCATCTAAAAGATAATAATGAACTAGACCTTAAGACCAACAGACATGGACTAAAAGACACAAAATGATTAATGTTGAGTCTCAAGAAAGTGGCTCTGATGAAACATTTAATTTACATAGAACAAAAACCTAATACCTAAACTTACTAGAACTAAAATCGTATTCTTCTGGTGCCTTAAAAGCACTTCTGAAATGCAGCTAGTTTAGCTTTGTGAGGCTGATTCATAGATACCCTTTCTACATTTTGGTCCAGAATATTCTGTCTGCAAAGTTAAATTGCTGAAATGTTCCACACCTCAGTACACTATTTGCAGAAGCGTAACGATTTCTGTTAAATGTTTGAATTACAAATCATTACTTGGCTAAGAAATATGCAGCCGTTTGTTAAAAGTATTGACGCCTGCATTGACTCGGCAGTATTTATGCAGTTTGAAAAATAAGCTATCTGACGCCTACCACATCAATCACCATTATGTGCTACGGCTGGCTGACGAACATTTAATTAGCTCCTGAAAAGCTTCAGCCTTTACTCACAGCTCAGTCTATTTACATCATTATTGCTTGGCACCACAACACTCTGGTGTCAGGAATTGACCCTTGCCTCTTCTGGGAGATGCACTCATTCAGATGACTCGCAGCAATAGGGTAGAGCTACTGTAAGTTTTTAAATATTAAAGACAGAATAATTCCACCATTAACACCATTTTAATTTTCTAGAGCACCAGGCTGGCCTTGGATCATCTGGAATCAGTTCCTGAGAAGCTCAGTTTGCTGGAAAACTTCAAGGATCTTGAGGTTGGATCATAAGTGATGTTTTGGTTAAGATTTGACTTCTCTCTAAAGTAGATATCATGGTTGGCTTATATGGTTTCAGGAGTCACAGAAGCAGAGAGAAATGGTGGAGCAACGTTATGCCAAATATAAGGAGATAGTTGGTAACCTCCAGCATCAGCTTGAGGAATCTAAGAAGAGGATTCAGGAATACAGGGTATGAATGCTTGAGTGGCAAGGTCCACAGTCCAGGTCAATTTTCTTACTGTGTAAGGTTAGATCTTAACTCTCGAATCTTATAGACTGATCTCTTGCTGTTAATTTTAGGATGAGAAGTCGGATGCAGCCTGTCGGAGTCTCCAGCTTACTAGTCTGACACCATCTCTGCTCAGTCAGAGCAATTTCCTGACCGATACCACTCTGTCTACCCACACCTGTGAGTACAGGAGTATGGGAGTTGCAGTTAAAAGTTGTTGAAATCATGTTCTGAGGTTGTTGGGACAAAAAAATGTTATCACTATTTTGAATATGATGTATATAGTTATAATTTCTCATTTTGGTCTAATAAATTGAAACAAATTAATAGTGGCATTAACCTTCACCCTCATGAACTGAAAATGACATACCTGAAATTAGTGTTGTGAAAGTACCAAAATTTCAGAAGTTGGCGGTATAATAGTGGTAAAATTTCACAGTTCTCAATTTCGTTACCATAGCAAAAACGATAAAATATCAAATACATGAAATTAATTCATTATTAATGGTTTAAGAATTATAGGTAAATTATACATTAAAACATTAGCATGCAGCCTTCAAATATTGTTCGATTATGTAAGCATTGCATTTAAAAAATAAAATGAAGGTAATGAAATAACAAAGAAACATTACAGGTAACAGAACAAGTGGCAGGTCTATTGTACTTTCACCGCAAAACTTGCAGAGTTCTATTCTGATATATTTGATATTTTTTGTCCAGTTTTTGTCCAGTTCCAGACTTTAAGCTTTAATTCAAGGGGTTGAACAAAAATATAACAAAATGCTTAGGAATTTCAACCATTTTTTTTTTTATACATAGTCCCCCCATTTTCAGGGGCTCAAATGTAATTGGACAGATAAATATAATCATAAATAAAATGTTTATTTTTGATATTTTGTTCAGAATCCTTTGCAGGCAATAGTCTGGAACTCATGGACATCACCAGAGACTGGTTTCCTCCTTTGTGATGCTTTGCCAGGCCTTTACTGCAGCTGACTTCAGTTGTTGTGTGTTTGTGGGTCTTTCTGCCTTTGGTTTTGTCTTCAGTAAGTGAAATGCATGCTCAATCGGGTTGAAATCAGGAGATTGACTTGGCCATTGCAGAATATTTCACTTTTTTACCTTCAAAAACTCCTGGGTTGTTTTTGCTGTATGTTTTGGGTCATTGTCCACTATGAAGCACCAACCAAACAACTTTGCTCCATTTGACTGAATCTGGGCAGAGAGTATATCTCTATACACTTCAGAATTCTTCCGGCTGCTTCTGTCCTCTGTCAAGCCATGCATGCTCATGCTATCACAGTGCTCCACCATGTTTCATAAATGATGTTGTATGCTTTGGATCATGAGCTGTTCCAAGCCTTCTTTATACTTTTTTCTTCCCGTCATTCTAGTACAGGTTGATCTTAATTTCAGCAGTCCAAAGAATGCTTTTCCAGAAGTGATCTGGCTTTTTTAAAGATGTTTTTTGGCAAAGTCTAATCATGCCTTGTTTGCATCTTGTGGTGAACCCTCTATATTTGCTTTCTATAGTCTTCTCTTGATTGTAGACATTGACAGTGACACTCCTACCTCCTGGAGTGTAGACATTGACAGTGACACTCCTACCTCCTGGAGAGTGTTCTTCACTTGGCTGGATGTTGTAAAAGGGTTTTTCTTTCCCATGGAGAGGATCCTCCGATCATCTACCACTGTTGTCCTCTGTGGACGTCCATGCCTTTTTATGTTGCTGAGCTCACCAGTGCGTTCTTTTTTCTCAGAATGTACCAAACTGTTGATCTGGCCGCTCCTAATGTTCCTGCTATCTCTCTGATGGATTAGTTTTGTTTCTGAAGCTGTGCACTTTAAGCCCATATTCATTATACATTATTATAGTACTGGAACTTGATTATGTTTCTGTCAACAGGTAAAATAGTTAAAATTGTTCTTGTGTCCAGATATATATAGACCGAACTGTATATACACACACATGCAATGTTTTGTATAATTCACACTGCTTTTACACAAGTAGTACAAGTCAAGGTGTAACACAAAACTAGAACAAATGGAGATGCCAAAGGACCACTCTACCAGCTGTCTTCACTTGATTGCATATTGCTACTTCACAGCTCCATTCAGAATTACTAAAAACAGCAAAATACTAATGAAAAACATATGAATTGCAAACATATATGAAAATGTGGTTACATCTTTAGTATCGTTCAAGTCTTATTTTGTTGTGTTTATGTAAGCCATTTAATCGGTTGTATCAAGGAGCTGTAAAGACTTCACTCAGACGAGTGTGTTGAAGATGTTTGTGTTGAAGACGCAAAGGTATATGGATGAGTATTTATGCCATGCAGAAACTCTTAGAAAGCAAAAACAAACACTTGCAAACAATGAATGCATCTCTCGCTTATTGTATGCTTATTTTAAACTCAGAAGAAAAGCTCAAAATTAACACATTTTCTTCAGTAATTAAAATTAACGGATGCTAACATGGTCTTCCATGATGTGCAACACAAACACCGCTGTCAAAATCTCAGAAAAAGTAGTGTAGGGTTTCATGACCCTTTAACCGGAAGTCGGGACTTCTTTTGAAGTGGTTGTGCTAAATATGACATTGTCTAATTTCAGTAAAAAATCTCTTGCTGTCTTTTGTTCTTGCTACTGTATACAGACTCTCTAGTACTCTCTAGTAACATCTAGTAGTTGCTGTTCATAGAGCTATTATGATAGAACCAGATCAGATTGTTGGTGATTTTAATATTCACATAGATCATGAAAATGATACATTAGATTTAGCATTTGCTGACATTCTAAACTCCAAACTGATCACATTTGTAACACTGTTAGTTTTTTTTTTTTTTAAACCGGATCACATGCTTTCATTAGTTATATTTTCAGTCCAATCTACAGTTCAAAGCAAAATTAGAGAACAATCTATAAGTATTAGATTTTTTCAGAAATATTGTTAATCTTCATCGCTCAAAATTTCAAGGATTATTAGCTGTAGTAATACCACTGTTCTACTAACCTTTGACAAAATATCCAAGGCATTTCAACAAAAACCTTTGTGGAAAACAAACTGATCAAAATTAGAGAACGGTAACCACTGTAGCACAAAAGAAAATTACAACTAACATTTAATAATAATAATAATAATAATTCATTACATTTATATAGCGCTTTTCTAGGCACTCAAAGCGCTTTACATTGTCAGGGGGTATCTCCTCATCCACCACCAGTGTGCAGCATCCACGTGAATGATGCGATGGCAGCCATAGTGCGCCAGAACGCCCACCACACACCAGCTTATTGGTGGAGAGGAGACAGAGTGATGAAGCCAATCAGTAGATATGGGGATTGTTAGGAGGCCATGATGATCAGAGGCCAATGGGAAAATTTGGCCAGGATGCCGAGGTCACACCTCTACACTTTTCGATAGACATCCTGGGATTTTTAATGACCACAGAGAGTCAGGACCTCGGTTTAACGTCTCATCCGAAGGACGGTGCTTTTTGACAGTATAGTGTCCCCGTCACTATACTGGGGCGTTAGGACCCACACAGACCACAGGGTGAGCACCCCCTGCTGGCCTCACTAACACCTCTTCCAGCAACAACCTAGTTTTCCCAGGAGGTCTCTCATCTAGGTACTGACCAGGCTCAGCCCTGCTTAGCTTCAGTAGGTAACCAGTCTTGGGCTACAGGGTGATATGGCTGCCTATGGCAGAACAACTAACATTTTTGAGGCTTACAGCTGTCAGAAATTAGTAGGAAGTGTAGAGGCCCTTGCTTTGAGTGACTTCAGCACATCTTTGCCTGCAGGACATCTCTATTCTCTCACACTAGAGGTCTGCATTCCCACGGCTCTCCTGCGGGAACCGCGAGACCCGACCAGATTTTTTGCCCCGCGTGATTAAATTCCCGAATAAAATGCGGTAGCGGTTGGTAACTCTGGTGTAATTTGAACGGGAGCGGGCGGTCTAACAATATCCCGTTCCCGACATCCATTCAGAACAGCATATCTGCGCTTTATTCTTATTGACCACCAGTTCAGCCTGCACTCGGACTGTTATGCATGCGCATGCGCATGCGCATGCTTTCTGCGCCACACGTTTTATTTGCGAGGTCTGTGCGCAGCATGTGCATAACGATGCTCAGAGCAGGCTGTACCGGTGGTAAATATACGGCCCTCAGACAGAACAGGCAGGTTGTCCATGAGTGACAGAGCAGAATAAGGATGGAGCAAAGTGTGGATGCGCTGTCCTTGAAGGACATTCAACACAGTTTTGTTTATATTTTGCGTAGCCTGTATTTTGAAATAACAGATGTCGTATTTATTTATTTTTCTCTGCGACACTTTTCCTACTGTGTTAACAGAACGAATTTAGTATTTCGACAAGACGAATAAAAATAGCTAGGCTATTTTTGTACAACCTACATTTTTTTTTCTTTGCCACACTTTTTCCTATTGTGTTGTAAATGTTAAACGAATTGTATCCTGGGTCGGGAAGAAAATTATGCTAAGCGGACAGCGGGTGAACAAAGAGTGAATCTATAGTGGGAGCGGGTGGGTGCGGAATACAACCTTGCGAGAGCGGGACTAAAAAAATAGTCCCGCGCAGACCTCTATCTCACACTGCACTGGTATGATCTTCCTCCACTCTTCTTCCAGTCACTTAGTTTGGTAAGTGTAGTGGGTTTCTTAGACATAACTTTGTCGCCAAGGATTTTCAATCGGGTTTAGATCAGGACTCTGGTCTGGCCATTTAATTATTTAAATTTTCTTAGCTTCAAGGAACTGTTTTACCTGTTTTGCAGTGTGATGGGGGGCATTGTAAACATTTGCATTCACCTTCCATGTAGCTGTTTAAGAGGCCCAACTCCTGCTGCAGAAAACATCTCCCAAACCATGACACTTCCTCTTCCACCTTTCATTGATTTCTTTACTTTTGTTTCAGTCACCTTAGAGCGGCCCGCCATCTTGCAATCTCAGTGAAAATTGGAGGAATGCTGCCAGTTAAAGAGGGTTTGTCATATAATTAAGAAAATTTGCACCAGGTGCCAGATTAACACCAATTACTTGTAGCTGTATGTATAGGGCAGGCCCCCCTGGAAGAAAATTTTGTAAATTTTAAAGTTAAATTCATCTATCTGGTGCACTTTGAGAATTCAAAATTAAGAGCTCCAACACCGGTTCAGTCACAGTGTGCAAACTAAAAGACAAAAGCTGGTGAATTTACTTGTTCTTGAAATTTAAAGGGTACTCAACCCTCTTTTTAGTTGTGATATAGTGTCTCAGTCTCACTGGTGAATTTGGAAGCCAAACAAATTAGAATAAAATAATAATATCCCTACTGTAGAGTAAGGTAAAATAATATACCTGAAAAAAAAAATCATTTTCATTTATTTCACAGTGGAAAATTTTTGGATGTAAAGACGGCAACACCAAAGCTCCAAAAGTACCAAAAAATTTATTTTTTTTTAAAACTGTCGCATAGCATATGTGACGTTTCCAGCATGCAGGCTCTTCATCAGACAAATGAACAACACTGATATCCCAATCTTTATAGGCCTACCTCCAGGTGATCAAAGGTCACATGACCGTACCATATTATCATGATAATAATAATAATACCAAAACAATAACATATCAACCAAGGAGAAAAACATAGAAACCAAAATAAGAAATAAAAATAAATCAAAAACATATAAAGCTATGCAAAATACACGAATATAATTATCAATATATTGTTTAATAACATTAATTGATGCCTGCCTAGGTACATAAATACAAATCAATAACCACCAAGCATTTATTATATGTAAATAAATATCTTGTGTTTAAAGAAATGGACGAATATCAAAGACCTCATTTAATCCTCTAGGGGACAACGTGTCTAGTGTATAGATCTAAAAGGCTTCGCGCTGTAAAAGCAATTTATTGATCTCACCTCCGCGACGCGGACACTTCACTACTTCAATACCTATGTACTGAAGAGTGGAAACTGAGTGTCTTGAATCTGCAAAGTGCTTTTTGGATCGCGATGTCTAATTGCACATTGATGTTCAGAGATGCGAGTTTTTAGAGGTCTGCTAGTCTTACCAATATAACATAAACCACAGGGGCAACGCAACAGGTAAATGACATTAGCCGTCTTACATGAAATAGTGCCTCGAATTTTAACAAGTTTTTGCGATAAATGGTGTGAAATTCTGAACAAGTGTGCGTTTGATCTAATGGCACTGACTATACAAGAAATATCTGCACAGCTGGTGAATATTCGAAAAGAAATGGACGAGGTCAAAATTCAGCTATCTCTGGAACATCCTGACAAAGAACAACTTGACTCAGTGCTACTGGAATGCAATCAACGAATTGCGGAATTAAAAAAGGAGATTATCGCATCTAAGAAGAGCAAGTTCGACAGAGATGCTCCTGATTATGCCAACGATCGTGTCTATCAGTGGAGATCACAACTTAGGCATCGTTCATCGCCACAATTTACCTTTCGTGGGGCTCGTAAACCTTTACGGTATGATGATAATAGGTACTCATCTGCTCAATCGTCCTCTTCATTTGATCGGGATTCAGACTCCAGCAATCTGTCCCAGTGTCAACGTTTTTTAGAAGGCGGACGACAATTCAACATCTCTTGTCCAAGAAAAAATGCAGGAGGAGCAAAAAGAGCTCCCGCAAGATCTCAATATGTGACACGAAGAACGATGCAGAAGTGATTAATGTCATCAATTTATCGAGCAAAGTGATCTCTAATGACTGTTTAACTGTCCTTAACAAAGGACTTTCGTTCTCACCAACTGCACACTGTAATGAATTTGACACTTTCATTGATTTGCAAAAATTTTTTCGTAATTTGAGACTTAAAGAATTCTTTAATGTGAGACAGGCCAGTTCACAGCAGACTCACTCATTGGACTCCGGAGTTTCTATGTCTGATACAACCTCTGAGTCACGGGATAGTGACTATGGTACATCTAGAGAGGACTATAATTCTAGTGAACAACATCGGACTGGTTTTAGAGGTAAATCCACCTTTGTTCCCTTTAAAAACAGAAATGCTTCTTTGGATACTTATTGTAGGCTTGTAGAAAGTGATGTTGTATCTATATTAAAATCTAAAAGACAATATAAACGTGCACATAATTTGACGGAGGCACAATTGTCTGAATTGGAATCACTTAAAAAAGATTCGTCTATAGTTATTCAAAGTGCTGATAAAGGTGGAGCAGTGGTTATTTTAGATCGACAAAACTATGAATTTGAAATTCAGAGACAACTTTCTAATTAAGTTTTTTTACAAAAAATTGAGTATGAATCCGTTGGCTCATTACAAAACATCTGTACACAATACTTTAAAACTGTTTGTGGATTCAGGTTTGTTGACAAAAAATGAATATGAATACATGTGTGTTGAGCATCCGATCACACCGGTACTTTACACGCTGCGGTCCTTCTAGTCACCATGGATGTTGAATCGCTTTACACCAATTTTCCATTTCAGGGAGGGTTAGAGGCAATTATATTTTTTCTTGATCAACATCCTTGTCAGGTTCCAAGCACTGTATGTTTGAGTGACTTGGCAAAATTGGTGCTTTCACATAATTATTTTTTCTTTGGGTCAGATTACTATCTGCAGATCTCAGGAGTCAGCATGGGTTCCAAGATGGCCCCAAGTTTTGCATCTTTATTTTGCGGGTTGTTTGAACATCAGTTTGTGTTAAATCCTGTGGCGAATGATTTCTTGAGACACATTGTTCTATGGAAATGATACATTGATGATGTTTTTTTAGTATGGAGTGGTACTGAATCGTAGCAATTATATTCGTGTATTTTGCATAGCTTTATATGTTTTTGATTTATTTTTATTTCTTATTTTGGTTTCTATGTTTTTCTCCTTGGTTGATATGTTATTGTTTTGGTATTATTATTATTATCATGATAATATGGTACGGTCATGTGACCTTTGATCACCTGGAGGTAGGCCTATAAAGATTGGGATATAAGTGTTGTTCATTTGTCTGATGAAGAGCCTGCATGCTCGAAACGTCACATATGCTATGCGACAGTTTTAAAAAAAAATAAATTTTTTGGTACTTTTGGAGCTTTGGTGTTGCCGTCTTTACATCCAAAAATTTTCCACTGTGAAATAAATGAAAATGATTTTTTTTTTCAGGTATATTATTTTACCTTACTCTACAGTAGGGAAATTGCAATACGTTTGTACTAATTTCTACACTTGCAAGCAGGGCCTAAAACTAACTTTCACATCTGCCAGTGGCTGGTAACTTCAGAAAATGTACCGGCCATAAATATTTTTCCTTGCCATGAAATTGTTTTTGCAAAAAACGGGCAGTTGCTACTACTACAACAACTAAACATATTTAATTTTTAAAAAAGCCATTTGAAATTAGAACCAACCACTGCATTTTAATCGCGATACAAACAAAGATACAAAGATAAAACCTGCATGAAAAACGGAAACATAAACAGACAGGCTGAATGAGAATGCAAATTCACTCTCTGACAGCAGGTGGCGCTTATGGATCAGCAGTGATAAGAAGGGAAAAAATGCCATCGAAACTTTTGTGAAGTCAGTTCCCTTCAGAAATACATTCATATAAACCCTCACCCCAATATTTATATTTTTCTTCTGAACAGTGAGCTTGCTGTGCCTGTACAGTATTTTCTCTGTGCGTGTCTGTTCATTTTAGGCCATGCTTGCAAGAGATAAACCCTTGAGCTTTCATTTTGGAGGAAACTTCGGTCGAGCTTTTATTTTGGTGGAAAACTCCAGCTTCTGTGAAAACAGGTTTACAAACATTACTAATTTAATGAAATACTGTAAACATTTGCCCCGTGGAAAACTTTCTCCGTGGACGAAGCGGAGTCCAGCCCGGGGTCGTCACATGTGGTTGCCGGAATCCGCCGGCCGTTCCTCACTCTAGCCCCCGGCCTCTGCTCACTCTAGGCCGCCGCTGCTCACTCTAGGCCGCCGTGTGTGACGCTGTGTTTCGTTGTGAAAGCGAAACTACTTTGTTTGGCCTTCCAAAAATGGACACGACTAGAAATCAGTGGTTAAGTTGTATTTACAACACTGTTCCAGAACACTTCAACCCAAATATTCAGATGTGTGCAGCACATTTTATGGAGGACTGTTTCCTGATCCTGGTAGAGTAGACTACAATGCCAGCTGTTCTGACTCACAGACTGTAAGTAAGTTTTTTATATTTAAAGAATTTGCCACTGATGATTCAAACGCGAGTTTTGGGCAGTGTAGAGTAGGGCTTAGTTTGTCTTTTCTCCGATCACAAATGCAGACATGGTTTTATGTTTACGCGGCGCGATGCAACGCAATATGTAAAAAGACAGTATAAGTCATTATAATCCATAATTATGTCCCCACTGGATGCAACGAATGCCTCATTTATAATGGGTTTTCATGTTTTTGAATCATCGCTCCGGCCTGACAGGGCATCATCACAGTATGGTAGGGGCGTAACATTTCCGTCACACGCTTGAGGTATTCGGCCAATCATAACGCACTGGATAGCTGGCCATTCACACCACACCTCGCTTTTCAGACCGATGGGCTTTGTAAAGATCGCCGCGTTTCAGAAAGGCGGGGCATAGATGAGAACCAATAATATACAGTATGTGGAAAATAATGTGTTTTTTGAACCTTAAACCGCATAAACACATTTCATTACACCAAATACACAAAATAATGTTCTTTTTAGCAACATCATATGACCCCTTTAAACATATATTAAATAATTAAAACATCACTTACAGGTAAAGTAAAATATGAGTATATAATCTAATATTCCACGAAATGCTCTTCTCTGCACTTCATTTAGCTAGCTGAGCTGTAGACACTGTTTTATTGACATCTTTCTGCGGTTGAAACATTGATTGAGGAGGCATGAGATGTTCATTCATGTTTATTTCGCCGTTTGAGCGTTTAACAATTATTATATATAGGCGTTTATACAGCGATCTGTCATGCCATGTCAAAGACCATGAAAACAGCATTTATTGTTTGAATTTCCTGAAAATAATGGACATAATTTGAGAGAAATATTAATATATCTCAGTCTATATTGAGAAATTGATATAATCTCATTATATATTGAGAAATATGCTTTTTTCCTTGTCAACAAAAGTAAGTGTGTGTGCCTCAGGGCTCAGTTCTTGGACCACTTCTCTGTCTACATGGCTTCACTAGGCTCTGTCATTCAGAAACATGGCAATCAGCATAGCAGTCACAATTTCACCATCCAATTAGGCACATCAACCATAACGCCTTCAAAAACAGCCAGAAACCTTGGAGTTGTGATTGATGATCAGCTGACTTTCTCAGACCACATTACTAAAGCTGCCCGGTCCTGCAGATTTGCACGGCAGTAAGATTAATTTGTAATAAGCCGAAAAGAATGCATGTCACCTCTGTTTATCAATTTGCACTGGCTACAAATAGCCGCTTGTATAAAATTCAAGGCATTGATGTTTGCCTACAAAACCACCACTGGCTCTGCACCCCTTTACTTAAATTCATTACTTCAGACTTATGTGCCCTCTTATGTGAACATTTATTATGCCATCCCAAAGAGGCACAAAATCACTTTCACAGACTTTTAAATTAAATGTTCCCTCCTGGTGGAATGACCTGCCCAACTCAATCCGAGCAGCTGAATCCTTAGCCGTCTTCAAGAATCGGCTAAAAACACATCTCTTCCATTTTTATTTGACCCTCTAACTCTAACAATCTCTATTCTAATTATATTCTTAAAAAAAAAAAACTAGCCCCTTTTAGACTTGCACTCTATTCATTTACTAACTGCTTGTTTTCTTAAAAAAAAAACAAAAAAAAACAGCACTAGCTTCACTATTTTTTTTTTGTATTCTATATATTCCTTTTCTTTTTATTTATTATACAATTACTAAAAGCAAAAAAGGCCTCTTAACACTAGCTTGCTCTATTCTTTTACCATTCTGTTTGTTTTCTTTTTGTATAATTATATAATTAAAAAACCCTTGCTATGTGTACTACATTAAGCTAGCTGAGACTTGTTATAGCACTTGCGTATCATTGCTCTTTTGTTGATTTTGATTGCTTCCATTGTCCTCATTTGTAAGTCGCTTTGGATAAAAGCGTCTGCTAAATGACTAAATGTAAATGTACTTTGCTATACAGTATGTTTTTTTTTCAGAGTATGGCTGTATTCTGAGTACTAATGGAATATACTAATGTATATAAACAGCAACAATTTTTCATACATCTCTTCCTATCTCTGCACTTACGTTTTTTTTCTCTGTTCTGTTTAAAGCACCACAGAAGCCACTTGCCAGTCCAGATTTGGAATCCAGTCTGACCCAAGAGCACTTTTCTACCTTCAACGGAGCAAACTCCAAACACACAAGCATGTAGCATACAGCTGAAACTTTTGGCGGTAAAGATAAACTCATGATAAATACTCATGAATACCTCTGATTCCCACCAGATCCTTATGCTTGGACCGATTAGATCACTATAACATATATGAATCTATATATTTTGAAAACTTGTCTAATTTTGAATATTTACTGTTATCATTTTACCTTAACTTTGTAACATCAAGCAATGGTTAACTAATTCTGTATGTAAACAAATATTTTTTTTGTTTGTTTTTTACTATTTACTTTTTTTATACATCAATGTAATGAAATGTGACTGACTGCTAAATTACAGTGCCTTTTGTAAAAAAAATTTTTTATACCGTTTGTAATAAATGTATGTTTTTTTACTTCTAAAGAAAAACAACTAAAGGGCACAAGTCTGGAACTGCAAAATAAATGTGATGTGAATGTAATTCTCCCACCTGGATGAATTTGAAACCAATTAAAACATGGTCACTGTACAGCTACAAACCTCTTGTAATCTTTTGTCTCAAGACGCAACATTGGATGCACATGACATATTCTGCTGTCATATACAGTGCAGATACACCATTTTACAGAATGAAACATAAAAGGACATTGTTTCCTTAATTTTAATGCAGGTCGTACACACTTTAGAAGTTTTTCACTTCCTTTAACACTTCCCAAGTGGAAACCGCATTAAAGCAATTATATTCTTCCTCCTTTCATTATCTCCTGATTTATTTGAGTTGATTTATGAAGAATTTTTCATTCTGTGCATATTATTGACATTGTTATGCTAGTAGTTATCAACTTTGTTGGCAAGTTATGAGGAACTTTACTGGTAAAATAAGTATAAGGGCAACCTTGAAGTACTGACATAATTTAGATAAAAAAGGCAACAAAGTAAGCAAGTTAATTACAAAACTAAACAAAAACCCATTGAACTGTTAATAAAAGCATAATATTTTTAGCCACATGACTGCAAATGATGGATTCAAACGACTCAGATCATTACGTTTTTTTTTTTTTTTTACTTTTTTTTTCTCACTTTTTTTCTCCATTTTGCTCTCAATTGGATTATTAAAGGATTATTAGGCTGCATATAAACTAATGTCAGCCAGGCACTTACCCATATCCCTCTGCTGTGAATGACGTTGGATGCTGGTTGAAAACGAGGTTTAGTCAAATACATTCAAATGTGATTCAGTGACATACAGTTGAGTCATATTCAAAACATGAAAACATGAATGATAAAACAGCATTTCACTGTGTCTTCACATTTTCTCGCTGTATTTAGTCATTTCAGTTGTTTTTTGGCTCATTCAGCTGGGACTATCCTGGAGACATCAGTCAAATTTTCTTTAATACACAAACACACATACTCAAAGAACTGTCCATATTCTGCTGCAACAGTTGTACTCAAACCTTATTTTAAAAAATGTCCATTATTGTTCATATAAAGTAGTTGGATTGACACTGTACTGTGCTGTGAGTTCTTTAGCCTGTTGTATAGAAGCAGCTGTATAGAAGCTGATGCTGGTGGGTGGATACGTTATTACAGTGGGCTCCTGCTGTGATAACGCATTTCCGTCACCCAAGCTGAAATCAACAGGGACTGATTTCAGTGCCAGTTTTCGGCTGCAATGCTGGCAGCTTCATTGGGATTCTCATTGGATCCAATCACACTACAGAATGCAAAACCGCAGCCTCCCGGACAAAATATATCACTGTCAGTCTTAGCTGTGCCACGACAAGTCCTTGAATTGCTAGGTTTTTCTCCATCTTCTCCACATCCTTTTCACTCTTTCATGTTTCACGAAAACAAAAGGCATTACGCCCAGATGCAAATTTAGTTTATATTTTTATGACAGTCAACTGTCTGCATTAACATACAATCTATGATTACATTGAAAATCTGGAATTTAAAATATTGGGGGAAAAGAAAGATTCTGATGTAAAATGAAGAATAATGTAGGATTCTGCTCTACTAACTCATTAATAAAATAAGCAAATTTGTGACATTGAATGTGAAATCCTTTGAACAAAAGGTCAAGGTGCTCTTGGGAAAATGTTTAAACAATTAAAGCAAAAGGGAGGCATACAAACTACTGAAAGTTGTGTAAATTTTGTTTTGCTGATATGGATCGAGTTGGAATGGATTTGGCCTTGTAAATTACAAAAATGCACGATAAAATCTCTGACTTTTTTTATTTGTAGAAATCAAATCTGCATTTTCTGTCTCTGAGGATGTCATTTCTGCACTCTAAAAAACAATTCAGTGGATCTGTTGCCACTACTTAATTTAATGCATTAGTGCAAGTTAAAAATCCCAATTTATTGATTTAATTAAACATTTTAAGTTTTAAACATTTTTTAATGAGTTGTCCTGACATCTAAATGTTGATAATTACATCAACGTAATACTGTGTGTAACTTCAACTTAAATATCTGTGTTAGTTTGTTTAAAACATTATTTAAGTTGTACTAACTCAATGTAATTAGCTCCATAACTTCATTTTTTCAAGTTCACGTTTCAGGTTCCCAGCATGCTTTGCATGTGACTGAATAATGAGCGGTAATGTAGAAATAAACTCATATTTTAAGCATTTCTATTTAAGATCAGAACAGGAGAAGATTTATTAGTGTTCAGTATGTTCAGTTCATAATGTTCAGTTCTTTTAGTATGATTGAATCAAATTTAAAACAATATGAAAAAACAACTTAATTGTTAGTTTTAACACAATTTTTTTAAGTTGAATACTCATACAAATTAAGTTGTTCTAAGTATATATAGCACAATATAGTTTACTAGTTGAACTTAATTTCAGAAGAAGTTGACTTAACTCAAAAAAAATGATGCAAACTGTTGTGTGAATTTTTTTTGTTGCGTCCAAACAATATTTTTTAGAGTGTGTTTTACTCATTTTTATTCTGGATTTGAATCAGTGCAGTAGGTTGCAGTGACAAACAGCAGTAAAGGGGTGCTGAGATTACCTGCAATATAGAGCTAAGAGAGATAGTCATATGAAAATTTATGGCAGATTATGGACGTACTTTTTACAAGGCTCCGTACAGTATCCAACAAAATCATATCAGACAAAAGCATAAAATTTAATTAGTTCACTCAAAATTTAAAAAAAAAAGTAATTTACTCACCTTCGTATTGTTCTAAACCTGACTTTCTTGTTTATTGTAAGAAAATGCTATCGAGCATATTGTCAAGCTGATCTTTTCCTTAGAATGTACAATAAGTGAATAGTTACCCCAGCCATTTCTGCTTTTATCCACTTTTATTGTATGGAAAAAATAGGATACTCTCCTAAATATCCCATTTTGTTCCACACAAGGAAGAAAGCCTTACAAGTTTGGAACAGCATCAGAGTGAGCAAGCGATTATAACATTTAAATTTTACATTTTTTTAGTGAAATATCCCTTCAAGTTAATACAAGAATAAAAAAAAAAGTAAAAATACAGTGGTTGTCTTGAGAAGGGGTGGTAAATATTCCTGTGCATAGGGGGTGTCGACCTTTTCAAAGCTACTAGGTCATCTGCTCCATATTTCAGCTGCCATATTTGATTAGCTCGTTCCAAGAAAACGCTTGTTTGAACATGCTGGAAAAGGAACAAGCTTTTGTTCTTGACAAGACAAAATCGTTCTTAGAGGCGACAGAGGCCATATTGGTGTTTAACAACTGCCAGTTTAAAAGTGAGAAAAGACAGAAAGAGTACAATTTTGAGACAAAACCTTGAACAATGAAGCTTTGTTCTGTCATTTTTTATTCTAAATTATATTCATTGTCTGGGTATAAAGTCTTTGAGACCATGGCATTTTTTTGTGTGTAGTTCTCAATGCTTTTGAATTATTTGCTAAAATGCTGAGGGATTAGTTAAAGGAATATCAGAGACTCCAGGGGACTGTAAGGGCATACAAAAAGATATATAAAAAAATAAATAGAAAAGTTTTTTTTTGACCCAAACTTACAATAATTGTTTTAATAATTAATTCAATATTCCTTACTATTAAAAATGTTGAAAATCCCTGGTCTATAGCATGTGTCTTTTGACAACACGCAATAAGTTTTCAGTTACACAAAGAAAGAAAAAGGGAAACGGAAATGAAAAATTTACAAAAATGCCTTTCATATGCTTTCATGGCACTTGAAATATACAGGTGCATCTCAATAAATTAGAATGTCATGGAAAAGTTCATTTATTTCAGTAATTCAACTCAAATTGTGAAACTCGTGTATTAAATAGATTATGCACCTGTACAGTATAGTAAACCAGTCAAATGAACTTTTATGTTTCAATGGTGCTTTGCCTTTTTTAAGCTCAACAGCAATGATAGGGAAAATATGCATTTGTATGAAGATTCTTACATTTTTTATTCCATAAAAAATAACTTGACGACATGAGGGGGTGATTAAATAATAACAGAATTTTCATTCTGGGGTGAACTATTTCTCTACTTAAACTCATCAGTCTGAGATGTCATTGCTTAAGCGCTCATAATTACAGCTTTCCCGAATTTTGGCCAGCACTTGTGAAGCCGACGTTTATTAGTGGCGATGAGAGCTCATCAAATGCTCCATTTGGGATCCAGCTGCAGTATGATGAGGAAAGATGATTGCATGCTCTCATTTCATTCATCAACATTAGCCACAACACTGATCAGATATAACTCAGTTCACATGATGCACCGGCCATGTATCATTTAATAATGCAGAGGGACTGTCAAATAAATCAGGAGATAATGAAAGGAGGAAGAATATAATTGCTTAATGCTGTTTCCACTTCGGAAGTGCTAAATTTCTAAATGACAGTGTGATCATTAATCTGTTTTTCAAAGTCAGTTACACTTAGAATAGACTTTAAATTCTAATATCAACACTGATTGTATTATTGATTATTGGTCTACTCTACGGTATGCCATTAGCTATACGGTCAAAGTTACTTAACCAGTTAATGCAGATAGATTTGTAACCCATTACGTCTTTTTCACTGTTCTCTCAATGACCAGAATCAGATTTAAAATGTTACTAGTACTGTAGTACTACCTTTAGTAGATGCTCTGCAGGAAAGAGCTAAAATATTCAGCATATCTGTCCACTTTTTTAGCCGCCTTAACAGTATTTCTGATTAATTTTCTCCATAAGCATTTTTCCCCATAGGCAGAAATGTTTTAAAAAATACCATAGAAATTCCAACCATAAAAAGTATTTACAAATCAAGAAATGAATAATTATTTGCAATATCATAATCCAGTGGAATGTCAGAAACTTGGGATAAGAAACAGAAAATTTCACACTAGCCTTGAAAACAACTGGGAACGTTTTATTGCTGGACATAGTTGTCAAGAGTGAAAGCACTAACTGATGAACAAAAAAAAAAAAGAACACAAAATCAAAATTACAGCACACAACTCTTGAGTGCTGTGATGATAAAAAAGAATGAATATACATGGGAAAAAAAGGAGGATTTGCAACTACTGCCAGCACGAATGCAACAAACCCAGAAGACTGCACAACAACAGCGCAACATGGTGAAAATCATAAATACACAGAATGAGACACAGACTAAAAATAATTAATTGTGAGTTTCAGAAATGTGGTGGCAGTATGAATCCAATCAATCATCCACCTTTATTTTATGAGCTCTTGTAACCTTATTTAAATAGAAAACAACAATCGGTTGTAAAATAACATGGAGCTTTGATTGTGTGGAGGGTGATTTCTACCAGATAACGTCTTATGGTTTTCAAACATCTGACTCAACACCATCAAGACAGATTAACATACAATATTCTTCCATAACACTTTATGCAGGTACAGTTGTGTCCAAACGTCTGGGACCGCAGAGGTAAAATTCTTCTATTTTGCATTTATCAATTTTTAAATTTGTTGTCATAAAATAATATAATAGAATTAGTTTGTGTACATAAATGGAAGCAGGGAAATCTGACCCTTTGTCAGATTTGAAGTTAGACAAATTAGCTTATCTGATTAGCAACATAAAAATTAGTGCAGAACCTTAAATATTTCTTTTCACAATATTACTTTATTTATTTTTTCTCCCCAAATCCCGAAACCTGTTAATTTCCCTGCTTCAGATTTTCAGTGTGTGCTCAGACTTTTGGACTTCACTGGATGAGCTACAATGAACAAAGGTGTTTGTTCAGTTTGTACAGAAAGAGTATGAAAATGTCAAAATCAACTGTTATGTACAATAATGAGCTACAAAGTACCGCATCTATGATGCAATAAAATATGTAAACATATTTATTGTTTGACACAGATGACTGTGACAACATGAAATATACACTTTTGTCTTCCTCAAATAAATTAATATTTCAGCCCTCCTTCAGTCGTCATGCTTTGTTCAGTTGATCCATATGCGAATTGTGTGTGTGTGTAGCATATGACTTAAGAAGTTAAAATTAAAGAGGGATTCCTGAATTTATTGTTGAATGTCTAATTTTCAATTTGTAAAAGATGGATGCTTTTCAGTTGAATCTGGCTATACATGTCAGAGCTCAATCAGAATACAAATGTTAAAGCAAATTAGTCCTTGACAGATACCGGAAGAGAAAAGGATGAAAAATAAAAGCAGAAACGAAGGAAAAATTATTATAATACAATTAAAAAAAAAAGAAGAAGTAATTTTTCCACAGTAAACCCCTGAAAAAAAATACAAAAATAAAAAAAAAATAAAAAAGACAAACATACCATTTGTTTAATGGAACACTTCTCCAGCGTGGGTTCGAAAAGTACTGTTTTATGGCAATTTTTCCCACTTTGCATCTCCAAAACAACATCCTCTGGTTCTCCTCTTTGCAAAGATATCAGTACTACATCACACACATCACATGCATGTCCAAAATCATGACCATTACCCATGATCATCATTGATTTGTACAGGGTTACAATGGACAAGGGCTGCTTTGTTTTTTTTTCCTTCGTCTTTTTTTACACCAAGGATTTTGTACCTTAGAAAGTCACTTGAGGGATAACAATGTAACAATGAGATATTTTACACTGGCATTGTCCCACAAACAGACAGAAAGTAAGGTATCAAGGTCCCCAGAGTCCTATCTGCCTTCTCCCTATGCTTACCGTATGCTTAAGTGTGCTTCAAATCACATAACTTGGAAATGGGTTCATTTTGACTCAATGTGTTTGAGTTCTTAAAGGATTTTCTGTGTAAAATCACTGTTTTCTGTTCAAGATTTCTCAGATGTTATTCTGTCTATGTTTTGTCATTCAGATTTTGTTTTATACATAGTATTCCTTGTCCTTGTCTTTGGGTCTCTTGTTGCTGGCACCCTTAGTGCTGGGCTGTTTGTCTTTGACTACGGTGCCATTATTCTGTGCGGCATTGCTGATGTAGTTCCGCGTTTCATCTACCTGATAGGAGCCCTCGTCCCTGTTCCTGTATTTGTACATGGCATAGAGGAGAATGAGGATGCACAGGGCGGCAGCAGTGACGATACCCACCACCATACCCGTAGTGCTGCTGGACTCACGTATTACCTCCGAGGCACCAGGAGGCACTCTCCTGATACCTGGCACGGTGGTCAGAGCACTAGGAATGGTGCGCAACATGGGCTGGGTGATGTACGGCCCCCTCGGTTTGGTGCCGTCCATGTCGAAAGATGTGGGGAGTGGTAATAGCACTATGTCCGGTTGGGGTTTGATCTCACGGTTGTTCATTTTCCCAGCTGGGATTTTAGGAGCGGTCTCAGACGTGACGGGTGATGCCGCTGAGCTCCTGAAGTCAGGCAGAGGCGGGATGGCCGTAGTCCTGCCTGCCTCAGAGGCCTTGCTAGGTTTAAAGTCCTTTACTTCCCACTTGGGCGCGAGAGCTTTGTAGCCACCTTCGTAGGTCGACGTGGTCAAGATCTTATCTGTTACCAGGGAGAAGGTGGTGTAAAAATCTTCATCGTCAGTAGGGGGGAGGCTAGAGTCGAAGGCCTCCCCAGAGCCAAACCCCGATATCACCAAGCCATCACCATCATCACCATCATCATCATCATCATCACAATCATCGCTGCCTTGGTCCGACAAGCAAGGTACCCCCGCTTCGGTGGCAATTGACAGGGACTCTTTGGTGGTCTCAATAATGGTGAGGACGGGGTGAAGGGTCGGGGGAAGGGGGATGAAAGGGGCTCGAGTGGAAACAGGGGGGATATCTATGGGATCCTCAACTAGAACAGGGATAACTAACTCCCCTCCTGGCAAGCAGAAGAAAAAGAAAGGAAATTAGTGTCCATTCAACTTTGGCAGCTTGCAAACAGGCAACTGTACATGACCAATTAAAGCAAAGCAAGAACATCTGGAAAGAAATATGACAAAAAACACTCGTCTAAACCAATGGCCAAAACAAACCAAGAAAGAACTGAAAGAGAGAACAGAAATGTAAAAATGTGAGGTAAATTTATCAAAGGGCTTGAAGGGACATGCAGGGTCTTGAGCTTTCTTTTTGGCATACTCTGTTTAACTGACCTCTACGTAGAACACTGATCACTCACAATTATTGCACCCCTGCAACTCAGAGTGACTGATACAAGCAAACCATGAACATCTTTGTATCGCTACGTGTAGATTTGTGTAGAAAGGTTAAAATACAAAACTGAGCCGATCCGTTTTGAGCAACTGCTCACGTTGTGAATTCATTTAGGAAATTTATGTCTAAGCATCCTGTTGGATCAACGAACATAAGACCAATGAAGAGCGTAATATATGGAACACTCCCAAAAAATACAATTATTGTATTGAGATTTCTAATTTTCTGAGCGGCTTATCAAGTCTGTAGAGAAAATCACTTTATTTCTTTTCTCTTTCAAGTCTGTCACACTTGAAATGAAAGCCAATTGCCTTTTGACAGTTCTTATAAAATTGCCACAATGGCACAAGTCATATGACAGTTCAGCAACACCTGAATGCTTTATGTGAACACTATGTCATACCATATACAATTCGCATCACTCAATTTGACAGAGACAGTTTAATTTTTGAGAACAACAAACACATTGGGCTTCACTGAAACAGACTGAATTTTAGTTAAAATGTAAAACCATTTTAGGTAAACTTGCGTTCAGCTTGATTTACTGAATAAGGCCCAATGTTCTTATGATTGATTTACACAAACATGTTCTGGTTGTTTTTTTCTTGAAGGAGATCTATTATAAATTGGACTTGTTCTTGAAGATTTTCTTTTTTTTTTTTTACAAGTCATACATTCAGATGGTGGTTGAATCTGCTCAAACTTACGCCAAGGTGGCTTTGCTGATTACAAACAGAGGGCACTATAAGGCAACACAGGTCTCAAACAACGGACCAAAAGAAATAAAAGGAGAGGAAAGAAAAATAAAAGCAATGCAAACAATGGTTAATGGTTAGAGCAAAGCACTAGAAACATTCGCAAACCAAATGCACAGAGAGTCAAAAAAGAGAGTAGTAAAGTAAATAAAAAGAAAATTAGTCAAAAAAAAAAAAGCCCATAAAACAATTCATTAAAAGGTGAAAGCATACCATCAGTTCTGTGACTTACATCAACAAATTGCCCGCAGGATTTTGGCAGGAAGAAAAAATTTACAAAAAATTAAGAAAGTTGTGTAAGAATGCTTGGGGATAAGTATGGTTAATCTGTAATGATTTAATTAGGCAATCAATTTATCATCTGATTTTATCATATTTTTTTCTTAGACAAGATGATACAGGGAGGCAACGACACATACATTCACACCATGACATGAAAAATAACTTCACCATTCTGCTCATTTGTTTTTTTTTTTTATAAATAAATCCTTTTCTCTTCAAAAGAAAACTGTACATTTTCTTTTTTAAGATGATTTTGCTTTGAAGTATCTACAGATACATATTTTCTTTGTTATTTTTTAAAAATGAATTCTTTAAACAATTGAATGACTGTACATACTGTACCATTGCTAAGAGGAGAAGGGGAGAGCCAAAAGAGAGAAAGAGGGAGGGAGAGAGAGAGAGAGAGAGAGAGAGAGAGAGAGGGAGGGGGAGGAAGGCCTATGAACAGACTAGGTAGGAAATGACATAGATGGAAGTGAACGTGTACGTCAGTTGCCATGTCCATGTAAGGGCGGTACGAAGCGGTCGGGCGGCAATAGAGCTTTGGGCTGTAAGGAAGGGATGGGGATATACAAACAATGAGCATATACATGCCCATCTACCGGGTCATATAGCACTCTCAAGACTGACACTCTTACAGACCCTAAGCTGCAACTTCTGTCCCATGCAGTTTCCATTTTTTGAATTTAGATTTAGAAGTCAGATTTCAAACTGGGAAAAATGTTGATCAATATTTAACTGACTTTGAACATTTGGAGTAGATAGTGGTGAGGAATTAGCATCTTGTTTTTTTTTTCTTGATAAAAATGATGTGTATGTATAAATATATATATATATATACTGTATGGCTGTATATACCGGTATACAGTTCTCAAATGCTTTTAAATATTGACCAAGCTAAACAAGAAAAAAAGAGAGAAGCTAAACAAGAATCAGTATAGAAATTATAATAAAAAATATACCAATGTATTATTATTTGAACTTTGAAGGAGAATTCCATCCAAAAACCATTGCCAGAGATATGCTGAGAGCCAAACATCTGGACCACTTCATACTTCATACACTTCATACAAACATCAAACAGACAGCTCATGGTCATTTTTTATTACTACTTAATTTTAGGTTTGTATAAAAATCATACACAGAACTGATTTTAAAATCCAAGTGTTTGTTCGTTTGTTTATTTATTTAATCTAATCAAAATGTTCCAAATGCCTCTAGTCAGCATACTGATTCGTGAAAACTATGGAAATGCAGCATTTTGGATTGAATTCTCTTTTGAATAATTTTATACAAAAACATTTAGATATACATATACAGTGGATAGATAGATATATACATATATAAATATACACAAACCAGAGGATATATATGTATACATGTATAAACACAAAAGCAATAAAAACACATATAAATAACTGAAAATTCTCTCACACTATCAAGATTAAAATAATCAGAAAGCACATAGTGAAGTCAAACAGAAGAGGGACACTGTACTGTCACCACCTTCGCAACTAATAATACCATTATTAGTTTTCTTTTGTAAATCTCTTGTTAGTAGCTTGACAGCACAAAGCAAGGATGTATTTCAGGAAAAGAGGGAAAATCACTTTTTTTTTTTTTTTAGATTTTCACTGCAAGGTGATATCATGCTTTTTAACAAGTTGCATTTAGGGAAAGTAGAAGCCCAGCACTGCAAGCTGGGATCAGAAGGGCTGAGAACAGGGTTACAGGATATTGAGAAACTCATAGGCAAAAGGCTGTGGGATATTGTATATACCTGTACCAACTTGAATTATACAGGTCAATCAACAAAATCTCAATACAAAGATAAAGACCTATTGATATTATGACCATTTGAGTATAATGTTAATCCTGAATGTATCAAGCCAATTTAGAACAGAAATATTTGGCAGAGATCATTGCATAACCAACAGCCGTTCGCTCAACATTAATGACAATAAAGACTGTGGGAATTCCATAAAATGGCATTCGTATAAGACAGAAACCATTTTACAGATATATTGAATAACCATAATACATTTACATAAATATATTCATGTTTGTATGTATGTAGTACATGTGAGAGATTGATATCTTGTGTGCCTGACCAGTATGGGTTTTTAATAGTTGATTATCTAGTGAGCTTCGTATAGCAACCAGCAAAAAGGTTGCTTTATCACAGCTTTGTTTACTGATTCTCTGGACCATCCTGAGCTAAATTAATTTATTGACTAAGTGATTTTAAAGGCTGCTTCAGATGATTTCATCAAGATGAAAGCATCTACTAAAACCACAGGCACAAAGACAGCACCACAGTGGATCCCCACGTGTCCTGGTAAATACTTTAATCTTACATTAGTACTTCAACAAGCAATGATAATTTTCACAGTGTTTTAGTTCAGCGCAAACATTGTGTGCTTGTTTTAGGGGACTATATTTGCTTTGCAGAGCGGAGATAGGAGGAAATGTTCTTTGGGCAAAGCTCCATTACAAAGCAAACACTTCTACACTGCATTAAGCCTCCAGCTCAGATAGATTGCAGTGTTCTCTGCATTTGCTTACAGGAGTTAATTCTTGAAAAACAAATTTGAAGGGCCGCCCTCTTTCTCAGCTGTTAACACTCTCAAAAAAAACAATGTCTTCTGCGCAGAACTTTCAGAGCGGAGAGAATGCGAAGCGAAATAAATTAACCATAACAGCTGACATTCACAGTAGTGCTCTCTCTCTCCTGTGTCCCCAACCAAATCCGAGCGTCCTCGGTATAGATATCCGTGTCTAAGCTCCGTGACCATTTTGCTTTCGCTGAGTCTTGCCAAACAGTGATGAATGCCGCAGGTGTGTGGGGCTAAACCTGCCTGATCCCCTAAAAGAAGAGTCTGTGTGAGCTGGCCCCTGTGCTTCAGAAAGCTCACTGCAGTCAAATCCTTTTGTGTCAGCCGTGCATTGTGCTCGACCTGCGACTGTTGCGGTTCTTCTCCTTCACCTCAGCCTCTGCTAACTCATCACCAGTGTAAGAACTAAAACATGTGGGAAAGGAGAAGTCCGCATAAGTGACGTGACATGTGGCCAAGTATGGTTACCCATACTAGGAATTAGTGCTCTGCATTTATCCCATCCTAAGTGCACACACACAGCAGTGAACACACACACACCGTGAACACACACCCGGA
>NW_015549607.1:99339-124680 GCF_001515605.1 Sinocyclocheilus anshuiensis
GCTCTGCATTTATCCCATCCTAAGTGCACACACACAGCAGTGAACACACACACACCGTGAACACACACCCGGAGCAGTGGGCAGCCATTTATTCTGCGGCGCCCAGGGAGCAGTTGGGGGTTCGGTGCCTTGCTCAAGGGCACCTCAGTCGTGGTATTGAAGGTGGAAGAGAGCGCTGTACATTCACTCCCCCCACCTACAATCCCTGCCGGTACGAGACTCGAACCCGCAACCTTTGGGTTACGAGTCCGACTCTCTAACCATTAGGCCACGACTTCCCCTAATATAACCTAGCATAAGTGCTGAGGTAAATAGGGGCAGGGTATCTCCGCACAGAGCTTGAGATACAAGAACGGGCTTTTATGACATATCCTCAAAGCATCAGACTGGGCAATCTCTGAGCTCCGCTCTCCTCTGTTACAGTAAATCATGTATGGATTGAAGTAGTATGAGCTCTTTATCATCCGTAAATTAATTATTGTTGTTAATAACATTCAACTACTTAAATACATTCAACTACGTAAATACATGAAAAAAAAATAGTTTTTGTCTCATGTCACACTGCCCCAGCAATAATGGTTAATTGTACCTGAAGTAATTACTTTTAGTAATTTTTTAAGGTGGGGCTTAGCATAGGGTCAGTTAGTTTGGCTTTCCCAGTTGTGAGGTTTAGTTGCTGTGGTTTTGTTTTCTCTAGTTTGTCTTTCTAAATGTCTCTCCAAGGGATCTTTTGGCTTGGAGTGTCTCAAGGTGTTAAATTAATATCCTCAGCCAGAGGCATGCGACCACTGTCTGCTGCTCAATTTGTTGTATGGCCATTAAGCTAAATGTGTCAACTAAACCTTAAACTGATCTGAGAGCTGCTTCAAAGTGACAGCCGGCCCAATGGGATCTGACTACACCAAAATTCAGCCCGTGTCAGTGGTTCAGTGACCCATTCCTCAGGGTCTCATGTTCTCTGTGCAGCTCTCCATGCTCTTCCTGATTGATGTCTTGCTTTAAAGACTGCTTTTCCATCTTAATCAACTGAGCCGACGACAGCACGCTGAAACCTTAGGGATCTTACAACATCAGTTTTACTTTAAAAGACTCTTCCTTCTTGAACTACACTGGTGCCAGCTTTTCCCCCTGTTTGATTCAAACATCAAGTACTCAGAATTGTGTCAGTTGTCTTTGTGCATGAGTTTGACTGAGTTTATTTTTAGTCTTCAGGGAAAATTCACTCCTATGATCTATTCAGAACATAAACTTAATTTATTTATTGGTTATCCTAAAGCTGAAGTATGGATGTCAAAAATAGATTTTTTTTTAAATATGCGACCCATGTTAAACCATGTATAGGTGATTTATTTCTATACACTGTGGCTATGCTTCTATCAAAATACATGTAGGCTCATTGGAAAAACGTACCTCTAACTCCAAAAATGCACCTATAAACACAGTTTCCAGTTGAAATGAACACTCTCTACAGTAAAAAAAAACAAAAAAACTTTTATTTCACAAATTTTGATTACAGGGACAGATTATCGATTAATAAAGCACAATACTATATTATGACCTTAAAAAACACTTTTACTATTAAATTTATATGTACGGCTTTTCTGTTGTACACTTGTTCGGAAGCTATTCTGGTACAGCATTGCACTAGCAAGAAGCAACAAAATATTGTTTTGCAGAAATGTCACCACAGGCACGTTTTTCCAATGACCCTGGGTTAGCTTCTATGCACTATATTTGTTTAAACTTCATGACAAGCCGGTTGATTTGTAAAACCGATAATTTATTTGTTTATTTCATATCATGGCAAACTGGCCTGTATTACCACACTCTAGAATCACTGTAATATTTTAGGGTTTCCCCACCTTCAAAATTCCAGTGTAATCCCTGTTTTTGGTATGAATGTTTTATTAGCCTTTTTGTGGAATTCCCATTAGTGTGTTTCACAGAAAAAATACAAGAAACAACAACATCGGCAAGACATCAGACAGATAGAGCAATCAACATTTAAAGACAAAGACATCGGCACATAGACAGATGATAACAGCACACATGGTCAGCCTGTTAGCAAACTCATGGATGGAGAAGCACAAAAGATGGAGCCAGTAACACCCATGCAAGAGTCATGATGGAGATCTCCCATTGGGGATCAGTTATTTTGCAATCAATGCATGCATCAAATGCGACTGATCAGTAGCAACAAATAGAAAAACAGATATACTTTGTGGCAATAAAAGTCTTTTTATGCCATCTGCATTCAAACAGACATGTCTATGCAGAAAGGCACAGAAATAAAGATGAGATCAGGGATGGAGGGGTGGGGGGAGTGGTCATTCTTTCACACACAACTTTCTTGAGACAGAATGGGGTTGCCTGCACAAGGCAAAAATAATAAATAAAACATATGATGGCAAGAAAAGATTTTGTTGCCTTTTATTTCCTGTTGTATAGAATGTGGGGATGTTTAATTTTAGCCGAATGGCACAAAACATAAAAATGAGGAAGATAATTAAGTTTTTTTTTTCCAACCACCAAAATTCCATGCGGCACAAGATGAGGCGAAACAAGAGGATCAGCTTTAATCCTGGAAAATGGAAGGATGAGGACATCAAAGAAAAAGCCCCCCAAGAGGGTTAAAAAAGAGAAAATTCTTTGAAATATAGCAAATAAACCCAAATCACATGAATGGAATGTCAAAGAGTGGATACAGTAGGAAGATGTCAGGTTCAACCAAAACAGAACAGAAAAGAAAGTATCATGCAAACTGTCCAAGAAATCTGAACTGAAGGTCAGACTGATGATGTGAATTTCTGTGTCAACATGAAATCATATGAGTGTGGTGGTTTGCGGCTAAGTGTACTCGTTTCGAATGTCAGATGAGAAAAAAATGAAAGGTAACACTGGAACTGTCCCTTAGCATACTTCCTGTTGCCATTGAATTTGAGAGGACTTGGGGATGGTATTAGATTTAACACAGTTAGGGAGAATTTATCCAAAGCACAACTGTCTGCCATCAGGTTTCAAAACTAGTACAGAGTAAACCTTTGGATAATGAGCAGAGTGACCTTGTAAGTTTGAGAAAAATATGCGGTAAAATTAACAAACAAATAAATAGGGGCCATCTGTAAAGTCAAAGGTAATGACGGACCATATGGATGCTAACTTGCAAGGTAAACGGGTATGACACGCTTTAAAAATTCTGAAAACAAAACATTGTTTTTGCTGGAAGTCATTTTTACAACTGAAAATATAAACAATCAAAGCATGATGCCAGCAAACATGGTTTTAATTGGTGTATTTAGGAGTGGAAGCTTAAAAAAACTGGTCAACGCAGGACATATGTTTTGTGTAACACAGGGTGTGGTTTGAGGTAAATTAAAGGGCCTTAATTAGTGTTCTGATGACATTTAGAAGCAATTAAAGGCCCTTCGGTTAAGAAGTATCAGTACAGGGCAGCAGGAAGACCATCGGACTTTCATAAACCAAACAAGCCTTGCATCCATAATGGCCTTATAAGCACTAAAATCAACAGCAGGGTTTCATATACTGCGATGGCTGACGGCAGGAGTCTGACAATTACAGCGAATCCCAATCCCATTTCTCTGAAAATGATGTTTTATCTTAACCATACCAATTAAAACATCATAGTTATACTGCACAAAAATGTTTGTTTAACCTTGAGGAAACAGAGGCTATGTGTGGAGAAAGGTGAGCACAGAAATTCGAAGATATCTGTTCTCTATTAGATGTTTTAACGTAAGGCAAGCCTTCAATGTGAGGAAACAAAGGAACAAACAGGAAGGAGGAGTTGTTTCTGTTGCAGTTAGTCCGCTACACATCAGAAATCTCTATGCTCAAAGCATTATTATTATTTGATTTGTAAACAACTCAAAATGTATCATCTGTCAAAGACGCACACACACACACACGCACTGCAAGAAATCCATTGTGTACAGGATTGATACATTTTGAAGCATCAGAGTGAACTACATGGAGTTTGATACTAATTTTGTACCTTTGTCATAAAGTTTGGCCCTCTGTTGATCGCTGAGAGGACAAAATTAGTATAAACACACAACCATGTTATTGACGTTCGGCCCCATAATCAAGTGTAACTCTGAAACAGCCCAATGCTTCCTGGATCATTTTATTCCATCACAATATCATTTGCAAGTAAACTGATTCAGAGAAATCAGCCCACAGACTTAAATAGAACAGAATTTGGACACATAAATCACGTCTTAAAATGTATCAATGTCACTGCACAATAGACAACAAAATATCAAAGCAAGTGACATTTATTTAAATAATAATAGATAATTAAGAAAACCGCATTCTTTTTCTTTCATCTGCTGCAATAATGTAATTTTTGTTTTAAATATCATAACTTGGAAGCAAATATCTATATATTTTAATATATGCAATATAGCCCTAATTTAAATGTAATTAATTGACAGACGCTTTCTGTAAGTCAGATATTAGTGGAACATGTCCACAGTTAATGTATTGGATTCAAGTGACTTTTACCTAAAAGTTATTAAAAAAAAAAAGTAAATCCTCAGAAGTCCTGAGAAAACATTTAGTACCATTTGTTTGCAGATGCCATTTGGTTTGATATTTTTTATTCTAACCCAGTAACATACAGACATTTATTGTGACTTAAGTGTCCAAATACTATTGTACATCAGTGATATACCACTTTATATCACTATAGACATATGTTTTTACTGCTATAGTTTTTGAGTTTGAAAAATTGCTTTTAGTGACACTTTTGAAGTTACACTGGGTTGTTATGGGGGTGATGCTTTGAGAGGGAGAATTCAAATAGAAGAGATTGAAAGACCAAGTTTAAGCAAGCACAACCGTAACACATCCATCCCACCTGTGTGTCCCCCGTCACACTCCTCCAGATCCTCGTCATCGCTGGAACATTCTGCAGAGGACACAATGTCATCTGTTGTCTGCTGGTTCAGCCAGAGGCGTGTGGAGACAAAACAAAAAGAACAAAGGTTTAAGTGAAGCCAAATCTACCAATACAAAGAGGATCATGGGTAAAAACAATGAAAACACATCACTGCAGCAAGCATTATATTTTACTTCTCTCCCTTATTTCTCAAGGGCAGCAGACCGGGGACTGAAATGTCAGGGTTGTTTTTCTATTTGGGTTTATTTATGGCGGCTGACTCTTCATACATCTCCTACCATCTCCAGCTTCTCATGGGCCGTCACAGATCATCACCGTCTCTGGACGCTCGCCTTCTGCTTGCTCATCAGCACCTTCCTCTATCCCACAATTCTGATTTATGAACACACTTGTTCCCGCCTTCTCGTTCTCTCCCAGCCTGGACACTCTGGCCGTGTTGTATTTCACCCCACACCCCACCCCACATCCTGTTAATCAGAGTGGATCGGTGCCTCGATAAAATAAGCCCTGTCACAGAGCAAGGGTTATGAAATCATAGCACTGATTGAGTTTGCAGTGCTCGGTGAGAGGACGGGCTCTAACTATTATTGAGTTTGACAGGCTAATGAAACAGAATTCGGCTGGAGCCTGGGAAAGCGGCTACGTACTAGGATAGAGAGGATGCTGTCGGGAAAAGTATATTTGTTCTAATCTGCTCATAGTTTGAGTGAGAGACACTCGCTACCAAAATACTGAATATGTCTTGGGATGCTGGTATGCTAGTGTTCCTATCTTAACGTAATCTATCCAAGTCCGATTACATTACTACCGATCATCAAATTTTAGGGTAAGAACTACTGCATAGGTAAATATGTCTGAACTTTGTGTCCTAATCACAGCGCTGGCACCATGTGTGGTTTTCCTCTATGGCAATAAATTCTGGGGACCCACCTCTAAGAATGTTTTAGATGTCACACCAACTAAGACGCCTGATTCAGTTTATCAGCATATAAGAACACACTATTCTAGACAGGAGACTGGCTTGACAGGAGTTCAGAATGTGTGGTTCTAAATGCGCTGTATATTTTAAATAATTATTTTTAAAGAGCGTGTCTCAAGATGGAGCTGGATGCTGCTGAAAATGATGTTGTAATTAGAAAATCAACAATGAGGTCCCTATTTGACTGGAGTCTTTACTGAATTCTGAATTCAGTACAAAAATCACGTCATGCATAATCATAGCCGATCATTGTTTACATTATCGATAATTAGTGTAACTTCAGAGTTCTCAAGCACATCCACTAGTAAACAGTAATATGTATCAGCCTATATGTTGCGAATAGATTTGTTATATTTTTAAGTTTTTGTGTTTAGAACATCTTAAGAAAAAATAAGAACATTCTTTTTATATATTTATATATAAAAAGATATATTATATATAAAATATATATCTATATTTTGGGGAATACAAAATATACTTAACTTTATTCTTAAATTAGAAAATGAGAAGAAAACAATAATTTTCCATGAATCCGGCCCAATGATCTGGATTGGGTATTGGATTTGAGAGTTTAGACTAGAAAAACTTTTGGGGGTAGGGGTTAGAATTTAGGGTTGGAGGTTGGGATAGATTATGTGTAAAGCTGAGGGTTAGGATTGGGGTTGAAGTTTAAAAGGTAAACTTTTAGCATTTCTCAGATATCGCTTACTTCACCTTTAATTAGGTCTAGATTTCAAGGTAGGAATTTAAGGTGGCATCATTTGCATCATCTATGAAGGTAGCAAAACTCGAGAGCGTATTGTTTTGAATGTGAGAACTTGTCATTTTAATATTCGTACTTGTAAATTAAAATTTAAACTCACAGCTCTGATGTGAAAAGCTGAATCTCTCAATTTGCATGCAGGGACAATAACCAAAACACCTGTGTTTTGAATTCGAAGTTGCAGATTAAAAGTTACGAATGTGTAAAATTACATTATGACATAAACAAAATGACAGACACAAATGTGTACAACATATTTACTTTTGCAATTTACTTCAGTACAACCACAAGTCATCACTTACAACCTCTCAGATCTGGCAGTACAACTTCAAATCCTAGCACTTTGACTTTTGTTACTTACTTCGCGATATTCCTGTAGCAAAACTCATTAGTGCACTTGTAAATGCATACAAGAGCAGAGCTAGGGCCGGGGTGGGAATGAAGGGGTCGATGCCTAACCAATAAAATTCAAATGATGTCATGCAACAGGGGCAGCCAGTGCCCATTTGGTAGGAGAACCAGCTTTTGGAAAGCAGCTCGACATGGCAGAAGACTGCGGAAGTAATATATTGGTCTGTTTTATAGGAGTCAGTCACTTCTATAGATGTAATTCCTTTTTATAAACATATGGTCTGCATCAACACTTCCAGATTCTTATGGGGGAAAAAAGCTTTTTTATGATGAATGAACATGAATGAATGAATGAACTGATTTAGTAAGTTATTCAGTGATTCAACATGCATATCTTCACTGTACCCTATAGATAACACTTTATAATATTTTTTATTAACATTATAATTCAATTTTTGTGACCTATGCCTCTGTGTTGTCCTCAGTTTCTTGTGTAAATACATTACAAAGGTAGACTTGAGGTAAAAGTCCATGCAAGAACATGAAAAACCAAATGTTGTCTGGTCTTTGACCATGTGATGCACTGTAGACCTGGATTAGTTTGACACACATCAAACTATTATGTTAAAGTCTCCAAAGTATTTCTATGATTAAATGTGCTGGCCTATTCCATATAAGTAAAATTTTAGATTAAAAACAACTACACATGTAAATACTACTGTTAAAGTTAAACTTGAAGGCTTCTGCTGAATACAATAAGCAACATTTTTTAATCAAGTTCAGTATGAATTTTATGCATTGGCCTACATTCTTTGGTGTACTTGCAATAGCCTATTACACTCATATTTACATTTACATTTAATCATTTTGCCGACGCTTTTATCCAAAGCGACTTACAATTGGGGAATACATAAAGCGATTCTTCTTAAAGAGGCAAACAGACACAGGAAGTGCTTGAAATACCAAGTTTTAGGCATTGTTCAAATAAGTACAAGCTAGAAAAGGGAAGGAATAAATAAAGAGAAAGAAAGTTTTTTTTTTTTTTATATATATTCATATTATTGAATATTATCATATCATATTATTGTTAAGTTACTCCCTTACCTGCATCAGTTTTTATCCTGTTTCATTTTCACTTATGCCTTAATAGCTTTATATTGGCCTTAATGGTCATTAAATAAAGTGGTTCAACATATTACAGCCATACTCTCCGCAATATATAATAAGATAAACATATAAAAGATGTTACATTATTTGTCTGCCAGATAATACTTGAATACCAAGACGAATGTATTGGCTTAATTTACACATGTGTAACTATTAGTTTTGATTATTGTCCCTGTATGCAAATCGAGAGTTTCAGCTTTTCACATCAGAGCTGTGAGTGTAAATTTCAACTTACAAGTACAAATATTAATATGACAATCTCACATTCAAAACAACACGCTCTTGAGTTTTGCTGCTATAATACCTCCGTAGATTTCTGTCTAATGTTAGGTTTAGTGTTTGAGCAGTGATTGTTTGTAAATGCTTTGTGCAAAAAGTATCTTAATCAACAGATTCTCAAAATCTGCTTAATTCAGCAATTTTTTGCAGGTTAGCAGAATGGTCGAAAGCTAGACCAGCTAGGACTAGCACGGAAATTCATTCTCAAAGGAATTGTCATAGTGCTGTTATAATGGTGCTGTATAACAGGATACTGATCCAGCCAAGTGACAGTTAATTCAGATGTGATCCTGTCACATTACCAGCAGATGTGGCATTGACAAACCTCCTCAAGATCAGAGGGTCCTCACCCCCGTAGTTCCATACTGCTGTTCACTACAGTTTCCCAGAGTGTGAAATCACAGCAGAGATTTGACAGATGTGTTCGTGCATGACCAGTCGCAGAAGTGGTGTCAGAGGACAGGCTAGTCCAGACCTTAACAGCTCAGAAATAACTTTCTGCCCGCACAGAGCACCATAGAGACAACACTAATGTCTCATCTACTGTTTGTGACCACAGCTAAAATATGAGTCCAATACAAAAGCAATTCCAGACTGCCTAGAGTGAACTACTCAGCTTCAGAACAACAAAGTGTATTCTGTTTAAGTAAAGGGTAGACTTAATAACACATCTTGTCTTAATGTACAAGTCTACAATCTAGCAGAACAAACCTCAGATTATGGCTATCTTTAAAAAACTTGCGCTGCTTTGCTGTCTATTCTTTGTAAGGGCACTATCATAGCTAAAATGGTACATCCTAAGAGACTGATTTAAAACATAGCAACTCTGTACATCATAAAAGTACACATATGAATAGAAATAGTTACTCAAGTAGAAGTAAAAGTAATAATGTCAATAATTACTTTGAGTAAGAGTTAAAAAGTATCCAATGAAAAGACTACTCAAGTAGTAAGTTACCAGTTACTTTGGATCTGATTCAGAATGAGCAATATGATGATGCTGGTGAAGTTCATGAATTGTGTAATTACAATAGGAATGTTTTCTCCCCATTATGACCACACGTGAGAGGTGGTATGTCAAAATCTTTATGTACTTCTTCAAAATGCCATTAAATTAAATTTCAGAAGATAAACTGACACCGAGACGAATGTATTGGCTTAATTTATACATGTGCAATTATTAGTTTTGATTATTGTCCCTGTATGCAAATCGAGAGATTCAGCTTTTCACATCAGAGCTGTGAGGGTAAATTTCAACTTACAAGTACGAATATTAATATGACAATTTCTCACATTCAAAAAAACACGCTCTTGAGTTTTGCTGCTATAATACAAAACTAAATATGCAGTAACCAAAATGCATGTAAAGGGAACTGCTTCATGGACATAAAGCAAACTGAATTCACAGTAGCCTACCGTTGTCACATACATGACAAAGTTCTTTCAAAAAGAAAATGAAATGGCAAGGTATCGGGAATAAGACAGAATTTACAGCATGCTTGACAATGATGAGCCTGTTTTCTCTGTGACATCAAATCTACTCTCCCTAGCTGGCGTACTTTACAAAAAACGATTTCACAGCTGGCTAAATCCAATTTTGTCACAAAATCTCCATGCCATACAAAAACTTATTTTGGGAGCAAAATATTCCTCATTTTGTGTGGAAATCATTCTCCATTCTTCATTTCCCCATTCTCTCACAGTACACATGAAGTCATGAGGGACTAGACGCCAGGAGTTCTAGAATGTTCAGAGTGCTGATATGATGGAGATTGTGCAATGCCATGGCTATGAGGTCATGTCATATTTAATAACTGTAATGGCCTGTAATAGGAGCACCCTGGTGAGTACAGTGTCATCAGTGCAACGCATCAAAAATATTCAGCTATTTCTCGAACGCCAGTGTCTACTAGAAGCCAAAGCCCTGGAAGATGAGTGGGCAGAGGATATAGCACTGTGAATAGCCAGACAGTCGACTCATTTAGACTGCAGAAGGTCTGTTTCACATGTTCACTTTCACCTCTACAATGCAAACACTTCCAGAAACAAATATCGACTCTCACTCTACTGCTCTGTCATTCCCAACAAGATAGCCATCTCAGTGCCGGAAGCACTTGTTCGATCGGGTCACTTCTGATCTGCATTATCATGTCAGATCTTGGCTTTGACAGACAGACACGAGAAAAGCTTGTATTACAAAGGATCGATGCCGTCAGGCCGTATCCCTGTCAAAGGCCTGCCACAAGTCTTTTTGCTCAAGCCTGTCTTCTGGGACGGTCAGAAGAAAAAGCAAGATCAGAATGATATGCATTGTTGTCTGGCTAATGTCACCTTCACTGAGTGTCCTAAAGGAATTTGAATATGTAACACTGCATTGTAGACGTGACAAAGCATTGTATTGTATCCTTTAGGAGCCTGGCCAATGTTCCCTGTTTCCAACAAAACAGTGTGTATTGAGAACAGTAAATACATGAAAATAAATCAATGGCATTGCAGAATTCATTCTTCAGTCCTCAACCCTAAACATTGTGTTGCCTGGATAAGATCTAATATTGATATTTGTGGAGTGTGGTCATGATGCATTTGTCTTCTAAAGTCAACATTATTTTCTGCTTTCTGGATAGAAGAGCCGTAGCAAAATAATACCTGCAATTTCCTTTTAGGCGAGGAGGTTAATGAAATTCCAGCACCAAAACAAATACAGATACAATCTGCTTTATCAAGATTTTTTATTCAGAAAAAAAGATATTAGATATTATGATTAGTTCTCAGAAAAAATATATTTAAAGTGCCCCTATTATGCCATTTTTACGGTTCCTAATATTGTTTTGGGAGTCTCCTACAATAGGACTACATGCATGCAAGGTCAAAAAACGCTTTCGTTTTCTCAAAATATGCATTTAGTATCACCTCATTTTCCAGCGATTCTCAAACGATTAGTTCGAAGCAGTTCAAAGATTCAGTTTCTCTAAACCCCTCCTTTCTGTGAGCCTGCTCTGCTCTGACTGGTCAGATGGCATAGTCTGTTGTGATTGGTCTACAGCGTACAGTGCGTTTCGGAAACAATACGCCTATTTCAATAGTTCTGTATTTTGAACGCTCTATAGAAAATATAAACATCTATTATTTATCATACTTACAGGTTGTGATTCAGTGGAGAAGCTGGTCCAAATAAACAGGATACTGATCCATCTTTCAACAGCAAGCATTTTGTGAATCCTGCGTTGAACTCGCCGAGATTGGAGAAGCAGTCGTCAGTAGAATGACGTGTTTGTGGGGGAGGGGTGCATAGGCGCGCATTATGCAAATGTGTTACCCCGTGACATGTAGCCGTCACGGAAGTGGGATTCGAATTACTAACAACTCGTTTCAGCTGTTCGGAGTCGATTCTTTATTTTGGGAGACAATAACTTTATTTATCGTGCACTTTCAGCTTTACAACTTTGCAGACAGTTTACATTCACATATAGCTACATTACACACTGCATGAATGGCAATATTGGAAATGGCATAATAGGGGCACTTTAAGTAAGCTTATTTTGTTAGCCCTTAGGCAAAAAGATTTTTCTTCGTATTTTACAAACAAATTTCAAAATATTATACATTTAAATTAAATATTATACTAAAATTGTACAAAATCATGCATATCAGTTGCAATTCTGTATTATTTTGTACGTGTGTCCTACACGTTTGCATCAGCTGCATCGTTAATTCCAAATGGGTAGAGCAGTGCAAAAAAAAAAAAAAAAACAGATTTGGTTTTAGAGATGTGAAGTGTATTTGTGCACCTTCTTTCATACACAGCACACGCCTGCGACTCCCCTCAGCACACTCTAATTGTTCCAAGCCATAGCAGGCAGTTTCAAACAGGGCCATTTATCTTCCAGGGCAAAGGAAATGGTCTTTGGCCTTGATCTTTAATCACTCCCCTGCCGCAGTGTGCAAGGTCATCAGAGAAGTGGTGACAAACAGTCGTACAGAACTGCCCTCGTCGCACTGAGACTCACTGACTAAAATTAGAGAGCGACACGGGCCCAACAGGATGTTTCAATTACAGCCCGAGATCAGGACAGGAAAAAATGAAGCGTCCAGTTACTGCGTGTGGCTCTGTGTGTAATGGAGATGCAGAGGGAAAGGGAAATCTGGGCAGAGACACACAGGACAGAGACGAGGCAGAGAGGGGCAAAGGACACAGAGGATTGGAATTCACAAGGATTATAGAAAAGTCTGTTATCCAAGAAGAAGAGATTTCACTGCTAATGCTGAACTCTAGGTAATTTGAGATTTGAGATTTTAAAATGAAAGGATAAGCAAATTTGGTAACACTTTGAAGAAATCAACTGCTAAAATCATTGTTTACTAGATGATAAAGTAATCAATGTCACTGATAAAGTAAACAATGACATTGCCTCATGTCATTCCAAACCCATATTACTCTATGTGTAAGATAAGAAAATGCAGAATGTCTGAGATGCTCTTTTCCAAACAATGAAAATTAACAATCAAACCATAAAAGTAGACCATACGACATATCTTCTTGCTTTTAAATTCATCATGGCACTACCTTCATGGAAAGCAATTAATTATCTCCTTATTTTTAAATCAAAATCTAATCTTCGTACTTTGTCAAGACAAACACTCAAATCACAACCTGTAAAGCTGGACATGAATGTAAATGCTCTTTTAGTACTTCTAGAAAAAGCATCTATTTCATTAGATTATTTAAGCTGACATCTGTGAGCTTCCGAACCATTGTCCAGACAGCAGCCACATCTTGAGATGTTTCATTACAGCATCAGAAAGAGACCGCAGTGTGTTTACCCTGTGCTTATATACTCACTGTCATCCTATCGCTGGCTAGAGAGGCTAAATGTGAGTGGTGCTGATCTGAATACTGATCTTGCAGGGAGTTTGAGCTCAAAGGGACTTTCAGTGAGCACAATGTGGGATTCAGCACTCAACGGCTTCCATTTACATTTACTCCAGCCAAGACCTATACTGAAACTGAGGGATATTGTCAACAATGATAATTCCATTCATCTTAAAATCATGTATGACCATGTATGTTGAGCATATAATAAAATCATGGTTCCTAGAACTGAATGATAATAAATCTAAAATGTCCATGCTTTCATAGCTCTGATAATGCATTTCATTTTAGTGAATTGATAAATTTTGATCTCACCGATTCATATGAACCATCTAGGAAGCATATTTTTGTTGTTAATTGCATAAAATAATAATTATAGTAATTATATATAACTAATACTATGCAGCAATTACTTCCTGCCCTCAAATCAAATTGGCTGTGTGACATTCCAAGAGTGCTGATATACAATCCTGCATGCACAGGGACTTTTCACTGTTTTTATCAGTCGACTTGTCGACATATAATTCAGGCAGAATGTCATTCTGAGAGTCTTTGAATCATTTACTCAATTACTTCAAATAAAAACTGATTCATTCAGCCATGTTGTTTTGTTTGGAACGGTTTTGTTTACTGAGCAAAAGTTGACAAATAACTGCAATACTGTGTCTAAAACAGGGCTTGAAAACTAGAAAAAAAATTAAATTAAATCAATCGGTGCACTCCGAGCAGAATCAATATTTTAACGCATTTTATTCTTACATTCAAAAATAATTTAGGCTAAAATGCCAGTAAAGCAAAATGTTTACAAACATTATAAACGGCTATTAGTTTCCTTCTCTCCACAACAAACCCTGTAAAGTTAAGACGATTTAAAGCGTTTAGGCTATATAAACCGCAAGCCAAAAACAAATTAATTTAAGGTGAAACTGATGACTACCTCTCTCATTCCGCACGAATCCAAATGTTTCCATATTCGCGACGTATCTGGATGCTAAAATATTATTTACAAGGCTATGTAATTATACATGTAATAGGCTATGTAGGCTTTGTACTTCACTCGCATCGAACATCATCCTTCATCCCTCAGCACAGTGAGGCACTGGTCACGCTGAATGCAACTGATTGTACAACGGAGCAGTCAGTGTTACTTTTTATATGTTTCTTTGACTGTATTTTATTTTGATAATAAACAGGCTGCAATGTCACAAAATATGTTGTGTCTGTGTGTGCGTGAGGCACCGGCGCAATAGTCATACCAACGCTGGTTGGTTGCACAGATGGAAGCAAGACATCATTCAAAACTGTCAAGCTTTTGCAAAATAAATAAAACTGTAAAATAAAGAAAACTGTAACGCTTTTGGAAAAAAAGAAAACTACTTTCTGCTGTCTCGTTTTCCTTTTTGTAAACGTTGGATCGCGTAGGCTACAATAAACCGAAACTCAGCACATTTTTTTCTTTTGTTTTGTTAATCTGTCAATGATTTAAGTGAAATATATTTTGTGTATAGGCCTATATATTCATTTTTATGTAAACCTATAGTTTTATTCTGTTTCTCCATTCACAGAAGCGCTGCAGGTGCGTGTGATCTGTTAAATCCATCTTACACTATCCTCGGATAAACTCTAACGCCAGGGCATTGCAATTGCGACTTACCTTGCATCAGCGTCACATTTGCATAGGCCGTACTACTTGAATTCGTGATTGGTTGACAGCAAATATTAAATATTAAATGGAACGATAAAATAACGTTATTAACCGGTTAATGGCCATTTCAAATGTTCGATTCTGTTCGAAACTATAAAATTTGATTTCGTTTCTGGTTCTGTTCCTGTCAACATTTCATTTGTTTCTGGTTTTCGTTTTCGTTCCTTGAAATGGTTCAGAGCCCTGGTCTAAAATGTAAACTGCAATGGTACTACAGATCTAACTTAATCACTTTTGGGGGCAATATAATTCATTTTGGGGACTGAGCAGTCAGATACTTTTTATTTACAGTTTTTAGTTAAGATAACTAGGTAAAAGGGTACCTTAATAGTTGAACTACTTAATCATGAATTAATCATGAACAGTTTGACAACTACAGTATCAAAGTTACTTTACCAATACTTTTTACACAAGCTGTTGTACGAGGCTTTGTGTTACATGCTTACATTAATGCTGCTATTTGTTTTTGTAACACCTTTAGCTTCTCAGTGTCAGGGGAGATGAGATAGATTGAGGCGATTGTGTACACCCATGCAGAGCAGAGGATTGTTGCTTCCCTGGGCCACATGTTCGCACCCATCCCCTGCATGCTTTTTTTCTAATGAGCCCTTCAACCTGGAAGTCCCCCATCCATCTGCCACCTTCATGTAATTGGGACCACCAAGCTGTCCCAAGGCACCCAGCATCCATCTCTCTGTGTGCGGCATGAGAAGAAGAGTAGGAAGTGAAATTACCACGCGGATCGCAAACAAGTACCTCGTTGCTGCTGACCTTTACATGATTTTAATTTACACACGCAGGCAACCACTGCAGAGCCATAAGGCAATGAAGTTCAGGCTGAAGTGACAACATATAGGTATTGTCGTGCGTGTGAGTTGCTATGAATCAGCTACACCCTGAGATCATAAAATGGCACATGGATTGCAGAGGAATGAGAATGCTCTGAAGTGAAAGCTGTTTGTGAAACTTCAAATGAATAAGTCATAGCGCACTTGGGGAGGATGGGGCGGCTACTTACTGCAGCTCTTCAAAAAAGATAGTGACAACCACATTTACATTAAATGTAGTGTCTACTGAGGTAGGGTTAAGGGATCTAGAATATGGTCATGCAGAATAAGGCATGTGCTTTATAAGTACTAATAAACAGCAAGTTTACTAGTAATATGCATGCTAGCAATATCAATAGTATTCTCAAATATAAAGTGTTACTGAAGAACGGGAACAATATATTTTTTAAATACATGACAATCCAACAATATTATTTCAAATGCAATAATCTATTTGGCACAAATACAATTGACATTAAATTCAACATGATTTCAGATGCTAGCATTTAACTAAATATTCCGCTATAAAAAGAGAATGCCTATGCCATGCAAGAACTCAAATTTGTTCTTTTACACAAACCGTAAATCTGTTCTTTCACACAAAGCTACAGCATTCAGAAAACAGCTGAGCCACTAAATGAAACTGGAAAATCCCAATCTGTTATAGAGTGTGCGAGTGTGTTGTCTTTCCATTTTCACATTATTTTTCTCACCTCTTTTTTACTTTCACCTCATCACTATATACTCAACACAAATGGCCTCTCTTTCGCTTTTTTTTCTTAATATTTTTCTCTCCTCCCACACACTTAAACAGCAAATAATCAAGCCGTGTCCTGTCGGCTACATTAACTACAGTAATTGGGAAGCCGTAGTCTTTCTTTCTGTTCAGTGGAAATGAGAATTCCCTACTGCTACTCTCCTTTAAGTGCAAGACTTGCACAATCAGATAATGACTACATCCTCAACAGGCATGTATTTGAAATAGTGGTGATGGAGTAGTCATCTAGCATATCTAATGCTTGTGAGGCTTGCAGGTTTAGCCGTGACTCACACATCATTAAAACAGCACATAGCTGAAATCACTGGAATTAGTCATTCAGTTTGGAGGCGGATGATGAGAGGTGACGTAAACAGCTAAACAAATTGAACGCTTAGAGCTGGAATCTGGCATAATATGCAACACCAGATAAAGACCATCATCTGTTTCATAACTGTCAGCAGGTGTTCGACTGCAATGATTAAGGGCGCATACACACCAAGAATTGTGTCGTATCAGAGAATACTGCAAAATCATTGATTTCAATGAGAATGGTGCACTACAAAGACAACAGAACACTAGGGTTGGCTTAGACAACTCAGACACAGACATCCATTAATGGATGAGGAGCAGGTTTAGTTGTGCTTTTTTCAATTCACTGTATTATCTGTTTTCACACTCTCAAGATGTATCTTGCTCTGTCCTATCCATAGATTGCTCCATCAGAGCTTCCTCAAGTCTATACAGTATGTGCCCTAACACCTTGACAAGGGGTCTACAATACAATTCCAGGACAAAAACCACAGTAAAGGAGAGCTAACAGAGGGAATGTACCCTTTATCTTCAGACAAATTTGTCCCTGAGACACCCAGGTTGAGAAAAATGCTTACAGCCTAACTACATCTAGAAAAATAAAATATGCTGCACAACTGCTTGCAGCTATTAGTATTGATGCTCCTATTATTGCTCCTTCAAGGGCGCTGATTGCACCCTCTGTGGAAAAAAAAAACAAAAAAACGCTACCACCACTAAACAACATGTGGTTGTGTGTGTATCTGTTAACATCCTCAGTGTGGTCTTCGGTCATGTCAGCATTTCTACAATGCCTCTTGCTTCTGTTGTTCCCTAGTGTGTAGAAGCATCATTGAGCAGACAGCAGCCCGGGGCACAGTGAATAGCCCTTGCTGGAGATGAATGGATATGCACACTCTCCCCAGTCACCCTCTTCTACCAGAGATCAAGTGTGAGGCAAGACCTCTCCCAGGTGTCCCATCATTAATTAAGCGTGAGACTGCTCTACTGTTCCTGTCTGGATCAGCTCAATCCGTCTATGGATAAAATATGATAGCACACCTCTTATTTCTCGGACCCTGGGGTGACGTGCATGGGTGGGGAGTCAGAGGACTGTGCCAAATAGCACCTTACAAGTGTAGCCACTAGACCCCAAACCACTCAGAACAGCCCAACATCGGTCACAGCCTGGGACCCTCAGGGGGTGGAAAACCTGTCAGCTTCTACAGGTACTTCACTTTCTGTCTATGCTGACATTCAGCAAGGGAGCACTAAAAATGAGACCTATGGAAAATTAATTTGTGGGCACAGCATGAATCAAACTACTGCCTGAGGGCCTAGAAATTGATCTGGGAGAGTCTTAGAAAAATACACTTACAACAAACCCAAAATGGAGATCTTGCTGGAGTGGGAACATTCCTGTAGAAGTATTTTGACTATTTATTAAAGATGTTGTGGTCAAAACCTGAATCTCTAATTTTGCTATTAATGTGAGAGTGTCTTACAACATTTACAAATCAAAGTAGAAAAATATAGTGCTCATAAAATGAGTGATTTGTTTCATTGAATCTCTTTTAGAATGCATTAATTAGCTTTCATGATGAGCGCACTATAGCACTTTCATTGACAATAATATTGCAAAGCATACATTGTCCTAACCCTAACCTAACCCCAACTAACTCAAGGGGCAGTGATTGGTCGATCAGAATGGTACAGTCCCCAGCCTTCAACCGTAGCCAAGTCCTAAACCCCCAAACCTAATCCTACATCACTTAATTCTGATATTATTCCAGGACCAACAAAGATGTTAATCCAGGATTATACCTTACTCAGCAAAAGCACAGACCAAAAGCATGCACTAACATTCATCCATTTGGTCACTGGAATGCTTTACTCTATCCCAGCATCTTTAAGCATAACAGGTGGGCTGTCCATCACAGGGCTAAAATACACAGATAGATACATACATTCACACTCTCAATCATACTTACTGCAGTCTCTAGTTCACCTAACCTCTAAGTATTTTGATTGTGGGGGAAATTGAAGTATTCAGATGAGCCACTCCAACATGGAAAGAACAATCCACACAGAATGATCTCCTGAGTTAGCCATGACTCAACTGGGGACCTTTTGCTGTGAGGTAACAGTTATAATATCCTAACACGATATATAAATAACATTCACTCAGGGCTGTGACCTACTAGTTAACATGTTAAGACATGGGTGATGTGAGTTCATGTCCAGTTCTTGTCTTACTGGAAATATAGATGGCCAAAAGGCCAAGAAGGACAAAGAGCCTTCATGTCCTGAAATTGTCTGCATGAGTTTGAGGGCTCTTATCAATAGTTGGGTTGTCAACGCACTGATGAAGTCACGCTGCAGTCAGCACTGACATGAGAGGTTATTATTATGCTGGTTGATCTGTTTAAAGGTGAGGAGAGAATAAGTCTTCTTGGCCTGTCAGTGAGCGGTGCCCTAGGGAGAGTTATGGCTTTAATACGAAGACTGCTGCTTCAATTTTTCCCCTCGCATCAATGAAATGTCTGCATGATCAGACATTCATTGGCCTCATGTCAGACTGTGACATTTTTTTTTTTAAAGAAAGCATTATGGTAGTTGACACTCCACAAGGCATCTAAACAGCACATACTGCACAGTACAGCACAGATAGAAATGCTTTGCTCAGCCCCAGGGAAGATTGTTATCATATATGCATCCTTATATCGTTCCAAAACTTTATTATTTTCCTTATTCTGTGAAACACAAAATAAAGTGTTTTATAGTGCCAAGCTCCAAAATGAAACAAAAGTTGCATAAAATTATCAAAAAGTTTAAATGTTTTCTAAAACAAATGATAATGATAGCTTTGTGTGAGGAACAAACTAAAATAAGATGTTATTCACTGATAATCTTCCCCTTATTTGGAGCAAACAAATGCTGACTTTTTGGCACACTAGTCCCATAAGGTATGATGCTTTTAATGGCAAACTCCATTGTTCTTGCCATGGCTAAGGCAGAGGGGAACACAGAAGAAATTAAGACATAAAGGTTTGGAACAACATGAGATGATAATTCCCCCCCCCAATCTTTCTTCTTCTCCTTTTTATTTATTTTTTTATTTTATTTTTTTTACATATTTTACAGAACATAAACAAAACTTTTGAATGCTGGACATAAACTCACCATATCTCATTGGAAAATCTTGATAGCTTCAATACTAAGAAGCCAGATGCGAGAGTTTAGACATGAGGTCTCTTAAAGTCTCGTGTCTTACATGAAAACATAAATGCACAATAAACACGTTTTTACACTGTTGAGTATTTGGCCACCCTCACAATTTTGTCTACATCCTTGGTTTAAGGAGACTAAATGGAGAAAATCAATGGATCTTACCTGAATTGTGGGTGGTGAGCGCTGTTTGCGGGTAGTGGTGGTTGACAGGGTGGTGGTGGTCTCGATGAAGGTGGTGGACATCTCTGGGGGCATGGAGGTGGTGGTACGTGGGGGACTTCTGCTGGTGGGCACATCCCCCACCAGTCTCACACTGCCATTTATCTTGATGTTAGCATGACCTTCAGCTGCCATGTTGAGAACCTTCAGGCCATTGTAATATAGACCAGAGAGCTGGCCTTGATATGGTCGCTTGCGGTCATTACCGCCTATTGAGATGGTGGCTTGGGTGTTAAAAATGGTCAGCTGACGACCTGAGGGGAAGACCAGTGAAGGAAGACACAATCAGAATGGTTTATATTACTTATTTATTTATTTTAATTTAGCTAATTGATTAATGTTATCATTAATGGGCTATCTTTTAACATCCAAGCATAGTATTAAAAATTAAGATTAACTTTTTTTTTTTTGTTCACTGTGAGGTGCTTCTCATGCAAATGTTTTGGGGCAAATTCCAAATGGTTTTTCATATGGTTAGAAATAGAAATGCAGGCCAATTAAGACTATTACACATTTACAATTCTATATTACAGTGGGCAAGGAAGAAAGCTCATCTCATACATTTCAAAGGAATATCATGTTGATTCATGCATGTAGAACCACTAATGGGATTTCAATGTGGTTTTAGACAGTGTTAAAGGGACTTTATAATCATCTTATGTAGTTTAGGCAATGACCTTTAAACGCATTTAATAATCCAAAGGACTTTAATGGTAAATTTGATAAATGGTCACCCCGCCCTTTCATCCTGTTTTTGAATGAAACTGAAGAGGTGTCGGTCGATTTCATCACCGGCTTCAAACACAAAAGTGCATTAGTCAGCAAAGTGGCGTTTCACTTCAGCACAAATGTGTTGTCTTTGGAAACGTGCTGCATTAAGGGTTGGGTTTTTGGATTATTCGACCACTAACATTACTACTGTGGAAGATCATTCCAAAGAAAATTAAAAACAAACATCCTGACTTTTGTTGAGTTTTGGTTTAGATTTAAAGTTGGAGTCCAGAAGCTACGTACTTATGCAGTGTTATTCTTAGTTACCAGTCCCTTTAACTGGTCAATGATCTGATGGAAATAACAAAAGAGGATCACAATCCAGATAAAAAATAATACTCAACGAAAATATTACGTAATGGGAAGGGTAAATTATGAACATTTTAGGTTAATTAGTGGCAAAAGGCTAAGCAAAGAATCATCAGACCTGGTTGGACAAAAATATAACGAAACGACATGACAAGGAGCATATGAACGCAAATTAAAATCAACTAAAAAAACACTGAGGTCTTGTGAGGGTTACCTTTCTCATGTAGCCAATCTTCGACCGGCCGGGTATATTTGAACGGGATTTTCTTATTAGCCATTTGATAACGCTCATTGTCGCTGTTGCCTTTAAAGTTTGAAAGACATCTTAGCACATTGCACATTTATACACTGTTTAAGAAGGTTTAGCCGTGTTTAAAATGATTTAGGTCTTGTTATCATAGGCAGTTTAGGTTTCATTGTAAGGTTTTCTTCAGTTGTAAGATTATAAGGCATTTTTATTAAATAGTAGCCAACTAAATAAACAGTTTAACACATAATTATTGCAAGAAGAATCACAGACCACATTCAGACTTTAAGACAAAATACAGACAACCGTTAAAGCGAGACATACTAACAATTCATTTCAAACTGCATTTCCACTGAGCGTCTGTAACAGGTGATCTACCGCTCAGCAATCAAATGAGGTGTAACTGTTTTCCCACTGGACATCATATGCTTTTACTTTTCAAGGTGCCAAGGAACTCTTTACGAACTATTAAGGTAAGGGAAAGAGAGAAAAGGAGTGAATGAGAAAGAGAGAGAGACAGAAATAAAAGAGAGAATGTGTAGAAGCTCTAAACCTGCTGGGAAATAAGGCTTGTGATGACACAGATTTGAGGAAGACACTGCATACAGATGAGGTCATTACAGCATGGTGTGAGGCCTGGTCCCTGGAAGCCCTCTGAGGCATTGGGCTGCTTGAATATTTTGCCATTATTTGTACTTTGTTACACTTTCTCCGACTGGAGTGAGGTGTTAGGGCTGCAAGAGTGATCTAACATTTGCCATCTTGGGTGTATTTACTGTATGTCACGTCCAGCTGCACTTCATATTTCAAGCACATGAACATGAATTAGATGAATGTTGGTCATAATGAATGAAATGGCATGTCTGTCTTTCAAACTAAAGGATATTAAACAGATTCTTTTTCATACTTTGAACTATACGTACGACAATACAGTGAACAAGTCATATAGTTCACTTTCATAATGTTTTTATGCTGCTTTTAAAAAGGTTTTTCAAACTCAACAGCATCTGTACCCACTCACTTCATTGCATGAAAAAGAGTAGCATGAACACTCTTCATGCTGGGTAAGTAACATTCAACATGAGGGTAAGTAGATGATTACAGAATTTCATTTTTGAGTTCCTATGCATTTTCATGTACACCAAGCGGGGGGAAAATATACTTTACAGCAGTACTCTGAAGAGGTTGTAATAGTAAAAAGAAGAAGTAGAAGAAAAACCCTACAGCTTGAGAGCAAAAACTGCAAAAAGGACTTCAAAAGAGCAAAGTTACTCAACACATCTCACTTAGCTAAATAAGTCACTGAGCGCTGAGTCACAGCGTACCTTCTCAGAACTAGAAAGAGAAAAAGGTACATAGAATAGGAGTGCTATTCAGAAACACAAAGGTTCTGCAGTGACAGTGATGTGAAATGGACGAGGCCAGTGGCGATTCAAGGCCCCCGCTTTTCTTGTGCTTTCCTTTTTAAATAGGCAGAAAAAGGGCTTCAAAGTGGGCTGGTTACTGCTGGCTGAGCAGGGGGGATATGGGCGAGGTAAAGGGGTGAGGGTGGGGGTGGGGGGTAATAAGCAGCTTCCAGGGCTGCCGATGCCTTTGATCCTGATGGGCAGCGCATGCAAGCCTGGGGCTGGAGTGGCTTTCCTGGATGGAGGCCTGCATGCTGGAGAGATCCAGGAGAGCTTGAGGGTTTGGACATTCATTTTAGACATCAGACACTTTGCCAGCGCTTGCTATCTCTCATGTTAATGTGAATATATTACGATGATCTTTGCAGAGCTATCTAACCTCCAAACAATGTTCAGTGGCTATAGAGAATGGGAACTTGATGTCACAGCACAATGCATTGTGGGAATTTAGGACATGGGAGTTAGAGTAGAGATTGAAGTGAATGTAAACATTTTATATTATTTTATGTTAATATTATTCAGTGAGAATGGTTATGGTAATTGACACAGTAAGCATTAACCATTCAAACAAAATCTTAGTTGAATAATATAACAAAATAATATAAAATGTCTACATTCACTACTGAACTCGGGTTCAAGTGAAACTGAAATTTGGTAAGGTAAACTACTTAAAATGTGGTTTTATGACTATAGATATATTATACAGTATATTACAAATACATTGATTTGCATTGAACTGCAAAACCGCTCACACCACAAATATTTGTGGCATCTTGTTGATACCCTTGTGCATCTTGCATCTTGTGTACGACTGAGCCCATTAATTTTCTTTATTTACTACACTCCACTGTTTACTTGTTCAGCATCTCTAATAGTAAAGAATCTTGAATTTCATTCAAGGCATTCAAGTGAAGTTATGTATTTTTACAGTATCCGCAAAACACATTTTTTTATTTTTAGACACATGACTGAGCGATTTATTTTCAACTTGAAGAGATTTGCATATTAGTTATGTTTTATTCTAAGCGACTGTAAACGGTTTTCCGAAAATTACTAATATAAAAAGGTTTGCTTATTTTGTGGTGATTTTTAATTGTTTACACTGTGTGCTTCTAAGTGTGTCTAAAAATATAGCAACCGTTACACAGAATGCAACATGCCATGACATAGATTCCCATTCTCTATACCCTGGCTATACCCAACATCACCCTTATGAGTGAATCTCATGAACATTTGCCCTGATCACATTTCAGCCAAAAATTAATAATGATAATAATAAAAAAAAAAAAAAAAAAAAAAAGAGTGCACCCCCCCCCCTCCCCCCCAAAAAAAAGCATTCACACCAACCAAACACTGAAGTGAAACATACTGAAGCAAAAGCTATAGACTGAAAGCGTTCCATTTCAGAATGATTATAGCTACTTTTAAATAAAATGAGACCACCAGACCAATCTGATATAAGATCAACGATTTTTAATGAGCCAAAAAGAATGCACGTCACACCTCTGATTATCAATTTGCACTGGCAACCAAAAAAAACTTGCTACGTGTTCTGCGTTAAGCTAACTGAGACTTGTTATAGCACTTGCATATCATTGCTCTTTTGTTGATTTTGTTTGCTTCCATTGTCCTCATTTATAAGTCGCTGTGGATAAAAGCATCTGCTAAATGACTAAATGTAAATGAATTATATCCATACACATGCTGATATGAGCGCTGGAAGATGCACTGCCAGCATATTGTGCACACTTAATGTTGCATTTGTGATGGACACAAAAAAGTGTCAAGAATTTCATTCAAATGTTTGTGTCAACATGAAATCTGTGTTTGCATATTTGCATAATGTGCGTTTTGGGCCATATTCTCTACGTCTCATGAGTTATTTAGTGTTTTTAGTGGTGTATTTTGTTAGTTTATCTTTGTTTATTATTGTTACTTTTATTGTATTGTTGTTTTGTTTGATATTACTAGGTGTTGGCATCTGTTTGATTTCATTTAAATCATAGTTTTAAAATGTATATATTCAAATTCTTTAGAATTAGCACAAATAATTCTATTTTCAAAATGCATGTATTCAAATTCTCTCTCTTTTTATATATATATATATATATATATATATATTCAAATTCTGTAGCATAAATAATCATATTTTTAAATGTATATATTTAATAAAATTAGCGTAAATGTTAATTGTGAACTGAATCAGTAAAAAGTATAAACATGTGGCTAGCTGTGGAACAACAAACAT
>NW_015549607.1:124943-143059 GCF_001515605.1 Sinocyclocheilus anshuiensis
AAGGCGGGCCTTCATTTGATACAGGAACTATTCGAGCCGTTCATGCCAGACTGGGGAGAGAGGTGTTGTAATAATGTCAAATATGTGAAAACTAATGTGTTTTTCGAACAACCTAGTATGACAGCCTGTTCTAGTACACCCCCAAAACAAAATCAAAACTTCGTAAAAGAGCATAATAGGACCCCTTTAACATTAGTATGATGTCAAGAACAAAATCATGTGGTTAAGCACGTTATGAATTAGGTGAAAATGTTTCATAAGAACTACTGTGCATATAAATACAAATAATCCATATAATTGTTAGTGAATGAGATGCAATGATTCCAAGCAGTATCCTTTCACATGTCTACTCAGGAGATTCAGAAATGAATGAAAATACTTGTGGCTGCAAGTATCAAACAACCACGTGACCTTTGATGATGGCATCCAGTATCAAACAGAGAACTAATCCTTGTGTATAGATTTACATAGGCCATCTACAGTACATGACCTAAGAGGTAAATTTAGCATGAGGTTACAGCTCATCAAAATGGTATCACGACACATGCAGATGAATCGATTGAATGAGATTAATGACTTCTTGCTTGAGTCTGGTCAAAGATCTGCAGGCCTCTTCCACCAGTCGGCCATGAAACGCTAGAGTGATTTTGTGATATTTGGAGGATGGCAGGGAATGGGAAACTCTGAGTTTTCGGTTTCAGAACAGCTAAATTGTGTTAGTTTAATCCACTCTGAGTTTAGTGCGTGCACCACGACTATGAGAAGTCATGATCAGTGGCGCTCCGAAATTACGATTCACCATTGCAACAGCACCGACAAAAAGACATCCACTTAGTTTAACGCTCTTTTCACATAGGCTAATTAAATATTCTGTAATCCAACCTGTTAGAGTTCTTAATTAGAGTGATGAAATTAACAACTGACTTGTTCTCAGTCGACAGCAAGAAGGCAGAGGCTCGCAAAATGGAGGGAGAACCTGCACCAGCAACACTGACAGATGAAGAGGAGATGGTCAATAGAATAATTTTAAAATTCAAAAGGAAAAAGAATAACTGTTGCATTTGTATTTGTAGAAAATAAATTGTGAATAATTTGTGTTTATTTGGCAGCTGTGGTGGTGGTTACGGCATACATCTCGTACTACCCCTCCATCTGGCATCCTTCCATTCCATACAGTAATCTGATTCATTTTCAGAAGGTGTGATGATGGGAATATGCGTGTCATCAATGCATCCAACCACACTGGAAATCCTGAAGGAAATTCTAATTATTGGGTTACTTCCAGAGGTCGCAGCAAGATGTTATCAAGTGAACATCATTTATCAGATTAGCCTCATTTAAACCGATTTCTACAACACTGACCTACAGTCCAGTGAAACTCCTCTTTGACGGATTTGTGCCCAGGAAAAAATGATCAGAAAGAGCGTGAGAGCGACGCACACTTTCCTTATCAGTCTGCATTCAGCGATACAGCGGCCTTACTAATGTGCTCTGCATCTCCGATGTTTTAAAGAAAACTACCATTTAAAATGCTACCGCTCAAATAAATATGCATGTGAATATGGCACAAACAAAAAAAAAACTCCCTACAAATTTATGCTGCCTCCTCGTCTACGGGATCCTGTATAAAAGGAGATGCCATTTTTGTCACTTTGACTGTGTCTGCATGATGAAAATATGCGCAATGAATGAATACCGGCACTGCAGAAAATGCTTTTCTACTTAGAATTTTTGTTTTCTTGTTTCCAGTCAAAATATCAAAATATACTTAAATCAAGATGCATTTTCTACTTAAAAAAGCATTTTTGCAGCGTGAATGAATCAATGAGGTATTTAAACATCGATTACGCTTTAAAAAGGGGGAGGAGACCGTAAGAAACTCTGGGTTTACCGAAGAAAACTTGCTCCCGACCAGGTTAGGTTCACAGAGTAAGTTACCACGGTGACTGACTCTGAGTATAAGTTACCACTCTTTCAGAAACGGGCTTGACCTACTCTGCTTTCTCGGGTTTGACAAACCTCCAAATCTGAAACAGAAAACCCAGAGTTTCCCTCATTTCAGGGTTAACATACTCAGAGTTTTCACTTAACCTCCTTTCTGAAATGGGCCCCAGGAAGACTCCTGGAAATGTTATTATTTTTAGCATGCTGCAAAGCTAATGAGTATTACTTTTATCTTTTTCTTCTTTGCTTAAAGACCCTGTGAAATGCCTTGATGAGTTCAGTTTCTTTTCTGTGAAAACATTTCTTGATGAAACAGGAAGTTGGGCAAGGATATACCAAAGACTTCAGCCCTTTTAATAGACAATATCTGCTTTTACCCCTTAGCATGGTACTGTAAGCTCTTGCTGATATTGCCATAACTGCATCATCTCAAATGACCATTAAAAATACGCCATGTACTACTAAAGACTTTCACTCATGAGAATAAATTAATCATGGCTGACTGCTAATTACAGTTGCTAAAAAACAACTTTTGCTTTTGTGTGATGGTATTATGTATTACAGTTAAGTCTGTAATACCTTTTTTTTGTTGCAAGCAACATATATTATAACTTGCCTGAAAAAAACTAACAAAAAAGTGAAGGAAATTACAGCTCTGTTCTTGGAAGTAATCACTAGTGTACACTAACTTCAACAGCACCTCCATTGATGATCAGGAAACACCAGATTCTGTATAATAGCTTCTCTGCAATACAACTAACACACTGATGCCCTTTGCATTTGCTAGGGACATAGCAGTAATTTCAATTACCCTCTCAAACAAATCAAGCCATGTATGCAGCAATGATTTATGAGCTGCCTGTAACACACTTAAGTGCGAATAGACTAAATGATTTGGCTTCCTATTGAGAAGAGAGCTGCAGCAATGGTGCAGTCATGACCTTCAGCGAGGTTTCAGTTGACATGGTCATTGTCTCTGTCTCTCTCAATATAAATCAATCACTGTAATGTCAACAACCCGGTCACTTTCAAAGCTGACAGCACTGAAGCCACTTCATATTTTATGCTGACTAGAGGATAATGAAGAACAAAAACTGAAAACTCTTACATTACAAAATTTATGCCAAGAAGTCAGAACATTTACACATTTACTGTGGCTGGACCCAGAGTGTAATTTTTTTAACAGTTTCTATTAGCTACTGGAGCTACTGTCACAGCTACATTAAAAAAAAAAAAATCTTTAACAAGATTTAATTTACTAGAAAGGCTAAAAAGAATAATACAAGACTTTTGTACATAAAATATATAATATTAATTTGAATAAAGTTTATTTTTTCAACCTCCTGAACTGTTTTAGGGATAAACCTGATTAAATTCTGTTAAATTCATGCTTAAACATTCACAGAGTAAGTTACCACGGTGACTGACTCTGAGTATAAGTTACCACTCTTTCAGAAACGGGCTTGACCTACTCTGCTTTCTCGGGTTTGACAAACCTCCAAATCTGAAACAGAAAACCCAGAGTTTCCCTCATTTCAGGGTTAACATACTCAGAGTTTTCACTTAACCTCCTTTCTGAAATGGGCCCCAGGAAGACTCCTGGAAATGTTATTATTTTTAGCATGCTGCAAAGCTAATGAGTATTACTTTTATCTTTTTCTTCTTTGCTTAAAGACCCTGTGAAATGCCTTGATGAGTTCAGTTTCTTTTCTGTGAAAACATTTCTTGATGAAACAGGAAGTTGGGCAAGGATATACCAAAGACTTCAGCCCTTTTAATAGACAATATCTGCTTTTACCCCTTAGCATGGTACTGTAAGCTCTTGCTGATATTGCCATAACTGCATCATCTCAAATGACCATTAAAAATACGCCATGTACTACTAAAGACTTTCACTCATGAGAATAAATTAATCATGGCTGACTGCTAATTACAGTTGCTAAAAAACAACTTTTGCTTTTGTGTGATGGTATTATGTATTACAGTTAAGTCTGTAATACCTTTTTTTTGTTGCAAGCAACATATATTATAACTTGCCTGAAAAAAACTAACAAAAAAGTGAAGGAAATTACAGCTCTGTTCTTGGAAGTAATCACTAGTGTACACTAACTTCAACAGCACCTCCATTGATGATCAGGAAACACCAGATTCTGTATAATAGCTTCTCTGCAATACAACTAACACACTGATGCCCTTTGCATTTGCTAGGGACATAGCAGTAATTTCAATTACCCTCTCAAACAAATCAAGCCATGTATGCAGCAATGATTTATGAGCTGCCTGTAACACACTTAAGTGCGAATAGACTAAATGATTTGGCTTCCTATTGAGAAGAGAGCTGCAGCAATGGTGCAGTCATGACCTTCAGCGAGGTTTCAGTTGACATGGTCATTGTCTCTGTCTCTCTCAATATAAATCAATCACTGTAATGTCAACAACCCGGTCACTTTCAAAGCTGACAGCACTGAAGCCACTTCATATTTTATGCTGACTAGAGGATAATGAAGAACAAAAACTGAAAACTCTTACATTACAAAATTTATGCCAAGAAGTCAGAACATTTACACATTTACTGTGGCTGGACCCAGAGTGTAATTTTTTTAACAGTTTCTATTAGCTACTGGAGCTACTGTCACAGCTACATTAAAAAAAAAAAAATCTTTAACAAGATTTAATTTACTAGAAAGGCTAAAAAGAATAATACAAGACTTTTGTACATAAAATATATAATATTAATTTGAATAAAGTTTATTTTTTCAACCTCCTGAACTGTTTTAGGGATAAACCTGATTAAATTCTGTTAAATTCATGCTTAAACAAGAAGTCCTGCTCAGATGGGGTTAATAAAAAAAATTAAAAATAAATGGGATATGCACTGGCTATTGAAAGTGTATTAGGGATTTAGTTAATGAAACTGAAACAGCATTATAATCAAATTGCAATCCTTGCTGTAGATATTTAATTTAAATGTGTTAGCAAATTTTTATTTGGTCTACAGTTAAAACTGTACTACACAAAATGATCAGACAAAAATTTATTTCAGTTTCTTTTCTTTCTTTCATTTCTTCAATGAGGGGTAAACGGTCCAGTAAAGCATTTTCAAAGCAGGGACCTACTATACACTGTAGGTATAATGGATTTCTCATTTTCATTCAGTATTTCAGTCTGACCAGCTGACAAGTGTCCAAAACCCCACTAACGCCAGCAAACCAGACATGAGCAAACCAGCTAATGTGGGATTTAGCTGTTTTCCTTTAGCAGAAATTATTTAATCCAGAGGCAAAAATATAGGTATACTGGGTACAAAACCCACCCTAACCTAACCGATAGCCAGTGGCGAGCCAGGATATTTTCATAGGGATGGCCAGACAGGGGCCTCGGGTTGCACAGAAATTTTTTCAACATAAAAATCTGTTTGACTAAGTAGTGTTTGACTAAGTAGAGTGTTTTAGTGCAACACAACTGAATACAATTAGTTTACATTTCATTGTAATCGAAATGGTGGTGGAATAGATCAAGTAATACTGAGTGCTTTTTACAATTTTCAACTAACAAATCCCCATCTCCAGGCATATTAATAGAAAAGAGGCTCACACTGCAGCTAAAGTTCAGCTTGTTCAATCGGCTCAGTCAGCCTGATTCTCAACACCTTGTCCTCCATCATTGCATCCTAATGGATATCTACATAGTTCAAAGATTAGTCAACCTTCATTTCATTTTATATAATCAATTACACGCTAAGATGTGCTTCAAAAACTTGCAACTGAAAAAGTAAACACTGAATGTTTAACATTCTATTGTCAAAATAAATTAATTGCAACAGTTCATACCTGAATTGTACTCAGAACAAAGGGGAAAAAAAGTTCTCTTTTGAATCTCCATGTGCAAGAATGTGAATATGGGCGTAAATGCCAGAATGTAAAATTAGTTATTTCATGCACATTTAAATGCGATACATTTTTATTTGATCAAATACAAATACACCATGTTTTGCACAGGTTTCACATTTATTTGTGCATTAAATTACATTTTGTGATCTCATATAGCAGTATATAGTGCATACATTCTTAAATGTGACCCATACACCAAATATATGCATGCAAAGTTTTGATGCTGCCGTAATTGCCTCCATATTTAATCATGTTGTATTAATCATTATAATTCCACAATCTTGTATATCTACTGTTCACAATTCAGTCAATTTGGCATGCATTCCTGAAACGTGTGTTGTGGTCGTAAAGAGATGGTTCTAAATAAACGCAATTCTTGTAAAGAAAATAAGAGACAGAAACAGCGATTGTGAGGGGGTTGGCCAAGTTTAGGTCAACAGTGGCCACAGCCATCCTCTAGCTAGCTACAAATGCTGTGTAAAGTTCAGCAAGCTCAGATGATGGACAGATAGCTTTGAGTTGCCATGGTAACAGATGGTAGCTCTCTAGGTTTTGTATTTTCTTCTGGCAGAAAGCATAAACAGATTTACCATCACCTGCTCCTGAAACTTACAGTAAATGAGCAATATCATTGAGTAAATCAGTAAATCTTGAGTGATTCTAGACTTTCAGCAACAACCTGCTACTGTTGGGCAATACAGAAAAGTGGTGGTATGTAAAGGCAGTATCAGAGAAAACTGTAAGATAAATGGAGGCTAGACTTTAAGCAATTCCTTAATTTAATGCAATGATAAGTGTGACACTAGTGTGTGTGTTAATTTTTATCTCAAATGTCCTATAAATTGGTAAGACAATTAGTAAAAACTGAATTAGTTCAAACAATGTGCATCTTACATTATTTTGTCCTTTCTTGGTATTTCTAAGCTTACTGTGAGTTACTGCAGTTTAAGTTGTTTGTTTCCAATTAGTCTCTGACTCCATTATTATTTTAATGATCTGACTCCAGTTTAATTAGCGACCTCTAATTTAGATCAAAGATCCAATTAATGTCTGATCATCATTTAAATATTATTCTGCGATTATGATTGTTCTGGTAATTGAACTCTTTCATTATTCGTTCACTGGGGACAGGATGTCACCTAGAGTCATACGCCAAGCGGTATTGAACTTCTGGAGTCTGAGGAATTTTTTCCTCATGCTCGAAGATCTCCTCGTGAAAGTCCATTCACAGTCACCAGCTGCAGGGTTTACTAATAACATTCGGTTTAGTTCTTTCAGCCTTACAGTATAGAGCAACATATGCTAGTTAGTGTGGGTTTAGTGCTGGTCTTGCAGGTAAACCATCAAGACCAGCATCAAAGCAGCTTGACCCAGCATGGAAATTCATGCTGGTTTAAAAAAGCCTTTTCAGCAAGGTACAGCAAGATTTCAGTCCAAAAATGAGGCTCATCCTTTGGCAGGAGGGTACCTGAAACCTGCCGTTGCATTGTAAGGATGTTTTCCAGCTATGGAGTCTTACTAAGATGTCAGCCATGCTGATGAAGCACAAAAGGAGCCTTTTCACGCTCCCCAACAGTCCCAGATTTGCTTGCCAAAGCATCAAAAGACTGCAGACACAGGAAGCTGTCTGGCCAGCACTAATCTGTATTAAACTCCAATGAAATAAACAAATCTTAGGAAAGGGCAGTAATGTAATAGTGGAAGTGCTGTGAAAACCAGTCTGCGAGATAAATGGTTCCTTGCTGTCTAAACAAGATGAGAAAATCTTTCATGGAGAAGTCCTCCTGTGATTTGTGATGGTCTCTTTGTCTCGGGTCATAGCACACTAATGCACATTTATTTCTCATATCAGAGTCTCTAGCGCATGCCAACATCAAAAAACAGTTCACAGTAAGAGACCATTACCATATGAAGACTAGCTCTGCGTGTAGCCGCCCTCCCTGCTGCGTTGATGAGCATTGCCAATATGTCTCACGCTAATCAATGAATCCTCGTCCAGTTTTTAGCAATGATCAATGGCTAAAGATGAAAATGAATCCTGAATGAAGCAATGATCAAAATCCAAGAAAAAAAAGAAAACGGTGGACTATTTGTAATGTGGAAGGAGCCCATGCTGTGAAACCATTTTTAATGCAGTCCACCCTAAAAAAAAAAAAACACCCCCTGGCTCTGCATCAGAGGAGACAGGGGGCCCGTTCTTCGTATGTCGCTTATTACATCCGAGATGAAATGTCACATCCAAGATGATATCATCGCGCTAATCAGGATCTGGCTAATTCGGTTCTTCGAACGCACCTGTTGTTGATGATTAGTATGGCTGGATTGAGTTATCTGAGATAACTGCGCAGGCATGGGTTGGTTTAAAAGGGACTATGTATCGATACTCGAAACCACGATCAGCAATGCAGCGATTGGCTGGCGGCAAGACAGCAACGTAATGACATATAATTAAAAAAAGACGCCTGACGAAAAACTTGACAAATTTTGGAACTTTTATAAGGAAACAGCCAAGCGAACAAAACTACATAAATGTTATAATAGATAAATGAAATGTGCACTGTTTTTATTTTATTTTAATTTTTTTACATGATTCCCAATTACGTATATTCACGATTTCTAATATTTGTACAGGCTTTACCCCATAATAGCTGTCACTACTCAAATTAATGCACGGCTCTACATTAACTGTATAGCATGTGTGTAAGACTCGAATACAATTATGAAGTAATAATTTTATGACGAATAAATCTTTCAGTGAGTAAAACTGGCTGTGTCTATAGTATTAAAGACTACACAACATTATTATATTATCTTTAAATTAATTTTTAAATGATTATTATTTTAAATTATTGTCCCTGGATTAGTAGGGTACTCTTGTAATAAAGTCGCGGTGGTAGCGGACAGATTTTAAGTATCAATTCTGCTTAAAAAGATACACTCTAATCCTGTTTACATGAAATAAGCCTTCTCCCGAGCAGGTTTAAGCTTACGGACCTGTTGCTATGACAGCAACTCCGGGATGAGCTTCGAAGAACCAAACAATCCAAATCGTCAACAATCAAATCCTGCTAACTGAGTTAGTGACGTACGAAGAATGGGCCCAGGGTGTGACATGTGGCCAACCAGCCATATGTTCTCTCCGTAAAATGGATTGAGAAGGATCTATCCAACAGAGAAGAGGAAGAATGAATATAGGTAAAACGGTGGGATAAATAACGAGTCGAATCTAGGTCGCCTGTCTTCTTTTTGGAATAGCATTAAGGCACGATCATTGTGAGTGGCCTAGTTCTTTGGTGCACTGGACATTTCAAAAGCAAGCTGTCTCAGAAACTTGACTTGCATATTAGGAACACGCACATACCTCTAGCTATCCAACGACCATGAAGCCAGAAGATCAGAAAGCATCAAAGAGCGACCCAATGGAAATGACTGTCAACTGTTCTGTAGGCCTGCACAGTTAAAAGCACTTTTTGGATTATACGTGCATGTGACAGATGATTTTTGAAGAGCTTATTGACATTCCTCTTTGGAGTTCAAGTTTTTAAACATGAATTCATTAAATAGAAACACTTTTAACAGGGTCAATCTCCCATGTATACAGTGGCGGCTCGTGGGTTTTAAAATAGAGGAGGCACACTAATTTTATTGGTCTGGGATCCCTGCCGATTATTATTATTATTATTATTATTATTATTATTTGCTTAACCACTTTGGCGTGTTTTCCTTTTTTTTTTTTTAATTTGTATATATACTGTTTGAATGACAGCTTGGTAAATCTGTTGGCGATCAAATATTCAATATCGCTACTCATCATAAGTGCTTGGTACATTATCAATGCAGCGGGAGACGTTCAAACTAATATCATGTAATTTATGTCTCTACGATGATTGGTTGATATCAGAAAGGAGGCTAGCCTCCCTTGCAAGATTTCTTTTCTCAACACTCCTCAGTGCTGAAAGTGAACACTCAATGGTGATTGGCTAATTTTTTTTTACCAACAGAGGCACGAGAGCTCAGCTCTCCCCCGGCCTCCCCCTCCCCTTCTCTATCGTTAGCAGTTGTAATTACATCAGCAGATTCGGCACATTTGCGATAGAAAAGCGGCACTTTCCAACTATATTTCCAACAATGAATAACACATACGTGTGCACACAAATACATGCATGTTTTAAATTTTAATGTATGGACTGTACATAGAAATAGGAACCTCAGATAAAATATGTATGAAAAAAAATTGATACTAGGCCAGCACAGTGGGTAGTGTTGTTGCCTCACAGCAAAAAGGCCCCTGGTTCAAATAACAGTTGTTGTGAATAACAGTTATTCAGTTATATCTTTAAACAAGTCAACAGTTTTATTAAATTTCATTAACATTTATTTTATTAACCTGCTATGCAAGATTCTCTGGAAACTGTTGCTTTTCGTGTACTTGCACAGAGTATATTCAAGACCTTACTGAAACTGCATCATTTAACCACCCACTCTAATAACTGTTGCAAGTACAATCTATTTGGTGCTTTGGTGAGAGAGCACAAAAGGCTAAAATATGGGATTTTAAAAGACATTTAAACCTAGAAATGAACAAAAAGGTTTAGAATGAATGAATGAATAAATAAATAAATAAATTATATTAAATAATGTGATGCGCAACAAATAGGACACACCAAATGGTAATAAATTCTAAAACGTAGGTTTACTTTTTAAATTAAACTTTGCACTTAAATTGCTATTATTTATATGATACTAAGCATTTTAATGGAAAAATGTAGTGTTAGTATGTGTGGTCTTTGTATTTAAATACAAACCACATCAGAAAATACTTCAACTAAATATGCAGGGTTGTTTTTCTCAGAGATAACAACAATTCTACAGTATGTGCTTTTAATATTGCCAAGAGTTTCTTGCTATATACATAAATACTTTATAACTGGTGGTAATTCAGACAATATGGAATCATTTTCCTTTCTAATGCAGTTAAAAATAGGAAAAAGGAGTGATCACACATGCACATTTGTGATATCTTGATCTCACACCTCTATGATAAGAAAAAAAGTGTGGGGCTTATTCCTACATGGATGATTTGAAAAACGTGTTAATAAAGATGACGAAAACATTGTTTTTCCCCCCTTCTCGACAAATCAATGCTCTGTAGATTATTTTTTCTTTACACCTCAGGAAAATGATTTCTCACATAACACTGAAAGATTTTGCTTTTCAATGAAATGTAACATGTTTTAAATATGTTTTTATGTTTTTACTGAAGAACAAAACAAAAATACTGATTAAAATTTTTTTCTCTATTTTTCTGAATCTGGAATTGTTCTGAGATGATACAGACACATGTCACGTTTGTCCCTTAGAGACCCAGAAACAACCTCACAAAACACGCACGCACGCACGCACGCACGCACGCACGCACGCACGCACGTCACTGAAAAGCTACGCAAAATCGCGTTCAAAATCGCAGGCGATTCATTGCAGATTATGAACGTGATTTTGTGTAGCTTGTCAGAGAACTAAGGCTCTGTGCAGTAAATGCTGCTCCATCTGAAAGCACGTGCTGGAGATTTACTACTAATCACAGGAGCGGATTTACTGACGAGATGCGCATGAAAATCACATTCGATTTTTTGCACAGCCCTAACACTCACACACACAGACTTGTTCTGATCAACATTAACCACCTCCAGCTCCTGAAATACCATCTGTTTGTAGCATCTCAAAGGCAACATCCACAGGGCTTATGTCAGCCTACAGTTAGACAATACACAAAAGCCCCTTCAAGGCAAATATGCAGCCCTACAGAGGCTGAGTGAGCAGAGAATAAAAGCATCTGTGACAGGCAGTTCTTCCACAAGTCTGCGGAGACATGAAGGTAGTGAAAGCTCTGAGTGGACTGTGAGCCTTAATGAGTCTCTGGGTTGATGGGTACTCCAGTGAGTTGCAAGAGAGAAGCTCTCAGGCACGTATGTCAGGTATGTGCGAACACATGTGGAGTGACTGACGGCTGCTACTGAGCCCAGAATGCATTGCACAGGGAATTTAGTTGAATGACGCTCTAAGATGTCAAGATTATTTCTTGGCACAACACTTTACTGTCAAAATCATTAAGGAGATCTGTGTATGCGAGAACTCCAGGAAAGTACTGTACAGAACGATGGCTGAATAAAAGATGACACAATAGTTGTGTAGCACTTCAGAACTCTGGCCAAGCCATCAAATCATTGTGGCAACATTTTTAACATCGTTAGTAAAGCACTGCAAGACATTACTTATTTGCTGTGCTAAATTAAATGCTGCAGTATAGGAATACCTTTTGTCAAACATAGTTCTGAAGTATCGGCTCAATTCTGCCACAAGGTACCAAAATTACATAATAGCAATGGGCTATATGAACAAATAATTCTGTGTTCTACTTAATACTGCACCTATCATTTAATAATTACTAAGTTCAGTGCATCTACAGTGATGCTGGCATGCACATATATTTTTGGTAGATTATATCTACAGTATATTTCAGGACTGACTCCTTACAATAAAATATTAAATCAAGATTAATCATAAACATAAAATATACACTGATTAGCCACAACATTAACCCACTATGCTTACAGTTGAAGTGAATAATATTGATTATATCGTTACAATGGCACCTGTCAAGAAGTGGGAAAATATTAGACAGCAAGTAAACACTCTGTTCTTGAATTTTATGTGCTCGAAGCAGGAAAAATTGAAAAGTGGAAATGTCTGAATGACTTTGATTAGGAACAAATAGTGATGGCTAGATGACTGTGTCAGAGGATTTCCAAAATGGCAAGTCTTATGGGGTGTTCCCAGTATACAGTGCTTAGTACCTACCAAAAGTGGTACAAGAAAAGACTGGGGAACCGGCATCAGGGTCGCACAAGGCTCATTGATGCACATGAAGCACAAAGGCTAGCCTGTCTGGTCCGATCACACAGAAGAGCTACTTAAAAACGTAATACTAGCACTGATAGAAAGGTGTCAGAACACATAGTGCTTCTGCAGTTTGCTACATATGGGGCTGCGTAGATGCACACTAGTCAGAATGCCCTTGATGGGCCTTGTCCACCACCAAATGAGCCTACAATGGGCAAATGAGAGTTTGAACTGGACAATGGAGCAATGAAAGAAGGTTGCCTGGTCTGATGAATCATGTTTTCGTTTAGATCAGGTGGATGGCTGAGTGTGTGCATTGTTTAACTCGGAAAGAGATGGCAGCAGTTTAGCCCCAACCCTAATTAGACACACCTGATCCAACTAATCTGAGTCCTTAGGAGTGCTAAAAACTTCCAGGCATGTGTGTTAGAGTTAATTAACTTTGCAGAACAGTGGTCCTTAAGGAGCTAAGTTTGACACATGCACCCAATGTGAAGAAGGTATAGGCAGGCGGAGGCAGTGTTATGCTTTGGGCAATGTTCTGCTAGGAAACCTTGGGTCCTGACATTCATGTGGATGTTACTTTGACACATACCACCTACCTAAAAACGGTCGCAGACCATACATACACCCCTTCATGGTAATTGTGTTCTCTGATGGCAGTGGCCCTTTTCAGGTTAATGTACCCTGCTAAATTCAGGAACGGTTTTGAGGAACACGACAAAGAGTTCAAAGTGTTACAAACTCCCAAAATCTCAATCTGACTGAGCATCTATGGGATGTGCTGGACCAGCAAATCTGATCCATGGAGGCCCTACCTCACAACTTGAAGGACTAAAGCCCAAAACACACTGCACGATTTTAGCAATCCTATAAGATCACTGCATGTCACACTGTGCGACATGGATCTAATAAGCTTGGCTACAACATGTGTGTAGACTGTACGATGATGTACGCGTACGCTATGACGCACGTTACTATAAAAGAATAAAACGTCATCAGCATGCGCTAGTGGTAAACAAAAAGAGCATGATAAATCACACTTTAGCAGTTGTATTTTTATGTGTGCTGAAAAAAGTGGAAGCGGCGAAAGAGGAAGGGATAAGAGCTTGAGGTAAGCAGTTTTATGTTTTAGCACCATGATTTCATGTTGCATTTTTATTGGTTGGTCAGTAAACGTGAATCGTAGCAGCAAACACACTGTGTGATGATCATGCTGTATCGTAGGCTATATTTGGTCACAAGGCCATCTTTGAACCTCTCTCACTGTACGACACAGGACCACCGATTGATTCACGATGCCAATCTTTCGTCTGGGACAGCCGAAAATCATGCAGTGTGTTTAGGGCTTTAAAGGATCTGCTGCTAATGTCTTGGTGCCAGATGCCACAAGACATGTTCAGAGGTCTTGTGGAGTCCAATACATGCTTCAGTATACAGTGAAATCCTTGTTAATGAAACAATGACATAAACGACCACATCCTTCCTTTCAATGGTCTTTAAAAATAAGCTACACTATGAATGGATGAGAACAAATGAACGGATGATACTAAGAGTCTTCCTGCCAGAACTCATGCATGAGCTTTCATTTCTCCTCTCCCACTGTTTGGTACTAAAGAGTATAACTGTTCTTTTTTCAAAGACCACTGGCATTAACAATATCTATTAGTCTTCTTCTGTGATTTATGGTTTACTTATTGAAGTATCTGATGCACACCTCTGTGTGAGGAAAAAACCCTGAAATGGTCAAACTATGTTTACCAGTAATTTCCTTCTCACTGGAAAACGTAGAAACCTAACATTGTAAATAGTAATGAGTAAGAACTTTCTCTCAAATTTCAGATTTGAAAAGCTTCTCTGATTATGTCTAGTAGTGTGATTTAGAAATCCAGTCTCGTTTGATCACTCAGTTCCATTTTGTTGAAAAGAAAGAAACTTATTGCTGTTCTAGACAGCAGGTGCTTAATCCTAAATGAATGCATTCAGTGGGAGTCGATCTCTCTCCCCGCTGACAATATGGCTTTTTTCCTCTTCTTCTAAAATATTTTTTTTTCCAACATTGAGGTTTATCACATAAAAAAGCTCTGTGACACTTGCCTTTTTGATGGTTGAGTGTAATGTTGGGTGTAACAGATCACAGCTAAGTAATTAACTACTGTAATCTAATTACAATTTCGTTTAAAAAGTAGTGTAATTGATTGCATTTTTACATCAAAACATAAAATAATTTACCAGACACTGTTTACAGTAAACATTTTCTGCCCTCTATAGTATAAAAAAAGCATGCTTCTCTAGCATCACTAAACGAAAAAATAATGGCTATGTTCTGAACAGCCTATTAGCTATTCTATTAACTATCTCTGCTTTATATATGTACACTGTTTATAGCATGCAGATGTTCTGAATGCAAGGGATACAGTGACAATGATACAATGACATAGGCTAACTCATTTGCCAAAATGTGTAGTATACAACAGAACACACTGTGCAGATTACTCTATCCCACAATGCCATATGCTCGACATGACTTTTACTTTCCATTATCAATTAATTCAAAGCCATTACAGCTGCAATTTTTCACTGAAAAAAGACATTGTTAAAATAATGTAAAATAAATTTTTAGTTGTTATTTTACATTGTCATTTTAACACATTATGCAATTTACATACATTACATTAACAATATACATTTAATTTGGCATATGTAATATACAACTTGTTAGATAAATAAATGTTTTAAATGCTACTGCAGTGAGTGTGAAAAGAGTGTAAAGAGTTCATCTCGTAATAGGTCTACCAGGCCCAAAGTGTTCATAGCTGAAGATAATATAATATAATAACCCCAACTGTGAGGGTTTTTGAAATAAGGTGAAAAAGCTGATTTGATAATGAAATTTAATTAATTTGTAGGTGAGATATATTTAAATTTTGATACTGATTTATTAAAAACTACTAAACTTGTTGGATGGATGAAAGAAAATAAATAAAATGAGCAAAAAAGACACACATAGTACTGAATTTCTTCAAGGTCATATTAAATATTTTTTATTTCTATCGCTGCATATACTATCCTCCTCCGTTTTGACTCTTTTGCCCTCCCATACACACACCAACACACATGCATACACATCTGCAAACAGTCACAGTATACCATCTCACACTGAGCTATGAACAGGAAACAAACAGAGAAAAAACAAGCTGATTCCTGATAGAAAAGATGTCAAAGACTGAAAATAAGACTTCTGTGTTTCCTTCTTTATCTTAATCCATGAAATATACATCAAGGAGGAAATCTGCGGCCAAAGCCACAGGAAAACAGCCAATTAAATGCCACCGTTTGTCTGTCTTGATCCAACCTTTCTTTCTCTCCTTTCTCACACTCTCCTCTGTTCATTCTGAGCATTTGCATTGATTTCAGCAGCTGTCAGCGCTCTAGCATATGATTGGCAGGCCACATCTCTCCTCACCACTCACACATGATGTTTGGAGTGTCAGATTGTGGGTTCTAAAATTCCCATGACACACTTGCAAAGTGCTTTAGGGTCTCAAGGAGTTGGCAAACGTCTCTTGTTTATGTAAATTCTATAGCTTTTGCTTAGCTTAAAATCAGTATGTTATGAAGCTTCTTGAAATTTTTACAAAAAACACTAAAAAGGCTACAGTAGAAACCTATTAAATGGCTAACAGTAAGTTACCTTACCATATACAGTCAAAAATTGTTAATGGTTTGACATTGCATTATATACAATTTTATAAATAATAAAATAAATAATGCTTGTTAGAAGTAAAAACAATTTTGGAAGACATTCCCAGAAGTCCCTGTGTGTGACATCATATATATAGATTAAAATATTAACTTTTTCTTATTATGTTATCAGTATTGTTCATTAGGGTGTTTTGTGTTACGGTTTATGTAATTTAGTTCATGTGTACTGCATTTAGTGTCATGTGTGCATTTTGCATTTAGTGTCATGTGTGTTACCCTAATGGTGTTATGCCTTTGCTCCTGTGCTCCTTCTAGGCCACGTGTGATGAACTCTGATTAATCATGTGGCTTGTTGGCTCATCGTGGCTTGCTGTTATAATATAATAATCTGCATTATTGTGATGGTTATCAGTACATTTGAAATTAAACAGATTTTGGTAGTTAAAGTAGATTGGTATACTACCATTATATCGCTTAATGAAATATAAAGAAAGTAAACATTGACAAATATGCCATCCTGTAATATCTGAAACACTATTATTATAATTTTTTTTTTTTTTGCAGTGAATTTCAGGCAATCACATTTGACAGCTTTACATTTAACAGTATTTATTTTTGACAGTGTACCATAGTTTCAAATTGTAAATATCAAACATGTTTGATATTTGTGACTCTTGATCAGGTTGCCTATAGCTGAAACTTGGCAGCCACAAACATGCTGCGAAAGTAGAGTACTGAGAAAGAACATCACCCATATTCTTTTTTTTTTTATATTGTTTTTCTCTATACAACAGAACGCACGCCAGGAGAGACAGTTGACAATGTTGATTGTTCTCCATGTGCCTTTCTTCTCTAGTCACGTTTGATCTCACGAGTCTCCGTTAGATCTCGTGTCCCTATGAAATTCTTACAATCATCAAGTGTGTGGTCTTGCAGTCTGGTCGAATCATGTGCGCGTTCAGAGGATTACAAGGCTAAAAATCGGTTGAAACTGTCTTTATGTCTGTGGTCTCCCATGGATTTAAGATTTAAAAATTGTCTAGTGTGTCCCAGGCCTTAGTATGGTATGCTCTTAAGTCTAACAATCTTCCACTTTTTGGCGTTTCTGCTATCAGCGCTGACACAATATTCCATTTTTGATGACAGTGGTGACTAATACAAAGTTTCTCAGAATCAGTCACAATCATTAACAATCCAAAAGTTTATGTAAAAATGTACCGATTATGATAAAACGAGAGAGGCATTTCACCAAGGGCATGCAGTCCATATAAGAGTTTATTTAGGACTGGCTATTTAAAGGGATAGTTCACCCAAAAATGAAAATTAGCCCATTATTTACTCACCCTCAAGCCATCCTAGGCGTATATGACTTCCTTCTTTCAGATGAATCCAATCGGAGTTATATTAAAAATTGACTTTGATCTTCCAAGCGGTTTAATGGCAGTCAGCGTTCTGCAGGTGTCTTTTTTTTTTTTTTTAAAGAAAACAAGCAGTTAGTAAATGAATAGAGGGCAAGTCTAAAAGGGGCTAGTTTTTTTAAATAATAAAATTACAATAGAGAGTGCTAGAGTTAGAGGGTCAATTTTTTTTAAAGAAAACAAGCAGTTAGTAAATGAATAGAGGGCAAGTCTAAAAGAGGCAAGTTTTTTTTTTAAAGAATATAATTAGAATAGCGAG
>NW_015549607.1:143093-164608 GCF_001515605.1 Sinocyclocheilus anshuiensis
ACAACGGCTCTGTGTAGTTAATGCTGCTCAATGTGAAAGCCCGCAGGTGATGGAGATTTACCGCTGATTACAGACCCGGCTTTACTGATAAGATGCGCATTAAATATCGCATGCGATTTATCGTGCAGCCCTAATTAATTGTAAAGGTTTGAAAGAACTGACCGGAAGAGATGCCAAGAGAGCATTGCAATAGTCCAGCTTGGACAGAACAAGAGCTTGAACAAGGAGTTGTGAAGCATGTTTCGAAAAGAAAGGGCCTGATCTTCTTGATGTTGAATAAAGTAAATCTGCAGGACCAGGCAGTTTTAGCAATGTGGTCTGAGAAAGTCAGCTGATCATCAACCGTAACTTCAAGGTTTCTGGCTGTTTTTGAAGGAGTTATGTTTTATGTGTCTAACTGGATGGTGAAACTGTGATGAAACGATGGGTTTGATGGAACCACAAGCAGTTCTGTCTTGGCAAGGATGAGTTGAAGGTGATGGTCCTTCATTCAGAAGAAATGTCTGTTAGACAAGCTGAGATGCGAGCAGCTATTGTCAGATCATCAGGATGGAATGAGAGGTAGAGTTGAGTGTCATCAGCATAGCAGTGATATGAACAGCCATGTTTCTGAATGACAGAACCTAGTGATGCCATGTAGACAGAAAAGAGAAGTGGTCCAAGAACTGAGCCCTGAGGCACCCCAGTAGTTAAATGCTGTGACTTGGACACCTCACCTCTCCAAGATACCTTGAAGGACCTATCTGAGAGGTACGACTCAAACCACTGGAGTGCGGTTCCTGAAATGCCCTTTGCCAGTAGGGTTGACAGGAGGATCTGGTGGTTAACCGTGTCAAAAGCAGTGGACAGATACAGCAAGGTAAGTGTTGAAGGTTTGGAATCCGCTCTTGGCAGTCTTAGGGCTTCAACAACTGAGAGCAATGCAGTCTCGGTTGAATGTCCACTTCTGAGACAAGACTGGTTGAACTCTTGGCAGTCTTAGGGCTTCAACAACTGAGAGCAATGCAGTCTCGGTTGAATGTCCACTTCTGAAACCAGACTGGTTGCTGTCAAGGAGGTTGTTATGTGTGAGAAAGGCAGAGACTTGGTTGAACACAGCTCGTCCAGGTGCTTTTGCAATGAAAGGAAAAAGGGAAACCGGTCTGTAGTTCTCTAAAAGATATGGGTAGAGGGTGGGTTTCTTAAGTAGTGGGGTTATACGAGTCTGCCTAAATGCTGAGGGAAAAACACCAGTGTGAAGGGATGTGTTAATGATGTGAGTGAATGCAAGTACAACTGCAGGAGAAATGGCTTAACCTATAAACCCGCACCTGGACGCCGGCGCACTGAACGCTCTTTGTTTGCACGTGTCAATGTTTACAAATAGATTAAATGAAAAGGGACATAATTAATCTTGACAAACTATATATCATTCTAAAGGTCTAAGCCTCAAACATCGATGATAGCACAGCTAGCACACTATGTAACAGTTATGTATTGTATTCGTACTTTTTGGTAATTTTATGACTTGCTGGCAACGTCGTATGCACGTATTTCCATTACCATTCCATTACCAACTCACAACATCGTCAGTACATCCTCCTTACATAACAAGATAACCAAGAATGTCCCAGATAGGTAATCTAATCGTAATATATTACCTGGATGGAATCAAGCTCCGTTTAAAACCAAGGACTACATCACACAGTGGCAGCACCTCGAGAGAGGGATTGTCACAGGATTTACAGTCTCCCCCACCCTGTTCATCATGGGCATGAACCTCATCATCAAAGCAGGAGAAAAGGAAACCAGAGGCCCAATGATGGACTGACTGGTTGCTGTCAAGGAGGTTGTTATGTGTGAGAAAGGCAGAGACTTGGTTGAACACAGCTCGTCCAGGTGCTTTTGCAATGAAAGGAAAAAGGGAAACCGGTCTGTAGTTCTCTAAAAGATATGGGTAGAGGGTTATGAAAAAAAAAAACAATTCAGTGTGGTACAATTTATTTTCAAGGCACTTCAGTATCTATAACTTTTTTATCTTTTTGAGCATTATCAACTCTGGATGATGGATAGTAAAGCCCAAAGGGTCTTCTTTCCAAAGACACCAAAATTGTGTGTGTAGCACACTGAAGTCAGGAACTGTTACCATTTTAAGTTAGGTAGGTCATTTTCAGCTGTGAGTCCCAAATTAGGGGGTGCAGGTTAACAGGTTAAAGGAGATGAGATGGAATAGGATCAAGCGGACAAGTAGTAGGATGATTAGAAAGGATGAGTTTGGAGACTTCTGCCTCAGAGAGTGAAGATTTGTTTGGCAACATGCTTGAGCAAACTAATCAAAAGTGAACATTTCTGAGGATTTTTATTGCTGTTTGTTTTCCTCATGCTTGACAAATCTTGCATATGTGATATGTATGTCTGTGTGTGTGTGTGTGTGTGTAAGAATGTGGGAAGGGACGGCCACATAATGACTACTCCTGGCAACACTCCTACTCTAAATTGACACAATGATGATAATAATAATAATTATAATAATAATAACAACATTATTAAATCAACAACATTATCAAATCCATTTATTCTCTTCACCCACTTAAGGCATGAAACAGAGAGAGGGAGCTTCTTCCCAAACTCCCGGAAAAGCAATTTTTCACTGCAGAAATCATCAAATACTGAAATACACAGGCAGGTGAGAGTGAGAGAGAATAACGCCTTTTTCAAGGTGATACATTTAGATGGAGCACCCTGTTTGTCTGACATGATGTCTTCAGCTACTCTCTGTGCAGTATCTTTCACTAAATAACTTCTGTGGCTTTAATAGGAAACTCCGAAATTAAAGTGGAAAAGATCAGACAGAGTTAAAAGGGTTGATTGTGACTCTGAGATGTTAAAAGCTCAGTATTCCTCAGTGCATATATGCTGATTACTCATGCTTTAGAGTTCTCTGTGTCCATGGTGTCTCCCTGGTAACAGGGCTGTGATTATTGTCCATTAACCTGTCTAGCAATATATTCACTATTATTTGGAACCAAGAGGTGAGGGGTTGGCTGGTGAGCATGGGCAGTTGGCCCCTGCTGGTAAATGCTGAATAATATTCAAAGAATGTTACATAGCATAGAGGCTTTACCTTTCAGTTGAGAGACAATGTTTTGATGATTTATAAACCCTACCACCACATTCTGTCTATTTTTGTTTGGCCAAATTTTATTGTGCCATGTTGGGAGTACCACACAGTAACAGCAGCTAGTGTGGTGTCAAACCCACTCTATTCTAAAATAAATAATCAGAATGAAATCAGACATGTGATAATATTCCTATTTACAGAAACTGTTAAATTGACTTGGAATTTAAACTCTTTCAATGCTTCATTAGTCCAGTAATGGAACAACTCATTAAGACTTGATTTTCCTGTGGGATTTGGCAATGAAAAAGGAAGGAATGTAAGTAAATTAAAATTCTCACTCTCACAATAAGCAACACCACCCTTGCTTTGTTTAGTAAGAATATTGATTGAGTAATTACTCAGAAATACGTGGGAAACACAAATTATGGGTAAAATGCATGAAACCAAAAATAAGATCAGTATTTCAAAAATCACACACTGCAGCTAAATACTGCTGTCATTCTTCTTCTGTCTTATTTCTGTACACACAGAGTCAAGTTATTTATCCTATTTTCAAAGTGAATTCCCTCGGTCCCTGAAAAATCAGGTTAGGACAACCAACATTCACATTAAATCTGTAAGTGCAAATTTTGATACCATCTGTCTCGCTTCACTGTGGTTGTTCCCACCAGCCCTGCAGTCTCGGGGCAACCCACACATTCTGATCAACAGTGTGCATGCTGTTTACAAGCAGCAGCTAACAGAGCATAAACAAAACTCATGGTGTTTTACTATATTACTAATTGCTGGATGATTATGCATATCTGGTTGTTAATGTTAGTTTGGTGTCAAATAAACACTATGCGCATCCACATCTTTTGTTTAAAGCTGCAAGACACCAAAGTGTTAGTGATTGTAAAAAAAAAAAAAAAGAGAGAGAGAGAGAGAGAGAGGAGGAGAGAGAGAGAGAGAGAGAGAGAGAGAGAGAGAGAGAGAGAGAGAGAGAGAGAGAGAGAGAGAGAGAGAGAGAGAGAGAGAGAGAGAGAGAGAGAGAGAGAGAGAGAGAGAGAGAGAGAGAGAGATTTGCCAATAGGGTAATAAAACTATATTCTCTGAAAACAAGTCTTAATGTCTTGGACAATTTAGCTCCTAAAGCACATTTATCTTGTTCTAAAATGTTTAGATATGAAACACTGAAAAATAGTACAAAAATACTGATTAATAAAAATGACTTCTTAATTCCATACACACAGAATGATATCTCAGGGGATTCAGTCCCGCAAACAAATGCAGATTCAACTCCACAAAGTTGGCAGTTTGTTCTTGGCTAAAGTACAAAAAGACAAAAAAATCTTCTTTGGATCATCACCATGACTTCCTGTGATGTTCAAGAAGTGAATTCAACAGGTGAAAGGTTAAACTTAATGCTCCAATGATCATTTGACTGAGATAGTGAAGAATGTGGTGTTTGGTTAGAGGAACTAGCTGACAAAGAGATCTCACTGTGCTGATTCCCATGATGTCCCACTTCTTCTCAATCTAAAGCCAGTGAGTTAATTTGCACTGAAACCTCACAGTGGGATGTTGTTAATCTTTAGAGTGTGTTTGTGTGTATTGTCTCTGCACATAGGTTCATAGTGCTGGTCCAATCAGAATCCCTTCTGACTGAACTGATGGGATATTGAGTGTCGTGTTTCCTGCTGTGTGTTGTTGAGTGGGATTTGATGATGTTATTATGCAGTTCTTCGTCATTTGGGTTGGAAAACAGTATGAGCTACGATAACCTGATTATAATTTCTACTTGGATGAACTTAGAATTGATCTCAAGACTCAAAACACCATACACTTCACAAACAAGCAGGTGTAGAGTTTCTGGGGGGATCGGATCTAAAAAAAGGGCTGTAAATCTGTTCAGACAGAGAGTAAACAACAATGCTAAATGCAAGTGTTGGAAAAGCTACTTTGAAACTTTAGTTATACTATAGTAATTAGCTACTTTCCAAGTTAAAGTATAATGTGTTTAAGAAAAACAATTAATAATAAATCACTACTGAATGAAATAATTTATGTTTATAATTTATGCGAGTATTTATCTGGTACAAAATCAATAAGGATCAGAATTAGGATTACAGGGTTATTCAATAGCATTTTAATAGATACATTTTCACTTAAACTAATACAGCTAGAAAAATGCTAAATTTGAACTGAATTGAAAACATAGTGATGAATATGAAATATTTAGCTACAAAAATATATAAATACTGCACAAGGACTGTGAATCAATCATTTTTGAACAGACAAATGGTTACTCTATTAAAAATATGGAGTTAAATTAGTAGCTTCACTACTTTATTTTAGATCCCTTTTAATTAGTTTAATTAACTGCAAAAATGAAAATGCATTACCATATAAACAAGCATTTATGATAGTAAAATAAATTGGCGTAGCAACATTTAGAATGTCAATCATAAATTCATAAATGTAAAAGTACTTTCATAAAAGTACTTACAATCATAAAAGTAAAAAACATATTAACCCATAGTACATCTGGTTTATGCTTTAGTACGGTGTTGGGGTGCCACTTCATGTCCAGATCTCAAAAAATCTCTTACTAATTCAACAGAAGCGTTTCAATTCGAACACACACCATGAGGGCCTTCCATTCACAGGGGGTCAATACAATACATCTCTCATCTTAGTAAGTTACATTTTCTCTCACATCCTCTTAAAACTGAGATGCCTTGGTTGCTGTTCCATGGAACAGATGGTCTGCGAGTACATTATCTCTCCACAGAGACGTTAAGGAGAATCTGTTGAAGTCTGGCTTTCTTTCAGACATTATCACCATTTTCTTGCATCAGCAGAATCCCCTACAAAAACTTCTGTGGATTCCAGAAATATTACATCACTGCTTGACTTTGCTGTCTTTGAGGTCACAGGGTACACCAAAAGCACCTTTGAAAATCGTATTATAATAAATGTATCTAATTATAATTTACCTCAACAGTGAACAAGACACCAGACAGCATTCACATATTTTTGGTCTATAAATTTAATTCCAGCATTTCAATGTGCTGTCAGAGAGGCTATTATGATGTGTGATCCTGGGTCTCTCTTGCATGTTTGCCACAGTTTATGTAGTGATCAAATTATGATATAATGAGGCACTGCAATATATTTGTGATGTACAGTATGTTTCACTGTGTAATGCAGTAGTCGTGATTGTCAGCTCTATTGTATAATGGCCACTCTGCCAGCTGTCAAAACTGTAAAACATTATGGAAGACTGGACACTCACGATATGGAGCATGATGTAGTCTCCTAGTCTGGGGGCGCTGTCAATGCGGACCAGAATCCCGTCCTTGATGGTGCTGCTGAAGCCCACCGCCAGTCTATCGGTTCTAGTGCTGGGCCTCTCGTTATTGGGCCATGTGTATGTGATAAGTCCTCCTCCCTTTCCAAAGATGTATGTAGCTCCAGCTGCAGGGAGAAATAGAGAAAGAATAGTGTTAGCAAATCTTGCATTGTAAATGAACAAGCAGACAGCAAAAAGCTTATGAAAAGATTGCAATAATGCAGTTACAGGCATCAATTGCCAAAATGTCTCAGAAGGTATTAATTTAAATATAATCAGTTTGTCCTCAGAAAATATAAACAGGTGGGGCATAAAATTAGATGTGTCAAAATATCAGATCTGTGCATTACATCTTGCACTTTAACAGGCATTTTCGGTTGAGGTTGTTAATATTAACAAGAAAAAGAAAACCACTGCTCCTGACTGGAGAGTTTTAGTAGCTTTACTACAAATGAACACGAAGACAAAGTAAGACCTAAAGAAAAACAGTACAGCTAATTGATACAGCTCTTCAGCTTTTCAGTTCTCTGTTGTATGTTTGGCCTATTGGTTTTATTTGTCCTGTTGCTTGTAATTTGCTTGTGTCTTCAACAGAACATTAGATATTCTTGCTGTGGCATGAGATTGCACTGTTGTAGAGTGACAAAACAATAATAATTATAATAAATAAACAAACTAGATCTCTGTTAAACCCTAGTAGTGTTTATGTATTCAAGGAAATGAATACGTAAAACACATATGGCTAAATCCTCAGCTTTACAGATCACATGGTGTATTTAAGACCCTTTTAGTATGTTTTTCAAATGGTACCCTGGTTACCCTAGGATCAGGCTCTTGTTTTATCATTGTGATTCATGCAGAATAAATTAGAAGTTTGTCTGAGATCACTGTGAAACCTCCAATGGGGTGCTAAACAAGCACATATCTTTTTATGCTAGCTTTAGTGACCTAATTTTCATGGCGACTCTTAGACCTTGGCTGGAGTGTCCAGCCCTTGAGCTGAGCTGTGGGATCAACGCTTGGCCCTCAAGCCTCTTAAATGGGGCTCTATCCAGGGAAAAGCTTGAAGTCGCCAAAAAAAAAAAAAGACTCAAAATCCTCATACATTATACATGAATCTGCAACTAGAGAACAAAAGCAGGCAGAGAAATAAAATCAAACAACCTTTTCCAAGTGCAACTTTACAAACACAAAAGGGCAAATGAAATAAGCTGGACGTTGGCTCCTCAGGAAGTATTCTCATTATGCTTTCAGATCACACGAATTGCAAAAGATAAAACGAGTGGCAAAACTCCAAAAAGTTTCTTTGAATCATAATAATTACCGCTCTTAAATCAGAACCATTTACTAATGTCTGGACAAACATGTAATCAATTATGCCCAGGTCTCTGAGATCTAGAACTGCTAAAACATCAGAATCTTTTGGAATCTATTCCAGGGATCATAATTTAGACATAATTATAGTTGTGTTCAACATAACGGACAGCAACATAAGCAGCTGCCATATATACTCTTATATTAAGAGTAACAGACATATTTTATTTTTAGGGACTTTTCTTAGAGTGGATTTCACACAATCACTCAATTTATTTTATTTTTATATGATATGATTTGATTTGATTTTTAATTTATTTTTATACACTCTACTAAGCATAATTGTAGATGAGACATACATTTTGGGTAAAATAGTTATTTTAAAATATGTTTACAGTTTTGTCTGTATTGTTTTATTTTCCAAATTTCTTCATACAAGCGATTCTGGCTTAAAATATAGACAAATAAGATATCTTTCCATGAAATAATTTCATAATTCTTATATTAGAAAACCACTGCTCTTGCTCTCACATGTTGTTTAGGTGAGTTCTCTGTTATGTCTTCTTGAGCAAATGCACACAAATGTATGTCTTAAGTAAATATAAAGAGTTAAGAAAATATGTGACAGCAGCCTCTTATGCCTTCTGTTTCCTATGTTAATAATGTTAATCAAACAACAAATGAAAAATAGAGAATCACTCACTGCTCTTAACTAAATAACTCATGTGGCATTAATAGGTGTCTGCATATTTTTAATGTAGCATTGTAAAGTATTGCTTATTTAATTTGTATCTTTGTTCTATTGTTTTTATTTGATATTGCTTGTAATTTGTAGGCAGCTCACCAGGTTTTGGAACAAAGCAAATGAGATCAAATAAGCAATTGAGGAACGAACATGTTTGTGAACATTTTTGGGCACTGTACAGAAGGAACAAGACCACAGGTAAACTGGCAGCTTATTGCCATCGTTGCCGTTTTCTCCACCATTCGTTTGTTATTACATTCGTTTGTTATTAAAACTGTGACATCTCATTTGCACATCTGGGCTTGAGGGCCCAGCTGGTTGATATTCCTTAAGGGGAAGAGACATCATGCCAAGCGGATGGGGTTTAAGTCCCAGGAGACAGAGAGACATATGGGAGTGAGATGAAAGAGAATGCATCGCATACATATAAGACCCGTGCTGGGTCAACCTACCTTGTCCCGAACTAATATGTCTATGCTAGGTCAACGCTCTGTTTTATTAGATAAATTACACACTTGAGGCACAGAGTAAAATCCAGACCCTCGAGAAACAAAACCACAGGATCTCACTCAGAATTCTTCAGTGTCTCCAAATGTAGTTCTCGTGAGGATGGACACAGATCTGAGCTCAGTCTTCAGGGAGTTGTCCTCATATACCATGCCTTCTCAGTGCTGTGGGATGCCATGAAATACTGCATCCACACTGCACCCTAGGGAGCCAATTATCCCACTCAGTGGATTTGCTAAGTAACAAGAGACACCATTCAGTCCTTACAACACTACGTTTCTAATGGACCCTGCACGGGTAGGCTTAGCAAATGCCTGACACACACAAAAAAAGCTATTTACCAAATTTAATCGCATCAGGGCTTTAAGCGATTGCACACGTCCATTTAAATGCTGCCAAATTGGCAGGTAGACTGAGAGTTACTTGCAGTGTTGATAGAGTGAGGGAGTGTTTTGCATTTAGGCATTGGTGTTAAGAAAAAGGGCTAAAAGTAGTGAGATTGTAATTATGCCACAAATGGACTGTTTCTAATGAATACTGAAAGCTTTTGAAAGTCTGGTGTTTTATGTATGAATTAATTATGGGCATATTGCATCTTCTGGAGCAATACGTACCACAGTTTGTGTCTTCTTAATGGAATTTCAGGCTGGTAAAAACTTCATTACAGAAATGCGCTGATAAAGGGTGATGTGTGTCATTCATTTTCAATTCAATATACTAACACAAATTAGTGTGTACACAAGGTGTGTGTGTTCTTACAATGTGTTTGTTTGACGCATAAAGGTAACTATAAACATCATGAACTCACTGGACTAAATATTGCTTTCACTGGGTACTGCAAATACACTTTTTAACATTTTACACCATTCAGTTAAGATGCCTTTCGTTACAGTCTTAAGCCAAATAAGATCTGCTATAATTTTTGCTGTCTGGTACAAAATTTGTAGATTGTCATGTACTTATTTTACTGTAAAACAGCTATTCTTGTAATGGTTAAAATTGCAATTGACAAAACAAGCCCAGTCCCAAACGACACACTTGACATGGTCTTGTGGCCTTCACGAGTGCTCTTTGTGGCTGCTATGCACCCCTGAAACACCATTATACCTAGCCTGCACTGGTGCAGACTATATAGTGGACTATTACCCAACAGTCCATGTGTTGTAGACTCGGAGGAGGACCACAGGAGCTAAAAATGCCATTTGGGACAAGGCTTTAATTAATGCACACACTACAACCAACCAACCAACCAACCTGCAAGTACCTGTTGGCACCAGTCGGCAGAGAAACTACTGGCAAATGTAGGCTCCCCTTTTATTTGAGCTGGATGTCAGAACATGACATAAACTGTTGACATAAAATGGCCAGTCAACACTCTCGATCATGACCAAAAATGACAAAACTGTTGGTGTCCACAATCTGCCTGAATTTTACTCAAAATTTCACTGCGGTCATATTGTACAATATGACTAAAAATAATTTTATAAGTTGCCAAAAATCACACTGTACACCTGGCTTTAGCCCCCTGAGCATGCATTTGGAATCCTGAGCATCTCCATTCACCTATAATTTTGTCAGGTTGGGTTCTGACCACTTTCTGAATATAAGTGTGGTTCTGCACAATACCACCAAGGTTAAGAGGGTGGATGTGTAACAAAGCAAGACAAACATGTCTCGCTTCAAGAAGAAAATGCGCTTCTGCTAGTGTAGTTGTTCGCTCATATACCTGCAATGACCAAATAGCAATTTAACAGTTGAAGAACTGAATCTCTGTGAATGCATGACCTTGAGGCAGTCCCTTTCATTATGAAAGCATACATTTAAATAACACATGGAAACACATATCCATTAGCACATACACTGGTTACATGTTTGAATTCTGCACTACTTGCCCAAAGAACCAGAGTAAGAGCATACACCTGTAAACAAACACACACACACACACACACACATACATGCACAATTGGTGCTAGCTGTGATTTTAAATTCTAAAGTGGTATCTCATGGGCTTTCAACCAAGCAATATGTTGGAAGTGCAGAAAATATGTTCCATGTGGTTCAACATAGAACCACGAAGTACAAGAAAAACACAGGAGTACAAGAAAAAACAGGGCAAATGCACTCCCTCTCGAAAGCATGGATGTATTTCCTCCTTGTCCAGCATCGAGATCCAGACAATGGCTGCCCCGCTCCGCAGGCTCTGGGCACAAATGCTTCAAACTGGAGCCAAGGTGTTGCTGGAGAGTGGCTCATAAGAGGAGTTTTCCAATTAAATATGTGTAGGTCTTTCAGAGACTGACCTATTTGTAATCACTCTTTGTAATCTTGTAATCACAGTTCTTACAACTGTGTGGCCAACAGCTAAGCCATAATTGAAATCAGACAGAGAGAACACAGTGGTACAAGTGAAATGCAAAATGTGAACAATGAGGTGGTTTCCCGATAAAAGCTTGTCAAAACATATGTTACCTTACTCTATCAACAGAACAAAAAGAAGAGAGTAATATTTTATATATTGTAAGGGAAAATATTAGCCCAAAGGTAATTTTAATCAATTATATGTATTGGGATCAATTAACTAATTTAGGGAATTCTTCACTGAATTCAGTATTTGAAATTCAGCCGATCAACAGCCTAATTGAACAATCTGTTTGATCTGTTTGACACACCTTTGCCACAGCCTGGCGAAAACTCCATTAAGGATTGGTTCTAGGCCAGCATCATCTTCACATCAGAAATCGTAATTGTATACTTTCTGTTTATAGACAGTGGTCTTTAAACTGTGAGGATGTCACACAATCAGAAGACAGACATTGGGTGGGAAAATGTACTCTTTGTCTTCTAGCATGGTGAGCATTCTAGCATTTAATTTCTTCATATGAAATTTAATTAGTTGTTAATGAGAAAACTCTTGAGAACTAATACAATCCAGATTAACCAAATAAAATACACAATAACCTTCAAGAAATTAATATCTATAAGATTAATTAATGACCACAAACTGGTCACTCGTAGAATCACGCTATAGCCATTTTCTGATTTTTCATATTGCCTTAAAATGCTGCCTGAACAGAGCAGTCTGAAACATTTTCTCTTGCAATAATGTATGTGTGTGTGTGTGTGTGTGTGTGTAAAAGCATGATTTGCATGTGAGTATTTCTTAGAAACTAGTGGACAAATGCATGCTGTGCAAATCATGAATTTGTGTTAATGACATAGCAGGAAAAAAAAAAAGGATGCTGGTCACTGCCTATTTTTCATCAGCTAATTTCTTTTCATTGTTTGCTTTCTCTGGACACTGGATGGGGTGATAAAACGATTGAGGAAATTTAATGTGATGTGACAAATGACATTTGGAGTCTCCTGACTGTGTGCATTCTCTCTTGGGAATATGTCTCTGTAAGCAGGACTGGTGCATGCTCAGGGGTGCACATGCGCATGCACAACCAAATAAAAATAAACAAATGCGCTCTGTAAATAAGTTCAGACCACTCATTTGCATACGAAATGTCTGACAGCTGTTAATCACCGTTTTAGTTCGACTAAATGTAATATTGTATAAGATTTTAATTCGAACTGAAAGCATAAATCTAGGCTAGGTGCTGACATTTCATTCACTGATGCGCTTCACTCGGCAGCAGCAAAACCGGCAGTGCACAGACTTACTTGCTGGCAACTGGCCAAAATAAAAGCTTGCTGATTTTAGGTTTGAAAATTTTGAAAATTCATATAAAAATTTAATAAAAAAAGAAAAAGAAAAAGTAAATATTAGTATTGTATTTTCAAGTGTACTATAAAATAGTTGTATTTATATTTTTTACTCTTTTATTTTAAAATATAATAGTATTTTCACACTTTATTTATGTTGTTTATTATATAATTTAAAAAATAAACTAAATAAAGCACAATAATACTAATATTACTATTAATGTTATTTTATTTTTTCATAGTCATATTTAATGAGTCACACTGTGCAGTGTGAGCACCAAACCAAATCTCCAGGTGTTCATATGAGAACCAGGCTGAAAAACGTTTGTGCACCTTGTGCATGCTGGTAGTTTGCAGGGACAGCATAAAGAAGAGGAGACAAGACAGTTGAGAGAAATCATGGAAAGGAAAGGAGGTACTACTTTTCAGTGAAACTTTCTCATTGATAAAGACCTCATCAGGGGATGCCTATAAATTCCAGCCAATTAAATGAAGTGTTGATTAAGCAGACTGAACAAAGGTGCCTGTCTACTTCATGCACTTTTACAGATAGTGAGGGGAAATTTAGCACAATATCTATGTATGTACAATAATATATGTACTGTACGTAGAGCAACACCTATATGGTATATGATATTTACTATGATCCATTATTAATTATATGAATAATTATTTAGTATAATTTATTCAATACCACAATGTGGTGCTGCCAAATTTATCACTGATAAAATTCAATTTCTGTTAATATTTTGCCACAGAAAACAGCAGGGCAGCTTACTAGGGTTTGGAACAGAGCCATTGACAGTTAGCCCCCCACTAGTTCAATCAAAGGAGAGAGAACCTCAGAGCATTTCAAGGACAGCTTGATTTGCTATCAGCCCAACAGAAAGAGGATATTGTGTGTGTTTGTGAGTGTGTGAACAAGAGAGTCAGATCTCTATGAAGGCTGCCTACTTTTCTGCACCAAATCTGCAGCAGCATGAAGGTTTGCTCAAAGACTTCTTTAAAGTTAGACATGCCAAAGTGCACCCCAACGCACACACACACACAAATATACACTATCGCACTCCACCTCTACCACAGCTCTGACACACTCTTTGTTGTTGGTGAACAGATGGATGAAGAGATGCTACTGCCTCTTTTTATTTCAGTTTTCAGTTATCCTCTTAGGGGTCCATGTGATTGTGGAGTTGTTTTGGAATAAAAAAATATACAAAAAAATATAAAAAATTGCACAGCTACAAGTGTGATATTACATTTATACAACAGATCAAAGGCACAAGTGTGTAAATAACAATGGGGTGTCTCTTGTGTGTGGAACGATTTCCTTCTGCCACAGGTTCAATTCTCAAGTTGACAGTTTAACAGATGAGCCAAAGCCTTCGTTACTAATTAGAAAATGTCACCTTAAAACTAGTAATGCAGGAACGCTGTTGCTTCATCAAAGTTAAAAAACTTGTTGTATTATGTAGAATTTCATGTGAGAGAGATCTACTGAGGGAGTGTGATTACCTGCATCTAATACAACATTAATTTTTCAATCTCATATTCATAATAAAAAGTTAGTTTGAATGTTCACTGAGGAAAGCGATATCTTTGTCGCAGTATCCTTTTAGAGGTTATGGGAATTTACCATGACAATGCTGGTTAATGCATTTGTCGGTTGGGTCTTCCAAGGTGTTGTTTAAAGTAAAAATACTAGGCCCCATTTATAAAGCGTGCGTACACTCAGATTTGATCTTAGAGTGTGTGTACACTTAAATCCATGCCAACGCTCATATTTGTAAAAACTGCCTTTGACGTGGAAAAGTCCGTCAGGGTCTGAGCAGATGTACGCACTTTTTCTTGTTCGACTACTGCAGGTTTTTGAAAATGTAAGTTGTTCTTGCAGCTCACTGTTCTAAATTAAAGAATTTGGATGATGACTGGTGATCTTTTATATGTTAATGCATTAATTAGAAGTCATTTACAAGGCAGAGAGCTGAAACCATTCAGTTGAGCACAAGTTCAAGATCATTTGCGATTCATAGATTTCACATCTGAAAGAGGTGTACGTGCATTTTCTGTGCCAATATCTTTGTTTATAACCTTGTTTCGGTCCATTTTAATATAAAAGGCTTTTGCTACTCATCTTGCCCTCAGCCAAAACTATTTACAAATAATAGATTAATGAGAGCAAAGATATACAGTAGTCAACATTTGAAGTGGATCAAAAAAAGTTAATCAAAGTTGTCCTAAGACAAGAACGCATTTTGGTTTTAGGTTTTAGGACAACTTTGATGAAAGGTTTTGATCCACTTCAAATTTTGACTAGTATATACTCAAAACAAATTATATCTACATTCAAGACTAAAAAAATGTAAAAACTACATTCTGTGACACAACAACAATAGCATTTGTAAAATGATAGTTGGTTTTGCTTCTCCACCATGATGCTAACTGTGACAAAAGCAGAAAGCGGAGTGATATAAACGGTGAAATGGTTCCCATGGCAATACTGCTAGAATATCACATGGCTGGAAAGAACTTTCAGCCAATCAGATTCAAGATATACTGTATAAGCAACAGGGAATCTATTATTTTCAATGAAAAATGTTGATTTCTGGTGACACAAATAGCCTTAGGCAATGCCCTGGTCAACTTAATGCAAATGCAGTGGCAGGCAGTGGGAGAGCAGACAAAGATCTACAACTGGATACTGTGGCTAGGGAGCATACAGAGCCAATCCAGAGCCTGGTAGGTCTTTCAGGGTGGCTTGGGGAGGGGAGGTATCCAAAGCACATCAACTTGTCTTTATTTATTCCTTCTCTTTCTAGCTTGTACTTATTTGAACAATGTCTAAGAACTTGGTATTACAACCACTTCCTGTGTCTGTTTGCCTCTTTAAGAAGAATCGCTTTATGTATCCCCCAATTGTAAGTCGCTTTGGATAAAAGCGTCTGCTAAATGACTAAGTGTAAATGTAAATGTAAATCCTCCCTATACGCAAAATACACAAGCTGCGTAGGGCCCCCGAAACACCAGGGGGCTCCCTTGCTCTCAAAGATGATTTAATTTTAGTTTAGTTTTTGAATTTGGCCAGCGGTTATGAAAACATGAATGATCATTTCTTTTAATGCGGTGCGCTCTCGCCCTTTCTACGTAAAAATCAGTAAAATCATGTAATGTGAATGTCGTACAGTCTTGCTCGAGACTAAAAAACGAGTTGAAAGCGTTTTTTAGCCACGGAAGAGATACTGTTTCTCAAGCTCTTTCCGCGAGCACGATTCGAGACATTTCATTCATTCGTTCATAACCACTCATACCACACTCCACCGCCACCCCCCCCACATCCAAAATGAAGATCACTTTTAGAACCAAGAACATTTGCCCCAAAGTTCCTATCACCTATCATTGCTGTAATTCCTTTTCAGACACAGTTAGTATTAATATGTTTTTAATTAAAGTAAGCATACAATTATTACTTTAGCATAACACTTTTGAGAAATTGACATCCTGTGTTGTTGATGTTACACACCATCTAAACAACATTTTGCTAATTATTTTATAATTAACCATATCATGCATGCAGATATTATGACCTATAATGAATGTCTGAAAGGTGTTTTGATACTTTTAAAAATGCATATGTTATCCCACAGGACCATTTAAGACGAACTAGGGCAAGGCAAACAGCTGTTCACAAACTGTTTAAAAAGAAATGGTAACTAGTGACAGTAATTATTATAAACACTTTTACTTATACCCTCATTTAAATATTAACCTAAAATCTTGATCTTAAAGACATGCAAAATACATATTCTTATTTTTTTCTTTTTGATTATGGGGTGAAATATGCTTATGCAAGACTCAACCATTGACCATTAAAATAAGAAAGAAAAGAAAGAATAGCTAAAAGCTGAATAACAAGATTTAGAGAAGTATTTTGATATCGGAATATTTGGATAATTAGAAATTGCAAGTGTAAATCCAAAGCTATTCTATAGCTCCATCAGAAACATCATCACAAACACATTCATAAGGTACCATGGACCTTAAAACATCACAGTAAAGGTGTGTTGCTGCATCAGAATATGTGGCGACCCTTGGAGACAAAAGACGCACCATTAGAAAGAATAACACATCCAAAGATGGCTGCAAGTGAAGTCTCATTCATAATTCAGTCATCTCAGGGGAGACACTACTGCCTGCTTGGCATTCCGATGCCTTCCACCACTGAACATAGTGTTTGTTTGAGAAAACCTGGTATAGCAGGCTGGTATAAAGAAATAACTTCATTATGCATATACCATATGCATATGTAATCTTGAAGAGATACAATGCAGTGTATACTATAATACAATTCTTATGGTAAAAGAGATATTTGGAAACCAGTCTAAGTGGAACAAAAGTTGTTTACATATGAAACTTGTCTGCTGAAACTTGGTGTTCATCATGGCATATTATCCACTATTTATGAAAAGCAGTATGCAGTGTATATACTATGTGCAGTATGTGGATTTTCCGCATATAAAGAATACCCAGATGACCTTTACTGCATTTTTCAAACTGCACAGTACACACCTAAAGCTCACTATATCCCACAATCCAATGGGCTCGACCTGAGCTTCCATTATCAGGTTGACAAATAAACCAGAAGCAATATCAACTACTATTTTTTTTTCCTCCATTGCAGCTTTATTTTTAAGATGATGGACATGAATTAAACATGCAACAACATCATAAACAATGCAGCACGTCACTGTTTGAAACTACTTCTGTTGTATTTCTTAAAACACAGAATTCAATATACAGCACACTGTATATTAGACTTTACATGAATTCTTCAAATTCACCTTTTTGCTGACTTTTTTGATTAAGGGACTCCTTATGCCTTATAGGGCCATCACTTGGAGCTATTCTTGTAATGAGTGTGAGATCAGGATGTAGCCAGCAGACAAACTGATGATGTCGGCATGGCAATCTGCCATCAATGAATACACTCTCGTGGGATAAGGATCTTGACATGACACCTACCTCTAGCTTGGACCTGCATCCCTACAATAAGTACAAGGACTGGCCAATGAATGTAGAGCTCATTTCACTGATTTCTCCTAATTTTTTCTTCACTGGAAAGAGATTACCTTTTTGCTCTTACATAAGTGCTTGGCTCTGTCAGCACTATCTGCCATGCTAGGTTTGTCTTGGCTTAGCCATACTGATGCTGTCAGGATATTTACAGCTAATGAAATATTGTAAACATAATGTGTGGTGAGAAGGCTTGAAGTAAAAAAAAAAACAAAAAACAAAAAACAAAAAAAAAAATATATATATATATATATATATATATATATATCACTTTCAAGAACAAGAAATATTACGCTGGTTAAGAGCAGGCTGTATTAATGTTCTCTGTGAAGCTGTGGCTTGAGCTCTTTCTGTATGATCTTCGCAAGTCTTGTTCTGTCCACACGCTTTGATGCCTTCTTGCTGAACATGTGCAATTTAACACACCTAGGGGCACTTGAGCGTCCTCTATTTATCCATGAGCACTCAGGGAGATGATGAATTTGTTGCAGGGTGAGAGTGAGTAAATTTCCACAAACTCTGATCAGCGGCGGGAGGACATGGACAGACACCAAGGGACACAGCCTCTACCTCTATTCAACCCTCGGTGAATGATTTATAGCCGGTGTGTGTCCTGAATAAACACAATCATCACTTTACATGTAACAGGGGACATGGTGGACCCCACACTCCAACATGCATGAGCATGTATACATACATAAATGAACATACATACACAAGTGAACACACAAACTGACCTTAATCTATGTCCTAAACAAGTTTTCAAAGACAAGTTATTTGTCTGTCCACTTCAAATGCGAAACTGCTGTTTTGATGTTGCACAGTTACACGCCAAGCAGAAAATGTATTGTTTAATGCATACTTAGGAGAACTGAGATTTTGGACCAATGAATTTTTATAATATTCTCTGTGTACACTGGAAATTTTTTTTACTCAGACATTTTGCAAACAATTACAAAAGATTGGCGAAGTAGAAATATTAGAATCTTCTTGTAAAACATAGTCCAGTGTATGTTTGTTTGTTTATTTACTTACTGTGTAATGCTGCATAAATAGAAACCAAGGAATTAGGTAGTCCAAAATTATATACTGTCTGATTAGGCAGCCTACTCCATTTGATGAGCAGCCAGCTTCTCAACCATTAAAAAATTATGTGTATAATATGATTTCAATTCAGAAATACTACATTTGCCATGTCATGTGACCTACAGTGTCAGTTGCATCACTCCCGTGGTCTTATGGGATAGTAAAGTGTCCATATGATGTGCAGTTCAGAATCTTGGAGGGTTTAATAAGTACATGAAGAATTATTTTATGAATACTATGAATTTAGACATACTACCCTAGTAAAAAAATAATATATTTAAAATATATTTAATTCATACATGCATATAATCTATTACCATATTTACTGACAAATCACTCAAGACTTTACTTGAAGTATCTTTATTTTGAAAACTTTATTTGGAGTATCACTTGTGCACAATGCACATTTCTTAATATTGAGCTTCAAATGTGTTTTAATATCACTATTTTAAAGAGGATTACATATCAGTCTTTAAAAGCAAGGTAATTGAAGTGTACCTAAAGTATATTTGCAATAGTTCCACTTTAACACAATCAAATATATGTCAGTATATCTTTAGCTGGACTACTTCCACACAATTAAAGTGCATTAAGTACAAAATTAGTTGTTCCAATTTAGCAAATTTTAAGCATACCAGTTTAGTATACTAAAAGTACAATTGCGGGGTATTTTTTATTAAGTTCATACATATGTAAATTAGGGCTGTCACGATATTAGATTTTACACACCACGGTTATTGTGGCCAAAAGAATTAATGATATCGATGTATCGTGATATTTATAGAAACCTTGGGGAATCAGCCAAATTCAGTTAATTCAGTTTTAATTTGCGTCTAGAACGGCTGCAGATGAGGCATTAAGTGCATGGCACTGCGAACAACGTAACATTTTACAGAGTTTAATGTAGCAATGTAGTCGCTCAGTTTTTCTAGATGTTTTAATGCAAATACAAATACAAAAATTAGACAAGTAAAGAAAACATGGTACTTATTAAAAGAATCATCCCTTTTTTTAAATATATGACTACAGGAAACCGCTGTTAACAGGTTAATGTAACATTTCCCATTCCACGACTAGTAAAATAATGGTAACTCACTGTCTGTATAATATTGAACATTATTCTTCTCGGAGTAGCGCGGTCGTGCACTGCGTCTTCTTCTTGTTTGACAGGTGTCAGCGTTAAGGCGCAATACTGCCACCTGGGAGGTCAACCAGGTACTGACGCTGGAGTAGGCTATTTACGTGTCGTGTTTTCATAAGTGTCCGGTTCATTTTAAATATTGTGGTTATCGTCAATACCGGTATATCGTCACACCCTAAATTAACACGATGCCGATATTTCATAATTTGAATATCACGGTTATCATCAATACCGGTATATCGAGACACCCCTAATGTAAATGTATTTGTAGTATACTTAACATTAAATACATGTACTTCAAATACATTTTAGTATATTTATTTTTCACTAAGGTACTCAGCTTATTAATAAATGTAGTATTTTTGGCTAATTTGATAATGTATTCAAGTTACTACAAAGTACACTGTAATGCACTGGAGGAATCTAATATCAGAGAAGCTACAGCCCAGCTACTCTTTTGAAGAAGTATTTAGATTCATTAAAAAGTACTAAAGAAAAGTTTCACTGAAGCCTGCAAAGTTTCCTCCTTTTCGGTAAGACGATCACCCTAAAACAATGTGACATAAAATAGTTAGCTCTTTACATGATTGCTAGCACACAGTTATAACTTGAAAAGTTACACTGTTTTAGCTGAGCTACTGGAAAGTGTAGTTAAATTAGTGGTGTCAGTAGTTAGTTAGTCTGCAACACTGTTGTCATGCTAATACACTAATTGTAAATAATCGTATCAGCAAACAAACTTTTCACCATAGGCTACAGCTATCCAACATGATCCAGTATCTCCTCCTTGAGATGTCATTGGCCGTCTCGACTCTCTCCTGGGACACTCTGAGGTGTAAACAAAAAGAGAGAAGTGAGATGCCACTGGGAGGACAGGTGATTCATCTCATTTGAAAGCCAATGAACTGGCCTGCAAAGGTCTGCCTGCTATCTGTTTTCAATTCTTATCAACAAGAGAGAAATGCTTAACGAGTCTCACAAAGGCCCTTCTGAGAGGCTGACCTGCTCCCCATCTGCAAAACAGATGAGAGGTGGAGAAGAATCGATGGGAGGTCTCTGCTGGACAGATATAATTAACAGAATTCCTAAAAGCAGCTGACAGATTGATTAACCCTTTGGGGTCGACTAACGCGGATACACGTTTTGTGGCATCTTCTCCTGATAACACCGAAAAGAACTTAAATTACACTTTCAGTTTTGATCTTACAGATAAGAGCAATACATCAATCGAATCTGTAAATGGTCTACTTTTATTTGTATACACACATAATAACAACAAAACTTTGTGCATTTATAAAATAAAGAAAACAAACAGGGTGCGCTGTCTGCCGCCTTGGTCTGCGTGATCTTTATTTAGAAACGCGTCATTAAAATGAACTGTAACTCAGCAAATACTCAACTAAGAGACATGAGAGATATATCTATAGAAAGCTTGACATGTCTACTTTTAAACTAAGCAAGTCTTATCGAAAGCAAATATTCTGTGATAAAGTAATCATATGAAACCAACGCG
>NW_015549607.1:165047-185093 GCF_001515605.1 Sinocyclocheilus anshuiensis
ATTTCTTTTTTCCTCACATTCTTTCTTGTAGCAATTCCCTCTCAGCCACACACCTGACAGCTCATTATGCAGCTCATTATGCAGGCCTTTGTCTTCTCAGGTGTGAATCACATCATTATCCATGACTATTCACGCCCCCTCGCATATTCCTTTTCTACACAAAATGTGTCTTAGAAAATTTAAATCAATATATTGTTTTCTGTGAGTGAGTAAACAAGATGATTATCACATCATTCTGAAGCAAAAACTCTAGACTTCAAGATCAGTTCTCAAAAGTCTTGTGAACAAATGTTCTGTATGTGTTTTATGGCCTTATTTCAGTGACTTTAAAATTGTAGTTTTTCACTAAGCATGCATAAACGTTGTTTTCTCAAAAACACAATCACATACATACATGCTGCCCACATATTATTGTAGCCCAGTTTGTGCTGATTATGGTGCTACTAAACTTAGCCATTAAAATGTTTATTAGCAACTGAATAAAGCACAAATGTCAGGGCATGTCAAAACTTCTGCAGGGCCCCAAAACACCCTGGTCATGATATAAGTAAGGAAGGGAAAGATATTCAGAAACAAGAGGCAATTTGCAGAAGAGTCTAAAAAGAGAAACAAGCCTGCTAGACCCTTTCCATGCTGGTTCAAGCTGTTTGGTGCTGATGTTCACAAACAAATCCATTACAGTCTTTCTGAAGAAGCTGTCTGACCAAGGAATTCTTGCTGGTTGAATGCTTAGTTCATCTAAAAATGCAAATTCTATTATAATTACCTCACACGTTTATTTTACTCAGATCCTTTACTTACATTGTTTCAAACACTTTGGAGTTTCTTTCTTGGTTTAGCAGAATGTTGGCACAAGTGTTTTCTATACAATAAAAGCAATCTTAGTCTCAAATTCAATTTATTTATGTATGTGTAAATTCAAATGTTTAAATCAAAAGTTTGTCACTACTGACACTGTGTATCTAGTGACCATTCTCAATTTGACAAGTGCGCATAAGTGCAAAAAGAGCCATGGTAGAGGGGAAGATTTTTAATGGACAACAACTTACATTTCCATCTGTTACTCACACAAACAGCTTCAGGTGACTTATATATATAGTGGGAAAGCCATATGGGCTATTTTAAAGGTGCTTTTATGGTCCTTTTGAATCTATGCTGTCATTAAATGGAAAAGAACAGTTCTGAGATTCTTAAGTCAAATACAAAATTAAATCTTAAATATATATATATATATTTTTTTTGGTTCAAGGAAGAAATCATACAGGTTTGACAAGACAGGTGAATGAATGAATGACTGGATTTAAATTTTTGGGGGACCAGCCATGTTGTTTATGTTTGACAATTTTCTATAGAAAAACTTTGGGATTATTTGTTTTTGACGTCTATAGGAAATCCCACCCTTGCCAGCCTGCTGGGTCCTGATAGCATTGTTAACTTGTCTTGCAGTGCTCTATCTGTTTCTAACAAAACAGCGAAACAGTGATGTCTTAAAATATGTGGGCATGCAAGTTTGGATGTTGCATGTTTATTTTGAAGCCAGAAGTTTTCTTCAACCCTTCTCTACATTTTGTATAGATGCCATGCTGTTTGTTTGCTCATTCATATCCATTCATTTTCCCTCTCTCTTTTTCTCTCTCCTCTACCCTTTCTTTGAAGATGTGCTTAGCCTGAATTGATGAGAAATTTCAGGGAGAGAACAGAGGCATTCAGGAGCTGCATGAAAGGCGTGCGGAAGAACTGGCATTATGAGTTAGCGAAACACAAGGAGCGAGACGCCACAAGCAAACGCCTGCCATGCAAAGTACCACAATCCTTCCAAATCAGCCAGCACATATTATTGCCTACAGCACACACATGACAATGAGCTGTTCAAAGAGTGAAAAGGAAAGGTGTACCTATAACTCCTGACCAGTGAGAAATATAACACATTTATTCAGAAGCACAAACTCATTTTGCAGTCAAATGTTTCCCCAAGCCGTTTGGGAATATCTCCTTTACTTCAAACCAAGTCTGAAAAATATGACAGGCCAAATGGGATTTGCCATTATTGAGTTTAAAGTCTCAACAGTTAATCTTTATACATCAGTCAGTCATGGGCTACAATGAAAAGACAGGCTGAAATGGCCACATTAGTATGAATAAATTATTTATTATTCTAGAAGAGTCTATTGGGAAATAAAAAAATGTTATCAGCTAGGTGAAATTTAACACTTTTTACCATCACAGTTTCTCTAAACACCAATAAAGCGATAAAAACAACAACAACAACAACAACAACTCAATACACAATTTCACATCAACATCATTTTAAAAGAACACCACTGTAACTGTTAGAGCTGTTTATTAATAAACTTTAACTAAACAAGTAAATGAATGTTTACACTTTAGACAAACAACTTCGAGTGACAGGACAACAAAGTATACCTTTGAGGGAAATTCAAATTTGCATTTCAAAATGGTCATGTCAAAGCATGTCAACATCACGGGGTGTTCTCACAAGACGAATCTGTGGAAGAGTGAAGCAGAAGGGCTGATTTCATGACAGTCTTCAGCTAAAGAGACTAACAGCCTCTGACAGGAAGATGGATCACTTTACTAATGCCTGAACAAATCTATAGGAGAGGATGATAATAGGTGTTAGTACTGAATTGTGTCTCTTGCACGATTTTGAGTTAAGGATTTCAAGTCAAGAGTGGTTTTTGCCTCAAAATATAAACACTACAAGAATATATACTATGGTATTATCATGTTTTTTTAGAGCATGGTACCTTGAAAATATTATCCTTTAGTATACATTTGAAATTTAGTTATAAAAAATAATTTGTTTTAGCAGTCATTTATTATGAATGTAATAACTCTGGATTTCCAACTCTTTGTTTTTTACACTTTTTTTTTTAAATTTCCCAATTTACTCAGTAATACATGTCAGTGTCACTTTATTTATAAAGCACAATTAAACAACATTAGCTGTTGATGAGTGTGCTGTACATAATAATACATTAAATTATGGAAGTCAAATGCACAGAAAATCCAGAAATTTTGTTTTTTGAGGGGTGTGTCAAAAGTGTTGCTTGCAAAAGCTAGGCACTAAGGACAGTCCGTTTTTTCAGTTTGAAATGATTAACAACTGCACAAAACATGACAAATCAAAGATCATATTGTTTACTGCTATACCCTACATCACCTTGATCAACCCAGTTGTTTTTCAATGCGAGTAATCTGAAGAGTTTAAACTGCAGATAATAAACACTTTTTAATGATTATTTACGCAGCCTTCAGAAAAGAACAAAGGAAACAGCGCTAGCTTTAGATGATTACATCTGCAGCTGAGAACTACTGCAGATGTGCACAGCAGTTTGGGGGTGAAACTAACTAAAAGTAACATTTTTAGTAGTTGCGCTGTTTTCAAACCAATGTGTTTCAATCATATTATAAAATAAGGACAGCACAGACACCATATACTTAGGGGGAAGTCGTGGCCTAATGGTTAGAGAGTTGGACTCGTAACCCAAAGGTTGCGAGTTCGAGTCTCCGGTCCGGCAGGAATTGTAGGTGGGGGGAGTGAATAACCAGCGCTCTCTTCCACCTTCAATACCTGAGGTGCCCTTGAGCAAGGCACCGAACCCCCAACTGCTCCCCGGGCGCCGCAGCATAAATGGCTGCCCACTGCTCCGGGTGTGTATTCACGGTGTGTGTGTGTTCACTGCTGTGTGTGTGCGCACTTAGGATGGGTTAAATGCAGAGCACTAATTCCTAGTATGGGTCACCATATTTGGCCACATGTCACATCACTTTCACACTTTTTTCACTTTACTTTCCTTGAACCAAACAGCTTTATCTTGCCTTTCATATGCATCGACAAACCTTCACAAGCGGCCTCTGCTTTTAATTAAACTGTTGCAGCTCTAAAACATCACTTTGGTAATACAAAGCAATTGACCTCTTCTCAGACCTACGTCTCCTGAAGAAGGGCTATCAAGACTAACTGCTTTTGCTCATATTAAGGCTAAAAAAACATATTTAGCTTTTGAGAAATCAAAGAACCATTTTGCCGTAAGATGCTGCCACTGCTAGCAAGGGATGGGTTCTAAAGGTCCAAATGAAATCAACTGTGAATTTTACAGGTGGCTAACTGACAAGACTTTGATAATAAAAACAGTTACTAGAGCCATGTGATAGGGGAGCGCGGGGCACAAAGTAACGCGGGGTAAGTTGTACACATGTGGTTTAAATATTTCCACACATGCTACCATAACCAAATTTACAGCATTTACTAGTTACTATATCAATATTATATTGAGAAAAAAAGTGCGCCAAAATTCAAAAGTCTTTTGAAGATCTCGCTGAACATTTATTTTACCATAGTAAAATTATATTTCTGGCTTAAGTAAATTTTTCATCTCAGTTTTTATTACTCATTTAAAATGAGACAAATCTGCTATTATTTTAATCTCCAATCTGTTATTTATCAGTTTAAATTATTTTTTAATGCTTCGCTAACTAACAGAAGACAGTAACCAGTTTTAAATTCCAGTTGCGCAGATGGGGTGTTGTAACACTGCATTACAATGTGCCCTGCCGTGCTATTCTATGACATTAGCGATGTAATTCACACTATTTACTTAAATTTTTTTTTAATGATAAACGACGAGAAACAGGTGAATAAAGACTGACAGTCAATGTTTAATGTTAAGAAATTATTATTTCAAGACATGTAAAGCATTTTGGCTCGTTTATGTGGGCCGTCCCAAGCATGGTTGCAATGTGTTCATTCTTAAAAAACGCCATTATTTTATTTGAAATAAATAATTATTTTATTTTATTGACAAAATATTTTAGTTTGTTTTGTATATTTTTTTCATTCGATCAGATAACATTTTAAGCTGTTATATGGTCATGTTACAACGTGTCCCTCAGATGTTACAATGTACCCCACCTACGGGGCATGTTGTCACATTTCACTTCCAAATTTTGAGGGTAAATAAAGAAAAACGTATACACTGTAATTATGAAACAAAGCGACATATTTGTACTAGACAAGTGTGAAATTACTGTGGATTATAAAATTATACTCTGAACCCCATGTGGATTTACACAATTTGAGAAAGTCAAAAAGTGTTATTTTGTGCCCCGCTCTCCCCTACAATAGAATAGACAGAGCTCCTACTTTAATTCATTCCTACTTTGTGCTTGTCAAACTCCATTCTTACCTACAAAATACGTTACGCTACATTAGATTTGACATTGCATTTAGTCTCCTCAGTCACAACAAGAAAACAGCCCGAAACCTAACAAAAACCTCTTCTTCCGCTTTCTTTTAGTGATGGCTCTAAAACACTCTGGACAGCATCAAACATGTTTCTATTGATGGCATGGTGTAAAAGGATAATTTTGGCTTCTTGAAGAAAAAAAAAATCAATAAATAATGAAATTTACAGGGTTGGACGCTTGATTGACAGGATGAGGCTGGGGATTAGCATTACTGCTAGTATATCTGGACTACAGTCCTTTAATCAGGAATCTGGATTCTGAATGGAGCTCTGAGTGGCAGTGCACTCAAGAGGACAGGCTCAAACTGTGTATACAAATTAGGCTTTATTTAGGAATGTGTCATTCAACCGTGTACTGGAAGACAGAAAGCATGGCAGTTTGCTAAAAAGCTGTCTTGGAGTACACTCTTGAGGGAGGGTTAGGGTGCAATTGGGTCCACGCTTTTAAGTTTTACTCACTTATTAAAAATTGTACAGTCTTTTTGCAAATTGCCCAAAACATGCTGAGAGGAAGTTTTAGACAAAACATTATGAAAATATCCAGCAAAAGCATTCAATCATTAATTTTCCAAACTGTTTGGGATGCTGTAGCCATAGTCAGGGAATCATAATATGTATGTGTTTAGATTGAGCGTGAATATCTTATACTCATCAATGCTGCATTTATGTGCTAAAAAATAAAGTAAAAACACTAATATCGTGAAATAGTATTACAATTTAAAATCTAAGCATCACATTACTATTCACAGCATCACAGTCTTCATTGTTACATGACCCTGATTGTAATACGGTGATTTGCTGGTCAAGAAACATTTCTTCTTATTATTAATGTTTTAAACAGCAGAAGCCTGGATATACAACCATTCAAACTTTTGGAGTGTGTGTGTGTTTGTTTGTGTTTAATAGAAATCCATGCTTTTATTTAGCAAATATGCATTAAATTGATCAAAAGTGACAGTAAAAAAATATTTTAACGTTACAAAAGATTCTATTTCATACGAATGCTTTTCTTTTGAACTTATATTCATCAAAGATTCTTGAAAAGTTTCCACAAAATATTAAGCATCAAAAACAGTTTTTAATGATTGATATTAAGAGCCATTATTAATAACTGAGCACCAATAACAATTGAGCAGCAAATCAGCATACTAGAATGATTCTGAAGGATCATGTGACACTAAAAACTGGAGTAATGATGTTGAAAATTCAGCTTTGTATCACAGGAATACATTACATTTTAAAATATATATTTAAATAGTAAATGGTTATTGTAAATTGAAGTCATATTTCACAATTTCACTTTTTTATTATATTTTTGATCAAATAAATGCTGCCTTGGTAAGAGACTCCATGAAAAACATTTAAAAATCATAATGCTTCAAAATTTTGACAAGTACTGTATCTCTCTTTCTCTGTCTGTCTCATACACCGTCTCAAACCTCCCTAGGGTGCAATTTACCTCCATTTGAAGAAGTTAATTCTATCTGATGAAAGACATTTGACAACACTTTCCAACCCACGAGTAGAAAATCCATTAAATGAATAACACTCGTACACTGACACACACACACACACACACACACACACACACACACACACACAGATATTCATATCAATATGGGGACATTCCACAGACATAATGATTTTTTACTGTACAAACTGTTTTTTCTACCGCCTTACCCTAACCCTACCCCTAAACCTACCCCTCACACAAAACTTTTTGCATTTTTACATTTACAAAAAAAAACAAAAAAACAAGATTTATAAGCTCATTTCCTCATAGGGAGCAAAAAAAATAAAATCCTTGTGGGGAAATTTGGTCCCCATAAAATATGGAATACCAGGTACACACACACAAACTTTCAACTTCCAAGTCTGTTGTGCCATACTGACTGAGTGATATAAAGTGACTGAGGTCTGCCTGTAGCTATACAAGCCGTTATGGAAGCACACATCTGAGATCCTGGAGTCAAAGACTTTGTGTATGAATTCAAACAGCACATTTAATTACCATTACCAATGCAAAATGTCCCCAGTATGACTCCCCTCTCATGGACAGGCAGCCAGACATTCAAGTTTGGCTAAAACAGCCTGTTTAAAAAAATATGCAAAAGGCTCATTCCTACCATGCAGTATATGTGTATTATTGTATTATATTATAAGCACAGTTTTAAAATATGGAAATAATATAAGTTAGTTAAAAAAAAAGTCCAGTTTAAACAAATGACAGAAATCAGTATGATCCTGTTAATTTTAGAGTAAATACTCTAGTTGCAATTAACAAAGTTTAACTGTGTGAATTTGGCCAAAGCATATTTAAATGTAAACTGAATTATAGAAAGTATAGAAAGTTCCTTAATTAGCATAAGCATATACATGCTTTTAAGTTACAGAGCTTAAAAGCTACTCCAAAACATGATTTAAAAACATGACTGATGATGCTCATGATTCAATGACAAAATGTTTTGCCGATTTGAATACTACTGGATTCCAACATTTCAGAAAAAAATGAAGAATTTATAAATAGCTGAGAGGTGAGAAGACAGCAAAAGAGACAACACGAGCCAACAACAGTGACTGACATACAGACTGCAAGTGAAATTATTGAGTGTGGAAATAATTCAAAATGTGCTGATTTTGACAGTGAAGGCTGCAAAAAATTCGATGTGATGGATAAAGAAAATGGTACATATTTTCATATATTGCCTAGTTCTTGTTAAGATGAGCTCAAGAGCAGTTCATGATGAAGGGCCTCTCTTTTTCTGTCTGTCTCTCTCTCTCTCTCTCTCTGGTGCCCTTCAGGCCTGGCAACAGTTATATTGGACCTGCTAGACAAGGGTCCAATGTGCCATATGTGTCCTTGGGCCTATTCCCTAATTGGCGTGGTCACCTTTAAGAGGCCATTCCCCAAAGAGCATGTCAGTATAAGCACACAGCCTTTAGCAGTCAGTACTTAGTATTCTCCTCTAATGTCCTACAACGTCATGTAGGCTCACTAGTGTCACTAGGGAGTAACTGTTGGGTAGAGAACAAGGGTATATGTACTGTAGACAGCGAAAGAAAAGGAACTAAAGACAGACCATCATATCAGATGGCTTTTTGAAACCATTACCAGATGATAACTACGCCCACGTGGCTGATTAACAGAAATCGCAGCTACCCTTGTGACAGTTCATATAGCTACCATGATCTAGCCAACAGTTAATGATTTTCAATACATTTTTTCAGTGAATTTGGAGAAAGTACATTTTAAAATATATTAAATTTGAGCAACTTCAGAAATGAGGAAGGAAGGAAGGAAGGAAAGTGGACACAAATACCGAAACAAATGGACGAAAGATAAATCACTCCAAGAGTAAGAGCATGTGTGAAAATCCTCGCTTGACTGGTTACCTCTCTTGCACACCAAAGCACCATCCAATAACCCTCTGATTAAGGAATACCGTTACATTAGAACTCATTAGTTCCAATCACATGCTGCGACTCCTTGCTGCTGTCTACAGAATGAAGACAGATCACTACCTCCCTTCTACAGCCCTCTCTAACACATTCTAAACCACACTGTTCATACAGTAGTTAACTTCAAACAGTATATGTAATGGTCTTTGGTCTATGTTTCTGGATCAACTCTGCTTATTTGTACTGAAAAAATTGCCAAACCTTAATAGTTCCTAATTCTAAATTTGGTTTATAAGCATAGACATTGATCCAGGAACATGTCCTGCTACATCACGTTAAGGTTCTTGAGTTGTCATGCACACTCCATACATTCGGTACTGGAAGCTATAATGTCCCTTCAGAATTTAAAATGATTGCTTTACGAGGAAATGACAGTGAGGACATATTAACCTGTGGGCTGCTCTGGCCTGTCTGAATCTTGAAGGCTTAAGTTTCTGGGTTGGCAGACAGCATTGCGAGAGAGCGACGGTGTCATTGGGGGAGACAGTGTGGCGTCTTGAGCCGTGAAAGATCCTTCCTATGGGGTGTGGAGCTGGATAACTAAGAAGAGGACATTGTTTTATGTCCTCTGTGTGTCCCTGCTCTCCTGAACCCAAAAGCAAGTGAATGAGAAACTAAAGAAGAGAGACAAGAGACAAAGCTTTACACAAGGACATACAGAGAAAAATCAATTTAACAAGCGCTTCAGAGCAGAATACGGAACGCTTAGAATGCTTATATACATACATACATATATGTATATAATGCAAAAAAGTCTTATTACCTAAGTAACACTGATTTTTTTATTTTTATTTTTTTTATATTTTTATTTGAAACAAGATACAAATACTAATTGGCTTTCTGACCTCATCTATGAAAATGGAAACATATTTCACTGTTACACGTGCACAAACTCCATTAACAGCACTCACCAAAAACAGAAGGTTCATAATGGGCATTTTTTGCCATTAGCATGTACATGCTTCCTCCAAGGCACAGAGGGAACAATCATTTTGGATGTGACCACTAGTTTGGTGAGACAAATAATGTTGTGGTAGGATAATGGAGAGTAATCATGTAATTCGTAAGTTAATGGATGAATTCTATGGCCACGCCACTAATTTTTCCACAATGAAGAAGTGAGACTGAGAGAGGATTACAGTGATGTTGGATTCATATTGTACTTCAGTGTTAATAAGCTGACTAAATTGTGCAGTGTTAATAAATTGACTCGAAATTAATTTGTTTTGTGCCTGTAAACACTAAAGTAACTTAGTGTTCCTCCTTGGTCAACGCAATAGAGTTCTGGAACAATTGAATTAAATGGCATTTGGCCCGTCAGGCTTTTGCTCTATATATGTGAAGTTGTGATTACCTTTGATGCATGAGATACAGTGTTGCTTTCCAAAACATTTTCATAAACATAGCTGTCAAGAAGTTGCATTTAAGCTGTTTAATTTCTCGTTGCTTCGGTTTTAATTTTATAAAACATTTTATTATTATATTTTATTAGAATATAGTTATAATATGATTATATTGTTGCTGCAAAGTGCCATGATTATGTATCTGCTCCTAGTGCTCTTGTTTTGTTTGTGAACTTTTAGTTTGTTTCTTGTTCATGTTTCCCCTTGTGTTTTGCACCTAGTTTTGTGTTGTTTTGTTCCTAGTTAGTCTTGTTAGCCCTTTGGTTGTTATGTCAGTTGAGCTTAGTTCAGTTTTCTCTTATTTTTTTTGCTTTTTTTCTAATTTTCTGTACTTTTGCTATAATTTAATCAACATTTGTGTTCGGATACTCTTTCCCTCATCAGAGTTTACCTGACATGACACAAAGAACATGACAAAATACAAAAAAATGTAATCGAATAGTTTATGTCTGGTGCATATAAACATACATTTCTAAATGTATGTAAAACATTTGTTTAAGTAGTTTAAGTAGCGGGGTCAGTGAAAATGTTGACATGGAAAAAAAAAATAAATAAAAATGACTGACTCCCAAAACCAGACCAGCAAAACAAATGTTTATTGTTGAGCCCAGAACCCTGAATGTCTTTTTATGCATTCTTTAATAATTCTTATCAATCTACTGTGACGACCAGGGTAGAACACGTTTGTCTGACTTTCATGTGATCTTGTCATAGAAAGGTGCCATGAACTTATTGCAGGCACAACCCTCCTGAAGCTACCTGGAAATAAGTGATTGCTTGTTCATTTGAAGAAAAACCCCCACAACCTTCCAGTTACCAACCCTGAACTTTAACCACTACAACCACCTCAGTATAAGTCTACTACAACCACATATATAAGAGGAAACTGTGAGCATAGTCCCTCACTACCAGACATTTTGCAGCTGAAATTTTGAAATGAACCACCGCTGGATCAAGGTGTCTCCCCACTATCAGGTAAATAATTGAGTAGATAAGTAGATAAGTCTGTATCTAACCCTTGACTTCACCCAAAACCTTGAGTTCATAAAGACTCAGAAGATAATACACAGGAGGTTTTGCGGGCTTTCTGTGAGTTGTGTGGTAGGTGACAAGCAGTCCTGTTCGCCTTCTGCCCCTCTGAAAATCATCACATCAAAGATGAGATCATAGTCGGTGTTTAGGCACGATGCAATGCCCCCTCCCCCCATCCCGTATTGCTAGCAGGGTTTGCGTGAGCCAGGCGCCGAGCTCTGATAGGTCCATGTGTTCCGAACGAACTCTCCCCTTTTTCTGTCCCTTCCCCTCACATTCTCTCGCCCGCTGCATTTCAATGAAATGCATAGCATCAGCACGACAGGCTATCTGAAAATCACATACAACCACAGTCTTTTACAACAACGGTATGATCCACAATGGCTGACCTGTGGCATTAGCAAATTAGCTGCTGAGTTTTAATCTACTACTACAACTTTGGTGTCAATGCTTTCAGGTTTCTGTTAATTGCACAATCATTTTTACACACCGCATGTAATAGAAAGCTTGACAGCATTGAGCTGAGGAGGTTTTCACTGAAATACAACCAAGTCAGAATACACCCTCCCTGTATTGAGTGGCTATTAGCATGGCAGAATGATTTCAGAATCAAATGTGGATTCAACGAGCATAAAGAGGCACTCGTCCAATACAAATCCTCTTCTCAGTTGTGTGAGAGAGACAGAGTGCTTTTCGATATGATATTCAAAGCACGTGTTGGGAAAACATTGCAATAGATGCTCAGAGATGTTTGGATCTATTCTGGTACAGCATGGAATGATCTGTCAGGGGCAATGCATCACTCTTCCTATTAACTGTGTGTGTATGTGCATGTGGGTTTGAGTATAGGAGTGCGCACATACAATACATGAGCGTCTGCATGTGCATATTTGCACACAAATGTTCTGCATGCATCCGATTTGTGCTTGAAGCCATAAAGACGTACAGAAAGCCTTCTGTTGTGAGAGACAGTGGCCGTTGGCTGTTAGAGAGGGACAAACAGAAGCAAACTGCATCGCATTTACTCACAGACAACCCATCCAAATCCCTTTCATCACTGCAGAGGATGAACACACACACACACACGCACACACACGCACACGCACACGCACACGCACACATAGACACACACACACACACGGTGTAACTTGGTGCATCAGATTCCGTTTTTCAAGTAACACGTAATGCTGGTAAGTGACAAATAAACCTCTCCTTACCCTTAGAAATAAGGGTATATTTTAGGCGCACAAGCATTGTAGGAGTTGTTGTGAGCATAATGGCCATTGTAGTGTAGTGTATGTCATGCTTCTCAGTAATGTTCAGAGTGTGACATAGGATTCTTTCAGCCCAGTTCTTTAGTGGGATATTGGCAGATATATTAGTCTGCAAGGCATAATGCACATACCGATTATAAAACATCCTATTTGTAAAACTGGAAAAGTCATGTGAATTAAAATTGTAAAACTAATGGGCCTTTTTATAATGAATACATAAATTTTTTATAGCTATGCTAACCAGTGATTCATTGAATCATTCATTCAAACGATATGTTTAGAACGGCTGATTCATTTAGAAACTAAGCAAGTGACTATTTTATGAACTGATCATTGAATCATTGACTCAAATGATTAATTCAAAAACAGAATCATTCAGGAATGAAACACTGCAGTGTTGATATAATAAAGCTTCAGCTGTATTTGGAACTATTTTCTTTGCCAGAAACAGAAAAAAAAAGCACACTCAATATTATCTTGTTTGTTGAACGATCATGCTCGTGCTAATATTTAGGAAAACAGCACGGGTACTTGTGTGATATTACTTAACTATATCATATAATATCATATCATATCATATATATAAATACAGGTATGTGTTTTTCTTTGTTTTGGACTCTCAAGATGTGGTTTTTGAGTGACAGACTCAATAATGTCAGCTCGCATATCGTTAAACAACAATTACGATATTATCGCACACCCTTAGTATAAATTTTGAGTTAATAAATAAACAAATAAGTAAGTAAGTAAGTAAGTAAGTAAGTAAATAAATCGTATTTCTTATCCAGTAAATAATTAACAACTGGAAAAGTCACTTTGGAGTCAAAGCACAATATTTAAGATCGTTCATTACCGAAACCAGGTAAATATCCAATATACCTTTCCAGAACATCTTACTCTACGCTTCATTAATGGCAGCAGTTACAACAGGTCTGCTTTTGTACAAAACTTTGCACGTGTTTGTATCTGCTGCTGTGCTATTGCTGCCATCACACAAGAGTATGTGTGAGTGCACCTGTGTTCATGTGAGTCTGAATGCGATCTCCTCACCACTGGCAGATCGATAAGCCTCTGAATAATCTATGATCTTGCTTCTCGTCATTGATCCAGCCCATCGATCAGGCCTTGAATGCTTCATTCTCCTCCGAGAGCTCTGTAGTCTAACATGGGCATTTACATTTTTTTACTTATAAGTCTCACCATTCATTTTCAGAGAAATTGCAATATCTTTTGCTCAGCAGTCAAGAAAAGACTCTTTTGTGTCCCTTTACAGCTGTTTGAGTTCTGAAGAACTCAGAGACACTCTGCTACACACCGATGCGCAAGAGATGCAAGACAAGAGCATCTCTTAAACTCGAAAGGCTGTCATACGCCAAAGCATCTTCTGTTCCAGTGAGGATCCCGATTGTGTTTATGCAAGTGTGTGAAAAATATTGGATTTAAATATCATTATGGATTTGTGTGGGTGCACAGAGCCATCATCCCTCCTACACTGTGTTTGGTGATATGGAAATTGCAGGGAGTGACGCCATGTCTTCTGAATGTCCTAACACTAATTCCTTCACAGTCTGAGACCAGATTACTCAGCATTCATGCCTTTAAGACACAATCAATTGCACATATATGCCTTGTAATGAACCTGTATGAAGCTTTTCAAATTCACTAGCCACTAATGACAGGTTTGCACTGCACAAGAAACAGTCCTTTGACAGCATTTATTTAGGGGCGGAGTAATCATTGGGCAATTGAAACATACAAGAGCATCACATCAAATGGAGCAAAAGGTACTGTGATAATTTTATCAGACCCTGCATACAATAATCTTAGTAAATATTTATTTCTACACATATATTAGTAAATATTTAACATTAAAGGCCTGCTTACACTAAGACAAATGTTCAGTATGGAAATCGGTACGATAAATAATTTAATTTGAATGATTGCCTGTTAATGCAATTACAGATGGGTGCTCTAATCCCTTTTCCATCACACTGCAAAGAAATATGTTAAACTGTTCTTACAAGTGTGTTTTTGGTCACATGCCCAGAGCCACTGTTGTTACATAAAACTATTACTCGGTGGCACACACAAACAGACTATTTTGCTAACTAACAGTGAATAGCAGAGGAAGAATCCATAGTCAACTCTCTTGTCATTGTACTCTTGCATTTGGTGCTGTTTAATAATAACTATAGCTTATAACAGCCGTAGCCACCAGATCCAGTCTGTATCCAGATCAGATGTTCACTGCATCTGAAAAGACAAGACTAATTGTCTTCTCAAACGGGTGTCAGAAACATAAAGTATTGCTTTTCTATAAGCGCTACTACTGTCAGAGAGTGAATGTGCATTTTTATTTAACCAGAACAGTCAAATCTCATGCAAAAATCAGACAGATTTTTTTGTAACGAACATTAGTGATGGTGGAGGCAAGCATTAAATGCTATATATGTTATTGTTAATTAAAGCATCATCAGTCAACATAACTAACAATGAACAATGCATATTTAAAAATTATGTTGTACAAACATACTGTACATTAGTATTTCATGTTACATAATGTATAAACTAATATTAACATACAGAATATTATTCAGTTGTTATTGATTATATTGATATTTTAAATAGCAAAATGAAATGTCACCTATAGAAATATTAATAATTTCTATCTTACATTAAATAAATTAACTAATTGAATTGAAAATTATAGAAAAATTTCAATTCTCTAATTTAGCGCTCTAAATGAAGCCAAACAAGCAACAATAAAAAAAAAAAAGCATCCTAAATATCAGGGAATTAATGGGCATAATTAGTCAACATTAATGATGTCATTATATGCGTTTTGTTAAAAAGTGCAAGCTGAAACACTGAAACCTCTCTGCTGTGCGACTGTTGAATTTTTGAATTTCTGTCTATATGGCTTGAAGCACAAATCGGATGCATGCAGAACATGTGCATGCAAAAGCAATTCAGTAAATTGTTCTATTCTGGTAATTTCAATTCAAATTCCAGTTCAACATCCTTCAATGTGCGTAGCCAATTCAATTTAAATTCACACTCACAAATTGAAATTCAGAATTTTTATTCAACCCTGCTGTACACTAACATAATGTGAGCCAGTTTTGTGTTTAATGGATATTCAGACATTTGTGTGAATTGTTTGTATGCGTCAACTCAAAAGAGGTTACCAGGTGATTTGCAGCTACAATAATAACACAGAAGTGCACCATTACTATTGTATGATAGAAAGAGAAGAAGAAAGAAAGATGAAGACATAGATGACAAGGATGGGGGGTGGTTAGTGAGGAGGTCAGTCACCAATAATATTATCCAGCTCACAGCGCTAAACGGACAAGACAACGGTTTCAGTGTGTGACTAACATCCTACCCCAGAACCATCTCTGGAATCATTTCCACTTCACTGGGCTGAGCTCATTGAGGAGACAGAGCCTACCCAAACTGACCTCCACAATGACCTGAACCTCCAGCTTTCCTGGCATGACTGTCATGCTATTGCTATCACATTCTTCTCAAAGAACGCCTCAGAATTAATCATCATGACAGATATTTTTTTCCACAGATCAGAAGAAAGGTGGATGGACAGAGGAGACCCATAAAAGAGAACAAGACATTGCAAAGCACAAACATTGTTAGCATCAAAACTTTGAAACCAGCTAGCTAGTGAGATCTGCTACTTTATATGTTCACATGTATTCATATAGCAGATGCTTTTGTTCAAACTGACTTACAAATGAATACAGCTAAAGCGATTCATCTTCAACATGAGACATTCTGCAACACAAAGTTCCAAAATTGCTAAGAAAGTACAAGCAAGAGCAAAGAAGAAAGTGAAAGATTGGGAGAGCTTGCTCATTATCAGGATTGATGGTGTTGGTGAAAGAGTTTTTTGAAGGTTGCAAAAGTCTTGGTTGTTCAGGTTGTAGTTTTAGAACAAATTTTCATATTTCATTCTACCTCAGTGGAATAAATAATTAAACTGTCTAACAACCCATGAAACTAACTTTCGTTTTGGGTTCTTCTTTTTCTGTTGTTTGTTTGGTACAACACTAACCATTAGCTACATTTCAGTTTTTCTGAACAGAAGACATCCAGGGAAGAAAATCCAGTCTGCAATGGATAAGGTCAGGATTTCAGGAGAAAGCTGGATGACACAAGTGGAGCGCAGAGGAATAATTAGAGAACATCATTTAGCCTCCGTCGTAGAGCTAAAGCTAAAGGGGATAGGCAAAGGTCAAGAGAGGAGCAGTCTCAATAGGGATCTTCATCTATGGCCTTTAACCTTCTTTGCTGTTCTTCCTTGAACACTTGTGAAAGGCAAATAATGCACACTGGGCACAATTCCCTGAGTCCAGCTAGTTCACCCCACCACTGGCTCTAAATTTAGACCACTATCACAATGACAATCTATAATTACAAGGAATGCTTCTATGACATGTATTAATTGGGGCAGTTACTGCAACTCTGACAGTACCTGGCAGGACTCAGAGGGTTTAATTTCACAAAGACTGGGAATGGTTTGATTTAACCATATCACTTATGTTGAAAGCATCCTAAAGCTTGTTATGATCCACCCTTGCAGGTTCTCCACATGCAGCCATTTAATCAAATTCCATATTGTCTAGTAATCAGGATTAAACAAACTCTTATAAAATTAAAGTCCTCCTCCATATAATCAGATTTTGGCTGATTAAACTCTATATAGGAGTTGAAATTATGTTTATGTTTTATTCAGCACTTGTTTATGCAAAGCAGACAATAGCATGATTTAACACATAACTTCAAGTCAAACAGACATGATGCATTTGCACAAACCTGGCTACAAACCTCAAAAGACAACACTGGTAAAACCAAAAAGTGGCTTACTGGTTTAGAAACTGTTATTTTCTGAGGTTGCAACATGATTATTATTATTTTTACAGCAGCTTTGCACCCCTCTTAGATAGCCATCTTATGTCTCCTGTGGGACCCCACCAAATCCCACCTCAATATCTTCACACTACATTTTAGCAACCCTATTTAGCCATTTCGGCTGGGCCTCAAGTAGAGATGAGAGAATTACCAACAGTAGGATGTATGAAATACTTTCTGAGGAACATGATAAAGAGACATCAATAATGAAGTCGCATGTGAACCCGGCTTCTCAACAAAAACACCTACTACATCCTAATGTTGAACAAGAAAACACAATAAAGGCATGCAAATTTAACCAGCCAGAGTAGTAAACCTTAAATACAGCTTTCAAAAAAAAAAAAAAAACTGATGAGGAGCTGTTTTTTTTTCTAACGATCGGGCAGCTAATGAGCAGAGAATGGTCACAATGCCACACTCACCTAGCGTACCCTAGCTAATTAGCTACACACTGACAACCATATTGTTTTTCCATTGGCAGCCATCAAGGAACTAAATCAATCTTTTACTCTATAGATAGCAGCCACCTGAGCAGAGAAAAACAAGCCCAGAAGCGAAACTTCACACTCTGATTTTAAAGGTGTTGCACTTAACCACTGTATTGATTTAGTTCATAATAAAGAGTTACAATCATTAATGCAGTTATGGTGTCTTCAATAACTCAAACATCATAACAAAGCAAAAAAAAAAAAAAAAGCAGCCAGTTATTAACAAAATATCACAAGTTGTCATGAACAGTAACAAAAGACAAAGTAATGCATTGATTGCACTGAAAGACCTAGAAACCAAATTAGCACCAACAGAAACACCATCAACTAAATGCGGTACATCACTGTGATTATATTGAATAGGTCAGATCACACTTCGAGTTTATTACCCTCCTTAGCCTCAGTCTCCAGAATAGATTCCCACAGACTTTTCACAGATCGCCAGATGCATGGAAAAATGGCATGCAATGTCTTAAATGATCAGTTCCAATCTAACTGGCTGGTTTCTACACAATTTGCGGAAGCCCAGATGCACTGGATTTTATAAGTAATTTACAAGGTTCAAAGGAAGCACTTCTCACTAAATCTGCCAAGGTTTGTGGCATCAAATCTTTAAAACAGCAGACTGAACTACTGGTCTATAGGCCAAAATCCAAGCAGCTTCTCAACTATTAGCGTACCTTTAAACCTGCACTAAAAATCAATTTCCACTTATTTTGGTTTGTGATTGTTAAATAAGAGGCTAGCATACTTTTCCCATATGGGTTATTCAAATAATGTTTGCATACAAACGTCTGCTAAGTTGTATGGTGAATGATAGCCTACTTGTCTTGGTCAAAATGTTTTTTTGTGGGTCATGTTTCTCAGTAAATACATACTGTATATATCAAACAGCTTTCAGACAAATTTGAATTCAACAATAACTGATGTCCACCTTCCTCCTGCCAATTCCTCAAAGCAAATGTTGCAGATTTTGTCAACAGAAACATTGCCCAGTTTCTAGTACCAATACCCTGATCAAACATTATCTTCAATTACTGCATAATTGTGCCAATAAATGCAACTCCATGGCTGTAAAATGTGTGATTGTTTAACTGGCTCAACAGAAAATGTGTCAACAAACCACTTTCTACTCATTTTTGTTGTGTTGTCTTTACAACCTTGTTGTATATGCCATTCAGATCTTCCTGTGTAAGTGGGTGGTTCTTGGCCAGAATAATGTGCAGACAAGATGTGGAACAGACTTTTTGGAACAGACCGATGTTCAGAAGTCTGGCAATGTGAGACTACACACACCTCCATTCATGAAGGCGCAAGCAGTCATCTTGTGTCTCTTGAAGTAGATGGATTTGTGTAACAAGAATTACACACACTGCAATCTGAACTGCTTTTTTGCTGCTCTTGAAGTTTTCTTTTACTTTAAACCTCTGATAACCTCAGGGGACAATAAGTCACATCCTGCAGCAATCCATGGTCTTACCCAGGCACGGGCAAGGTTTAAATGATAACATAAAGTCCTGTAGGTGCTACTAAAAACAAACATGATATATTTTCGCTCATTTCTTTCAGATGCACTTGGTGAGTGATTTATAGGCATGTCATGCAATACTATATAAACATCACATTTTGGTGTGCAATGTTTTTGATGTCACAATACAATCTAGGCAGTGTAACAAATTTGCTATCCGAACTGATGCAATGAAAATGTAGAGTGTTAGCTTGAATAAAGCTCATGAGCTTCTGACAAGATCACAGCTGAAGAAGAAGAAAGTTTTGAAAGCTCCCTAGTCTGATCAAGTTCTCTGTTTCTTTGTTGAGCTTTAAATAGTTCTCCATAAAAGCGCCCGATGTGAAGGCATTTGATCAGCTGCATGGATAGTCTAAGAAGCGGGATGTATTTCTGCAGGGTGCAAGGGATTTTTGAACACCCAGGACAGAATTTGCATCATGGATGGGGCAGTGATCAGCAGGGGTGTGTTCTAATGAATAAACATAACTTTTCAGATAATTATGAGACGTTTTTGACTATTCTCTTTTCAGCTCCATGAGCATAATTACATAGGATTGTAATGACAATTAGTTAGCGATGACTCTGATGTCCAGGGAACTGAGTGACTGCCAAACCACTGTTTTCCAAGATGCAAAAACAAGAATTACCAAATAGTAGTGTTCTAAATGATAGGCAGAGAGA
>NW_015549607.1:185124-185434 GCF_001515605.1 Sinocyclocheilus anshuiensis
TCTGAATGATATATATATATATAGAGAGAGAGAGAGAGAGATGAACACACAGGAAATGGTAGCCCTGGTTTGACTTGTGTTTCTTCATTAACTGCATTCTCATCATGCAGACGGGCAGCTGTGTTCAGGTCTGTCTTTGCTGAGATAAAGACTGAATCAGAGAGCGAGGACGACAGCAAAAAAACCCTAAAATAACCTCTATAATTAAGCAGCAAAAACAAAGTCGGCCATTGATTTGCTGTCTAAGGCCAAAATGGAGGACATCGAAATGAAATGTGTGTGTGTGTGTGTGTGTGTGTGTGTGTGTGTG
>NW_015549607.1:185733-187380 GCF_001515605.1 Sinocyclocheilus anshuiensis
CACTGCTGTCCACAGCAGCAGATTGCTTCTAATGTTTATAGCATATTTTTTTGGTCATACAAAGACACATAATTACAAGGTATTATGGATAATATTCCTGAAAGTAAAAAAAGTAAGCAATTGACAAAAATAATGGCTAACATTATGCCAGAGAAAATGAAGACAATCTATTGCAATTTACTTAAAATTATGCATTTTACCATAAAGTATATATATATATAAAAAAAAGGCTTTTAGTCAATGTCTTTGAATGCCTCTTGGTAGTGTACTTTTAAAAGACAAAATTTACATTTAGGAGATATAAACATTCCATGTTCTTTGTCTTCTGGGAAACAATATATATATATATGTATATATATATATATATATATTTTTTTTTGTGTGTGCAATCAAATGCTCTCTAGAAATCAGATTGTATCCCCCACCTCCCAATAACAACTACCTGTGACTAGCAAATTCCAAATCAAGTAGCAGATGTAACTAAAGTGTATTGGATAAAGCACAATCACAAAAAGGATAATTATTTTATATGCCCCAGGTAGACTTTCTGTTTCAACAGGAAATGCATCAACATCAATAAAGCTTACTAAATTATATTAGATTTACATTTAAAAAGAATAGGTTGCATCTGATGTAATTTCATTGCTAAGCTAATTAATATTTTTTTCAGGAATGCTCACATTTCTTTACTAAAAAACAAAGACAAAAACACAAATATTTTTTATTTATTATTATTTTTTGCACTGTCCACATAATATAAGCTGTGCTCAAGTATAATTTGTATCTTTCCAAAGGCAGCGACAGAACGACCAGTTACTCTCTCTTTCTTTATGTGTGTGTGTTTATATGTAGTGGGTCTGTCTCCTGACAGTGTCTTTTTCATTTTCATCCCTGGCAGAGCTCAGCATCCCATCCCAGAGGACAGAGGAGGTCTTCAAACAGGGAAGTGAAAGAGAAAGAGAGAAAGAGCCGTTTCCTTTTCTCAATACCAATCACTGTTGCTTCACTGAAATCCAGTTAACTCTAACACAGCTGAGCAGTCTAAGCCCCCATTCTTTAAACACACATACCTGTACACAAAGACTTTCCTTGCTCAGACCAAGGTTTATAGTTTTTCATGTCAGTTATTTTGTATTTTATATACTTTTTCAAATAAATTGAGAATTTATCATTTTCATATATTTTATAATTTAATCTTTATGTTTAATTTACTGTATCCCTGATTAATATGCAGGGTTACTTGTAAGTACAAATGTGAAGCAAATAACTCATGACAAATGAAAAACAGTGCACAGTTTAATTAATTAATTAAATAATTTATTATTAGTAGTATTATTATTATTTCAGTTTGCAATGTTAACCCAATGATATGCCATGTGTGCTTCCCTAATTACACTCAAACCATGTCTGGACATGACCGGATATCCAGTTGCATCCTGACATAAGATACATCTACAAGGATTTCTTACAGAGTGTCACAGAGTGCTCTGATGATTTTAAAGAAGTGTGGCCACCAGGGCATCGTAATGCATGAGGGGTGGCTCATTAAGTCAAAATGTGAAAGGACATGTTAAAAAAGTTGTAAAACAAATAAGGAATGCAACACCCCTGGTGTCAAAAAAAAAAAAAAAAAAAACCCCCACCAAC
>NW_015549607.1:187894-193651 GCF_001515605.1 Sinocyclocheilus anshuiensis
CCCGCTGGGTAAAAAAAAAAAAAAAAAAAAACTCCCACAAGACACCCAGATCAAGGCGAGTTGGAAACACTTCCCCAAAACACATAAAATTATGCAGAGATAATGTTGTATCCATTTGGGTGAAGGAAGTCAGAATCCACACACACACAGATGGAGGAAGAAGGACAGGGACAGAGGGGTTAGCATCTCATTAGGTCTGGAATGTGTGAGTGTGTGGTGACGACTTGACAGAATCAGATTAGTGATGCACACACTCTCTCCTCCTGTCACCCCCATCTGCTGTAGCACTGCCGATAGGAGAGGGGGGTAAACTCTGAACTACGTAAATGGAGTCAAGCTTAATAACCATTTGCACTTCAATTATAAATTCATGCACATACAAAAACCTGGACACAATGGCACCCCAACACATTCACACTCACACACAATATGCAAATATAAGAATCTTGAAGTTCTCTCCCAAATAAACTGATCAGCCAGTAAAGTTAATTGTTCAGGGATATGAGACCTCATATATCTGTTTCTGAGATCTCTGTCTGAAACTCACCATGGCCACCTCGCAGGGGGGCAGGGGAGCGGTAGATGGCAACGGGAGGCGGGTGATGCCGGGCTCCTGCAGGGTGATGCTGGTGCTGGGTCTCAGAATGTGAGAATGTGGAGGATGAGAGGACGACAGTGTTATCAGGGTTTGAGCCCCATGCGGTGCTAAACATGCACCCTATGGCCAGGGGTAGCATGCGGGCAAGCCACAGGGAGTATCGGGTCTCAAAGTGGGGGCGCATGGTTATCGCCCCCTCCTCACTGCAAGAGTAGACAGCTTTCAGCAGGCGGAATGGAAAGAGAAACAGGTGAGCAGGACCTGATGTCCGTTAAGATCCCATGGTAGGGAATGCAAGCACTCTCTTTGAAGGAAATCCAAAGCAAAACCCTAGGACAAGACTCTTTTTCCACTGGCGAAGAAAAGGGAGTCCTGAGAGAGTTCACAAATATAGTTATTCCTCAGTTCCAGCAGATGTTATTTATGAGCTGCTCCTCTGAGATGCAGAATCAGAGCGCCATGTATCCCCGGTTGACCCAGCTCACCTCTTGAGGAAAAAGAGCGAGTCAGGGAGTCAACGGGTGGCGACCGGCAACCTGCGCCACTGCTTTGGAGCATCTGTCTCGTGACCACACTCCGATTGGTGCTGCCCTTCTTCTCCCCAACTGAGGCAAAGAGGCGCTCACTGACTCTCTCCAACGCTGCGTCTGCTCACACGGCTAATGAAGCAAAAGTCTTGACTGAGATCTGAGCCCCCCTTCCAACACTCACTGAGCAAGAAACAGAGGCAGAACAGAGACTCTCCAGCAGAGAGGATAGAGACAGAAGCTGGCAGAGAGGAGAGAGAAAGTAGCGAGGGGGGGATGGATGGGGGAGGCTCGACTCAGGTGAAACTAAGCGGAGACGATGGGATGGATGTGGAAGAGGAGGCGGGAGCTGCTCAGATGTGGGCCAGCCCTATTCAAATCGCTCCACAGCACCGAGCAAATCAGGAGGGCTGGCTGCCTCTGCAGAGGAGTGAGCTGCCTTCGAGTCACAAGGAGGAGAGGACACGCAAGAGAGGGAGCTGCAAACGACAGCGGGAAGAAGCCAGAGAGTGAGAAGAGTGTGAGAGCGAGCGATAGAGTGCAAGGAAAGTGAGAGAACCCAGGAGGAAGCAAGAGATGCCTTTCAGGCAGCGATAGAATAAAATTTCTTGCAGCAGGTTGGTGATAAGGATGTCATCTGAGCTGAGAGATCTGCTCCATGTTTCAGATGGGGCTGAAAGCCCACAGTGATGGTGAGAGAGATTCATAATATGTATAATGTTCCACTGACAAATGTTGTGGCTTCAGCAGACAATGTTGCTTTCAGGTCATCTAGGAATGATCATATTTATGAGTTGAGAGCACTAGAACACTAGTGTGCCAACATGAACTTGTAATTATGAGTGGGAACAATGGATTTTCTTCAAATCTGACTTTGGGAGTGCTTCAATCATCATAAAAGCTACTTGTTATCAATCAAAAGTTTTTGAATGTTAATTGTACAATTCAGCTTGTATGCATTTTGTGTACTGTTGATGGAGAATAGCTGTAAAACTTCTCCAAAATATTCCAACTCATTTAGTTGATTTAATAGCTGACAACTGTTTCATCACATCATTCAATAGAGTCAATAATGATAAAGAATGCTAAATGCATAGAGAAAGCATCAATTCCACACCTAAAATGCATCTTTTGCTTTTCTTGCAGTACCATGAAAATGCTGTGCATGTTAGTCAGGAAAAAATAAAGACAATGAGGAAAGAAAGAACTATAGAAACTGTCTAAAAAATCACTTGTATGCACAATACATCATAAGTAGAACTTCCGAGCTTGTACAGTAGCTGTAAGTATGAACTTCACTTATGAACTTATAGCTCGTTTCCACCGAGCGGTACGGGTCAGTACAGTACGGTACGATTCGGGACAGTACACACTGATCCGGATTCCATTTCCACCACCAACAGTACCCTTACTTGATAGGCATGGTGTATGGTGGAAAGTAGAGATCAATGACATTCTCGCACAAAAAAGAAAGCGCGACATTGTGTGTATGTGTGTGAAAATATAAAAATATAAAATACACTGTTATTTTTTTGTGTTTACGCACTGTGATGTAAACAAGCCCAACACGCATGAGCAGCATGGTGGAAAGAGTGAAGGAGATGCTTCATTTCCCTTTGAAAATTAGTGAGTTCTGGGGTGGGGTTAAGAATCCTGCTATAATAACCCCTACAAATAGTGTACAACTCATATACACTAAAACTTTAAAAGAGGCAGAGATGTATGTTTGTGATAGATGTTTTCTCTGTTTTGGAGGGATGAACACTGTTAAATTATACCATATTGCATCAAATTTTTAAAACATTTTACTATAGTTTAGGGGTGGCTAATTTGATCAGCTGTTCATTAATCATGCAACAATTCATATTACTGTTATAGTTTTCATTAATAATCTTGCTATATATATATATATATATATATATATATATATAGTATATGTCTAGTGCTATTATGAATGTTTTTAGCATGATTTGTGAAGATTTAACTACTATACTGAATGACATAGCATAGACTTCTTCATGGCTAGTGTTTGCGTAGGCTATTACATTTCATTCTGTAAACTACTTGTTCTACAGATCTGTGTACTAGTGCTAAATGCTACTGTTTTTGACAGTTGATAACATTTCTGACAGATAATATCATGATATTTTTGAGGAGTTTCCCTTACCGAATGTGCTATCCTGTCAGTAATAATCTGTACATGGGCTTTTTTGATTACTGTCAGTTTAAGTGCCGACGATGCAGTGTTGCCATATATTGCTATAAAAACAAATAAAAACCAGAAAATAAATGATAAATAAACCAAGATTATTTCAAATCTTTTGCAAACAAGATAAGATAAAGATATCACTGACCCTAATCTGCAACTTCCCACTTTATTAACTTTCTGTCAAATTAAGTGGAAAAGACAAGTCCAAAAGACAAGTTTTGGGACATGAAAAATGTACCGAGGTCCAGACCTTGGTGACCTCATAGCTGGCTACAGGCCTGCGTGCAAGTGACGATTCTCTGTCAACTAATTAACGTTCTGCCTTGAGTCCAACACCACCCTTTATCGAACTACTGTGCTGGGTACCCCAATGGAAGGGTACCAAAAAAGAGGTACGGTACGGTTCCCTATTTTGGTACCATTCACAGCTTCTGACAATGGAAACAGACATAATTGCATACCGTACTGTAATAAACCGAACTATACCGCTCAGTGGAAATAAGCTATTCATTCTCAAGAAAAACAAAAAAACAAAAACAAAGGACTTTCCTTTAAAAAATGTTTCTTCCTAATTAGTGGTATGTGTACCCCAGGGGGTATTTAAACAGGCTGAAAGAGGGTAGTTGAAAAGATTTTGATTTTGCTTTGTTACCCATTTAAGTCTGCTAACTGCCAAGTGACAATCATAATTTTTATTAAAACAAGTAAACATTTTTTATTAAAACAAGTGTACTCATTCTTTAAAATTTGATAAAGAACCTCTTACTAAATTTTGTCCAAACATCAAAAAATTTAATCCAAACATCTCAAACAATTCTTTCAAAAGCAAATTACACTTTTCCTGTGTCAACATATTAGTCAAACAACAGTCAATTAGCATATCTTTTTCATTTAGAAAAATCTGAAAGAAAAAAAAAAAGATTACTCCCACTCCATTAATTTACACCCACCAATCTTCAAAACAACCTTTTCATGGAAAAAGGTTTGAATGTGGATTTTACCTAAATGAATTGTGTAAAATGGTCTAAACTGAAAACACATCTAACTCATCATCATTTCAATCTGTCACCTCCTACACTCAAAACATCAATGAATATCCTGTTTTTAGAGGCTCATCCCAAGAGATTTGAGCCTGTTTTCTGTGTGTATGGTGGAGATTAGTCTTGTTTACTCATTGTGCTCATGTAACATGAGCAATAACACCGGAGAGGAAATGAATGCAGCCACAGAGAGTCCAGGTGAGGACACGGTGACCCATCCCTTGAAAACGAGAACACGTTTACAACAACAACAAAAAGCATGTGTGTCTTCAACCTAATCTCATCTCAATTATCTTTCTTGTTTTACTCATGCAACATTTTGCCAAAACTCTACATAACACAACCTTGGCATATTTTTGGCTTGCAAACCGATAGACATCTCAGTATAACCTTGATTAATTTAAATTACTTGAACTCATTTATTCATAATTATCACTTATTAATTGGAATGTCTTTGGTCTGTCAAACTTTGATTCTAAAATGAATTTGGGACCAAATTCCATAAAACACCTGCAGGCATTGTCAGGTATTCACTAATTGATTAAAAAGCATCTGAAGCACATTATTACTCACTGCCCAACCATTTACAGGTGCATCTCAATAAATTAAAATGTCGTGGAAAAGTTCATTTATTTCAGTAATTCAACTCAAATTGTGAAACTCGTGTATTAAATAAATTCAATGCACAAAGACTGAAGTAGTTTAAGTCTTTGTTTTTTTTTAATTGTGATGATTTTAGCTCACATTTAACAAAAACCCACCAATTCACTATCTCAACAAATTAGAATATGGTGACATGCCAATCAGCTAATCAACTCAAAACACCTGCAAAGGTTTCCTGAGCCTTATGAACTTTTCCACGACATTCTAATTTATTGAAATGCACCTGTAAATGGTCCTCATGCTCCCAAACCTTTTTCATAATTCACCTTCAGCAGTCTGGTAATGAGAAATTCATTTTCATCACAGGAGGAAAGGATGTGTGCTGCCTTAATGAGACTGACGCTGCAAGTCTGCTGCAAACCTGTTTTACTACTGTTTCACAGACCCTTAGCACTGGTACAGACCAACACAGCATTTTCACATGACAGTTCTATATGATGACTCTCTTATTTTATCTTCTCTCTTATCCTCATATCACTTCTGTCTCCTCCCTTCATGTTTCTCCTCTCATTTTCTACTTCATTCCCCCTTCTCATGCCTCCCATCTCTCCTCATGTCTCTCCTATTCTCCCCAATGCCAGTCTTCTCTTCTACTCCCCCTTCCTTATACTTTTCCTTTCCTTTCCTTTCATTTCCTTTCCTTTCCTTTCATTTCCTTTCTTCTATCCTCATGATTCTTCTGCTCCTAATGTATCTCCTCTCCTCTCCTCTCCTCTCCTC
>NW_015549607.1:193880-201724 GCF_001515605.1 Sinocyclocheilus anshuiensis
TCCTTCACACAATCAGGATTTTTTTTGTCTGTTGATGGTGTAGTTGATGGATTAGTCAGCAGTCTATTCAGCTCTTTGTAAATGTCTTTCTGAATACTGCATATATCTCAGATATGTGATCTAATCTGTTTGGGTTTACTTAGCTGGGAAAAAAAGAAGAAAAAAAAAACATGGCAGTTAAAGACAAGGTTTAATCTCCCATCACTGCTGTTCCATGCATTTATACGATTTCACCGCACTCACACAGAACATGATAATCAGATTTTTTTTCCCCTTGTAGAAGTCACAATATTTGTAATGAAATTTGTAAACAAGGCTCATTTTCTCCAGATGGCTCATTAGGTCTTTCTGGGAACAAACAAAAAACTTAGTTCTGTCTTTTTCCAGAAAAGTGAGAGAACAGCTGAATGGATGATTTCTGACTCTGAAGATAGTGTGCCATTACTGTGTTTCACTTGTGGCAGTGAGGGTCCCTCTTCCTGTGGCTCTAAGGACCGCTTAAAGCACTGGTGTTAAATAAAAATCAATCTCAGGAGTCTCAGAGCAAACCCATTGCCTACCGATTCGATTTGACTCCCAGCTGAAAATTCTCTCAGCCCTCAATTTGCATTCATTCACTCTAAATGACTGTGATTTCTGACAGCGTGTGACACGTGTTGTTCATTTTTGTGTAGGTTTTCATGAGGGGAAATGTGTACTATAGCGTCTTATGCAGTAAATCTGTCCAGGTTTGATGATACCAATGTTTGGAGCAGTGTGCTGTATAAGTGCCTGTCCCTTTAAACAAATTAAGAAATTGGGGGGGGGGGGGAGGATAAACTTTTGATAAAATCCAAATGCAAACAAATTCTATTATTAAACCATGGAAAAGTATCCTGTAAACACCTTAAACCTGAACAAAACAATGGTGTATAGAAAGAATAACAACAAAACAACACTGCTATGCCAGTTAAAACTGTAGTTTAAGATCGTTATGTTCCAGCTCACAAGCTTGCCCAATTCCATTATGTCTGAATGCATCTAATCAACAAAGTAGGTGAAAATACTTAATCAAATCATAAAGAAACAAACATCAAAGAAACTATTAAAATGTTTCTAAAATCACCTTGGATGCTGATCAATGATCTGGAGTAGCTGGCAGAGAGGCATATGGTTTCTCTTTGAGCTGTTCATGCTTCACACCAGTATTGACATTAATATTTACAAAGTACATTTGCAAAGCAAATTACAGGTTTAACCATCGCAATTGGTTCAATTTTTTCAAATGCTTTACCGTTAGCATCATATTTCAATAGCATTATCAGAAAAAAAACAACAACTTGTAAAGAAGTTTGCTGATCTATGCTGATAAATGAGGAGCAAAATGCTGCCACATTTTAAAGCCCTAAAGAGGTGAAAAAAGCTAAAAAAAGTTTTATGTGTCCTCTCTGAAAACAATAGTATAGACAGGAGCAATGTAAACATCACTTGAAGGGTTCTTTTATGTTGGCTTCAAGACAACTATCTGCAACACCACAAGCGCTGTACACTCACAAACACATCACTTTATCATCAAAACACATTTTATATCCACACTGCTAATGCTTACGGTGCGGCTCAAAGCATTTTAATTATACGAACACACAATCCTTTTAACTGGGAAAATGACAGCTGCAGAAAGAGAGAGAAAGCATGAAAGAGAGAAAGAACACAGCAGAGCCAAGGGGTGTTGATAAAAAGCTCTCTGTATGATAGAGTTAGCAAAAACAACTGCATAAGAATCAATTTGCTGATATGATAGAACTGATGCTGTTAAAAAAAATATGAAAATGATTCTAACAGAATCCATACAGTAATCATGATTCTGTGTATGTGTGAATGTATCAGGCTTGTGGAAAATGTAAAATTCAAAAATAGTTCCCTCTCAGTGTGAATTTAAATTGAATTGGCTCTGCAGAATGTTGAACAGAAATTGAAACTGAAACTTGAATTAGAATGACGTAGCAGAAATTTATTTAATTAGTTTGGTAAGAATTTCAAGAGTCAGGCAACATAAATTACATCATTAACTTTCACTAACTTTCAGTTAATATTTTTCTCAACTGAGAATTTGTAATAAACTATGCAAGTAATATCAACACAATTAGCATAGCATTCAACAAAGACTTTGTCATATAATCAAAAATGTCCAAAAATGATTTCAGATACACTTCTAAAAAATAAACAAAGACATTAAAATGGTCATGTATTGCTTATATCAGATAATACTATGAATACATTGTGGAGCATTCTGGAAAATTATGTGTTTTCCCCCTTTTACAGTTTCAGTGATTTAATAATAAGATATTTAAAGAACTGTTATAATTATTATTTGATGAGCTTCCAGATTAAGCCCTGTCCACTTCTGTTTTTTACCTTCGTTTTTGTTGTGCGTTATACAGTAGAGATTGTTTCAGAGTGTTCATACAGAATTAGTGATGTAAATTCCAAAAATTAGGCAAATACAAATTTTTCTATAAAGTAGCTGTAGCAAGATAATAGTGTCATTATTCAGCTCAAGTCAGTTCAGTGTTGGTTTGATCTGAATACAGGTACAGAAACAAATAATTTTGAAATTGCTACACATACAGACACATATATTGGCTCTGCTGCACACCCCAATATGTATATGGAAACATGTTTATTCATTGTTATTAGGTGAGTAATTCATACTGAAAAATGAAATGTATTCTTAAAAGCTAGACTTACATCAGCTTTATGAGCAGAAGTATGAATTGAACATAAATGCATTATGAATTCAATTCTGAACAGTACACAACTCATCTCTGTGTGTGAATCAGAGCTTTGATCATGTTCAGCACCACGGACAGCGACCACCGCTCTTGTGGTTACTGGTAGTGGTTTGCAGGCCACATTTTTACAGCAATCTCATGTTGTGTTTGTAAAAGACTAATTTAATGTTGTATGGGTTGTGAAGGAGGGTGGCCACTGCCTGATACCACAGCTTGGCTAACAACATTAACTATGAATGATTCATAAAATCAAAACTGACAGAAGCAATTGAAAGAGGAATGTGTATTTGGAGGATTAAAATTGCATCACAGACATCACTTATGGATGAATGCTTGCACTCCCACCTTTCAAAAAAAAGAGTACAACAGAAGAGACAGATGTGGACATCATAAAGGTGTGAAGACACTTTGCTTTTGTGCAAAAACAGAGGCTAGACATTCGGGTTTTGCACTTCCAGTAACAACTTATTTCATATGCTATCAGTCTCTAGCTAGATGTTAGTCAATACTACATATGGTAACACATGTAATTTCTCACATTAAGCCAGCAAGAAGAAACACGCACACACACACACACACACACACACACACACACACACACACACACATATGCCAGCAAAAAGAAAAAAAAATACACACACACACACACATACATATATACAGTATGTATATAAAATTGATATACAGTATGTACATACAATTTGTGAGATAAGTATTTTCAAGTAAGCATATATTGTAAGACCACGGGTCATTCCTCCAACCCCATTGTTCACCTATTGTGTGCGAAAAAAAAAATAAACGAATTGTGTGCGAAATGTGAGTGGCTCCAGGCATCATTCTAGAAAAGAGCAGAGATTTGAATCGATTGTGGCAGCATCCACAGGCTGCAGAGCTACTGTGAATGCACAGCTGTCTCCATTCAGAGCCATTACATCACAAACAGCTCTCTGGAAAATAACCAGCCCCACAAGGGCCATAATGGGGTCTCAAATGGGTTTCCATTTATTTTGCCTATTGTATAAATATAAATGTAGCACATACGTGTCTCCACTGTACTGTGATGACTCCATAGTCGTGGAGGGAGAGCTTTAAACAGGCATGAGCTGTGATCAACAGTCAGGCGATGTGGAGAGCGGGGGAACTAGAGGAGATGGACTCTGCTTTAATATGCCTGCAGTGCTCATAGTGCATCATAGCTGCTTCACGTACTGAGCCCTGCACATCCCACTTCCCAGTAATTAGCAATTCTCTTTGTGGATCAGGCATGTGATGTTTTTATTAATTGCGTAATTTCTAGATGAGTTTGCATATAGTTTGCCGATAGTTTGTTTTAAAATAAAAAGACATTTCTGAAATAGGGGCAAAACTGCAAAAAAAAAAAATTCTTAAAGGGGTCATATGATGTTGCTAAAAAGAACATTATTTTGTGTATTTGGCAACAGGTGGTTTATTCTCAGTTCAAACAGCAGACTTAGGCCCATGAAAGGTGTTATTATGCTTCTGCACTTATTACAATAGCTTTTCAGAGAACTCTTTTGAAATCTACAGAATGCTTTCAACTTTTCCATTTGAATTAGTCTTTTAAGCCCCGTTTCCACCGCAGGAACTTTCCCCAGGAACTAGGGACTTTGGGCTGGTACTCGATGTGTTTCCACCACAGGATTTTCAAAGGTCCGGAACGTTTGGGGGCGGGACTCGCATCATATGACCCCTTTAATCAGTACACAGTCCACAATTAATACTCCACAATTCATAATATGTTCTACCAATATCTTATTATATTAACTTTGCTTCTTAAAATTGTTATCTTGGTTTAAGAACATATTATTACATTACATATTTTCACATTATTACATAACATTAATATAACAGAACATTAGATATTTTGGAAAATAAGACAAAATATTGATTGGGAAATGCTTTTTTCAAGTGTATACGCTTATTTTTGTTGACATGCTTCAGTATAAGATTACAGGCCCCAGGGACTAGGCTGATAATGAGAAACTAGGCCCATTTCATTAATAAGCAAATGTTCATGTTCATTAAAGTGATTAATATTTACATTTGAAGTTGTTGAATAATGCCTCCGGGATCGTTATAAAACATCTACCTACTTATTTATATATAATCCAAAAATTATTTTATACTACAAAGAAAGCCATATTTATCTGAATTTCCATCTGGCATAGTGAATGTTCTTCAGATAACCAAAGCCTGTCCATTTCAAATCCTACTCAATAGAGCCTTTTATGATCACCAACTTTAATTCAGTCAAACTCCAATCAGCACCTGAGAGAGCTGTCCATACTGGGGGAAACCCCTGCTAGGTTTTTTCTCTCATTATCTTACCCCCCATTTCCATTTCCAACCTAAGCAGCGATGCAGTCGTCCCAGACTCCTGCTGTTGACACCTCTTGCTCAATCATAGTACTGCGATTTATGGGTTATGGTTACTGTATAGACTATAAGTTCTCAAGGTTGAAAGTTTGCAGTACCTCATTTGCACTAGGTCCCTGATATGGAGCTCCACAGGTGAATGGAAAAGAGAACTGTTGATGAGACAAGGAAATAACCACAGGCTGTGCTTGGTCTTGGCGCACAATAGGCTGACTCTCATTGCCTTTGTTCAAACCTTTAATTGAGCTTTCTGAATGAATCATGTGCAATGATTACAATGCAGCTGACCTGCTTTCACCCCTGACTAACAATCATAGAGTCATCAGCATGCAAGATGCTAAAATACTTATAAATAACCACGTGTGTGCATTGGTTTATTGGAGGTCAGGCATTTGTGATAACTGGTATACAGGGAATAGTTTCAGATGGCAATATAAAATTACATTGGCGATATAAAATGTTACATCAAGTAACAAGTAACAATGTAAACAAGTAACAATGTAAATACTCATAAGTCTGAGCACAGTATTTAATAATGCTTATTTCTGTATATTGTTACATTGTTTCAGTAGATGAAATTTACAGTAGATGAAAACATGACTTATGAATTATTATTTTTCTTAACGTTTTTGAAGAATTTTATTTACGCTAATGAAAATTGCAGCATTTGCGTAGCAGAAGTTTGTTTATATATATATGAACACAGCTAGTCTATTTGGTCAGTCACACTTGTAAAGATGTTTTTATTCTTTCTATAGTAAACTTACAAATTTATAGGATGTGTTCCATATTCAGGTAATTTTACTATGACTGTGCTATCACATTTTACTACAGCTAATTTTTTAGGTTTTAATAATTGATGATATAAAGCCCTCATCCCAAAGTTGCAGAGAAGGATCAGCCTGAGAATGCCGCAGTTGGACAGAGAAACACGAGCCAATGCATGGATATGGTAAATACCCACATTTACATCCCTGCTGTACACAAGTTTGGACCTGGGTCAAGCCTGACTGGCACTTCACTGGAGGAAAATTACCTCTCTTTAGACTGTAAATTGCTCAATGTTAGATCTTAGCGTTTGTTCAGACTGTGCCTGGCGTAGTGCTGGTTGGAGAAAAGAGTGCCAGCTTTATTTTTCAAAGCCTTCTTCAGATGCAGAAGAGATACAGAGCCAAGACAGCAAATAACCACCTTCAGAGATGGCATGTGACAATAATATACCATATAAAAGATATCTATGTGAAAAATAAAGATGTTCAATGCCATTTCAACAATTTATGGATTGACCTACCAGAACAAATTCTGGAAGGACGGGTTAAACTGCTCTGCAATAGATACCACATTCACGACAATAACTAATTCAGCTTAGACTCCTATGTGTTGCTATGCTAAACATCAGTGACTAATGCTTTTAGGGAGGGACTGGTTTCAAAGATACCAGCTGAGTGGAGTGGATGGCACTTTGAATAGACAGAGCTCTTCCTGGAAGCAGCTCCATCCTCATTCTCATGCGATATTATGCCATGCTGTTGGTATGGAAGAAGTGCAAATTGAAAAAGCACACTTCTCTCTCCCTGATTCGCAGGTTTCTTTTGATTACCTCAACCAGGGATGATTTTAACAGAGAGAGATGAGAACGTCACTGTTTCTGATAACGAATCTCTGGGAATGGTTAGTCAGAGTGAATCAGAGTGATTAGTTCTCAGAGTCATTATAGGTGCATTAACCCGCCCCAGCGTCTCCCCAAAATAAAGACTTTTCTTTTTTCTTCTGTTCCAGGAAAAATGCTCTTAGCCCTCTTAAATTGTTTGAGAATAATGAGCGATGATTCTAACAGAGCACAGGTCATATTCCTTGATGATGGTGCATGCTGTAAATGAATAATTTTCCATGAATAAGTCACTCCATTCTTATTCTTTTTTTGAAATTAGTTGAATGTAAAGGTGTCTGTTGCTTTGAGGGAGATTCTCAACGGCACCTTAAGCATGTCATCATCCGATAGCAGTTTTGACTGCACCGTGTGAGCATTGCTCACCTTTGCCGTCTCAGTTTGAAGCAGTAATTGGTTGGAGGGGTGGTGTGGGGGACCCTGCATCACTGACATTTTGCATGCAGATGCCTCATGCATATGGAAAGAAGAGTAATTATGGGCTTTTATCGACCTACGTGGGCGATGCTTTCAGCCTCTCTCTTTTGGTTAGGAAAAGGAAGGTGACAGCTAGCACTGGCTAATGCAAATATTAAACAGATCTCCACGGTCTACTCAAAAAAACAAACAAAAAAAACAATCCCCCACCCGCCCACTTTTGTGTCAGGTGGCTTCCATCACACATTTGGTGCCTTTGAAAGCAGAAAGCCATTCCTCATCCCTGGAAATCCTGTGGAATAATCCCATTACAAAAGACCCACCAGAAATAGAGATAAAATATACAAAGCGTACATTTTGTGAAATATGGTTGATGGCGAGGATGAAGGGTCATTGCGGGGTACATTATTCACAATACACCATCATCATCCAGGCTGCCTGCATACTCCTAAACTATTACTGGAGAACGGGGGTATACAGGTGCATCTCAATAAATTAGAATGTCGTGGAAAAGTTCATTTATTTCAGTAATTCAACTCAAATTGTGAAACTCGTGTATTAAATAAATTCAGTGCACACAGACTGAAGTA
>NW_015549607.1:203758-218843 GCF_001515605.1 Sinocyclocheilus anshuiensis
GAAGGAAGCATGAAGTGCTCCAAAATTTCTTGTTAAACGGGTGCAGTGACGTTGGTTTTTAAAAAAACACAATGGACCAACACCAGCAGATGACGTTGCACCCCAAATCATCACAGACTGTTGAAACTTAACACTGGACTTCAAGCAGCTTGGGCTATGAGCTTCTCCACCCTTTCTCCAGACTCTAGGACCTTGGTTTCCACATGAAATACAAAACTTGCTCTCATCTGAAAATAGGACTTTGGACCACTGGGCAACAGTCTAGTTCTTCTTCTCCTTAGCCCAGGTAAGATGCCTCTGACGTTGTCTGTGGTTCAGGGGTGGCTTAACAAGAGGAATACGACAATTGTAGCCAAATTCCTTGACACGTCTGTGTGTGGTGGCTCTTTTTGCCTTGACCCCAGCCTCAGTCCATTCTTTGTGAAGTTCACTCAAATTCTTGAATCGATTTTGCTTGACAATCCTCATAAGGCTGTGGTTCTCTCGGTTGGTTGTGCATCTTTTTCTTCCACACTTTTTCCTTCCACTCAACTTTCTGTTAACATCCTTGGACACAGCACTCTGTCAACAGCCAGCTTCTTTGGCAATGAATGTTTGTGGCTTACCCTCCTTGTGAAGGGTGTTAATGATTGTCTTCTGGACAACTGTCAGATCAGCAGTCTTCCCCATGATTGTGTAGCCTAGTGAACCAAACTGAGAGACCATTTTAAAGGCTCAGGAAACCTTTGCAGGTGTTTTGAGTTGATTAGCTGATTGGCATGTCACCATATTCTAATTTGTTGAGATAGTGAATTGGTGGGTTTTTGTTAAATGTGAGCCAAAATCATCACAATTAAAAGAACCAAAGACTTAAACTACTTCAGTCTGTGTGCACTGAATTGATTTAATACACGAGTTTCACAATTTGAGTTGAATTACTGAAATAAATGAACTTTTCCACGACATTCTAATTTATTGAGATGCACCTGTACATGAGTATATATAGGGTGGTCAATAATTTAACAGAGTTTGTAAAACGAAGTGAAGAGACTTCAAGGGCTGAGTTCATTCCCTGGTGGTGCCCATCCACAGAATCAACCTCAGGCTGGAACATCCGCCAAAGACCCTTTCACATTTTATGAGCTTACGACAGACCAAAGCTTTTAAAATGACACCGGCACCATTCTACTTTGGAAGCAGGCCTGTTTGACTGCATGCTGAGGTCCGCCGCACTGAGAGATCAATAGAGGAGCTGAGAGTAATAAGGAACACAAGAAGAAAATGAACGCTGATGCACTCAAGCATGGTGTAGCTTATTATCTCTTCAGACCTCAAATATACTCAGCTCATAAAAAGAATGGGAATTTCCACAGAATCCTCTAAAAGTTGATGGCAAATATAACAAGTAAAGAAGCTTTTCTTATCGCCCAAAGCGAACAAAGTCTGAGCTGAGAACTCAAAGACTTGAGAAGAAAAAATGACGTGAATGTGTCCGCACTCGTGCCATGGTATTAGCTCAGAATATATTAAAGCATGTGTCTCAGAACAGGTGGTTTATTCTCAGTTCAAACAGCAGACTTAGGCCTATGATAGGTGTTATTATGCTTCTGCACTTATTACAATAGCTTTTCAGAGAACTCTTTTGAAATCTACAGAATGCTTTCAACTTTGCCACTTGACTTAGTCTTTTAAGCCCCGTTTCCACCGCAGGAACTTTCCCCAGGAACTAGGGACTTTGGGCTGGTACTCGATGTGTTTCCATCGCAGGAACCAGGATCTAAATAAAGTTTTGGGTAAAGATTTGCCCCTCAGAAAGTCCCTGCTCCTGAGGTAGTACTTTTTCAAAGGTCCGGAACGTTTGGGGGCGGGACTTGGGCGCTGAACACGCTGATTGGTTGATTCATGCAGCATTGTATTTCAATGTATAATTTTTTAAAAAATATTACTGTTATTGTGTCATGAAATGCAGTTTTAAAAGTATTTCAGGTCAGAATGTAGTTGTTTAAAACTCAAATCTGCGGTTTATTTATAAAGACGGCACCTATTTGAAAATGTGCTTCGCCCGTTTCGGAGATGTAAGCTCCATGTGATCAGCGGGCGCTCAGTGCTCATGTATCCACAAGAGCAGCCTCAACTCGGCTAGTCCTTCTGACATTTGCCGCTGACTCTGATGTCTCTGTAGTGGTTAAACAAGATATAATTAGTTTTGGGTAAATCTAACAGGTAATCTTTGGTCTTTATTCTATTAATCTATTAATATGTTAAAATGAAAATGAAAATAGCCAATACTGTTTGATATAATATTTCATTTCATTGTAATGTATGTACATTCCTGGACTACATTTCTTCGGCTATTAATATGCCTTCTCAATGTACCAAAGTGATCATTTCTGATTTTTTCATTCGATAATAAATCCTAAATCAGTTAGTCTTGACTGGCAGCGCTGCGCTATATCGTCTCACGTCTGCGCTTCCGTCAAACGGTTCCAAACAGAACCGATGCACGGGACTCGATGAAAGAGGAAGCGGCCAGAAGAAGCAGTGAAATGCAGCAACATCACTGACCTGTTCAGGGCTTCAAGTGCAGCTCAGTTTCATTTGTAAATACACTATATAGTTTTGTCTTTATTAACCTAGTTGAGTATTAAACTGCTAGTATCTGTTAGGCTATCAGTAGCACCCCATTATTATCATCATTCAGAATACTGTGCTAAAGGACATCAATATCGATTGTAAAGTTACATTAAAAATTCAGCAGAGACAGATATTCACATGGATTTATTGTACAGGCAGGGAGGGAGCTAGAGCAGACAGCAACACAAAAATAATATGAGTCACAGCCTAATAATTCAATTGTGTGTTCAGTATTAGAATTTTTCAACAAATATATTGTGCTAATTTTGACATTTAGGCAGTTTAGAAATTGTGTTTTATACACTACCAGTCAAAAGGTTTTGATCAGTAAGATTTTTTTATGTTTTTTAAAGAAATCTCTTCTGCTCACCAAGCCTGCATTACTTTGATCCAAAATACAGCAAAAACAGCAATAGTGTGAAATATTTGTATTATTTAAAATAACTGATTTCTGATTTAATATATTTTAAAATGTAATTTATTCCCGTGATTTCAAAGCTGAATTTTCAGCAAACTGAAAACAGAGTAGATTTTTATTTCAGGTTTTTTTGATGAATAGAAAGTTCAGAAGAACAGCATTTATCTGAAATAGAAGTCTTTTGTAACATTATAAATGTTTTTATCATCACGTTTGATCAATTTAAAGCATCCTTGCTAAAAAAAAGTAAAAATTTCTATAATCCCCCCCCCCCCATGTATAATAACATGTATAATGTTACAAAAGCTTTTTATTTCAGATAAATGTTGATCTTTGGATCTTTCTATTCATCAAAGAATCCTGATGGAAAGGCTCGGAAAGGCTAGTGATAGCAAGTTAGCGTTGAAAGCAAGATCCCCACCCTCCCTGCATAATCATGCTGCAAAGCCACACCTCCCCCAAAACACACGAACGCGCTCCGTCAGAGCAGAGACTAACCTGCAACACGATGAGAGACGGCGTTGGTGAAGGACTGAATGCAGCGCTGTCAAATTAGCTCACGTCTCATTCACTGGTGAGAAAACATTACAGGACAATGTGCATAATGTTATAATTATGCCTTTCATTCACGCTGAAGATGTATCATGTCTGCGCAAACAGGGTGCACAGAGGTATGCAAATACATATTTGACAGGTAGGCAGCACAGCCTATCATAATGTTCGGATCGAACATTTTGATTGGACGAAGTTTTTTGGGTCCTACACCTCCCACAGATGATATAAATGCATATAAATACATTTAGACCACTAAACCTAATGAGTGCTTTCGAGATGTGAAGAGACTTTCAACCAGCATAACAAAAAATGTTTTTGAACCAAATCACCTACTCTGCCTTTAAGGGTACGAATTACTACGCTAAAGTACTAATATGTACCTATTAGGGGTAAAAAAAGGTACAAAGATGGCCTTTTAAGAGTACCGTTACAGTGACAAGCTGTTGTACCCCAAAAGGTACAATTTTTGCCCTTTTTTTTTTCTCTGTGGCCTGGATGAGTGTGAGATTTTCCGGCCTGAAATTGCGTCCCAGTCCGGCCCTGTTAATGTTAACATTTTACATTAAGAAATGTTGTGTGTCTTTTGAAGAGTGTCATTTACATTCACTGAAATCTCTTGTTCAAAGAACTAAAAGTCTTTGACCGTGATGTCCCCTGACATCAAACATGCCATTTGTGCTGCAAACAAGGGTTTACGGCAGACTATGACCATTACACGAGCCCTGACAGCATTCAAGTTCCTTTTCATTTTCTGTCTCTTGGCTGTGTATTAAGATGAAGCCTTGAGCCATTCTGCTCCATTGTTAGACTCCAGCTATGAACCCAAACGAGGAAATCAATACCGTATTGAGCGAGGTCACTCTCCGCCCACACACACGCCCAGATAAAGGCCAGGGGTCTTGAGACCTGCAGAGAATCAAAAGTCAGCCTGACATGACTGCTGCTCACTGACTTAACGGCCATCATCCTGAACAGCATGAGGCAATTCTTACAATAATAATGTTTTCTGCTGATGCTTAAAAAAGATCAGAGGGTTTATGATCAAAATCAATTTTATAACACCAAACGCCTATGAAGAAAACTCAGAAGGACACAGAGAACAGAAGATCTGTTCTCAATATAACCCAAACTTTTATGGATGTACAATACATTATCTTTTTAATTATTGCTGATTTTGAAGAATCTTTAATATCTGTAATCTTCAGTATCTGTCAGTATTGCAAGAGTATTTAATGCTTTTGAGTATAATAATACTCTAACTATATTTCTTTGCCTTAATCAAGTGCTACAGCAGTAAGCCCCTGCTAGTAGGAACTACCAATTAGACAGATGTCCATCCATCCATTTTTTAATTAATATGAAATTGGTTTGTATTTCCATCCAAAATTATTTACATAAAGTTAATGTGCATTGAGAAAAAAGAGAGAGAGAGAAAGATGGAAACAGCTACAGTATGTCAGTGATAAAATAAAGTACACATTTGAAGAGTGCTTTCTCATTAACAACACATGTTAAGAGTTATAGCAGAACCAGAGCTGTGCAGGTTGAATTGAACATGAGCTCTTTACTTGAAACAAGCTTACACAGATAGAAGTACAGTGCACTCATTTGACTGTACTGTTGTTTAACAACAATGATTGTTCAGCTGACAAAATATCTTTCTGAAAAAACACTTTAGGTAGAATAAAACTCCATAAAACAGTTATGAAAGTTGTGAGTTTTGAAAATTTCATGATCTAGGACCTTTATATAGTGCATGCCACTGTAAGTCTTTCCTATACAGCCTTGATTTCAAACCTATTTAAGGTCTACAGAGTTGTAATATTGGCCATTTATTGGTATCAGATCAAATTTCAACATACACAGTATATGTCTGGTAGATGGATATGAGCAGCAAAATGAGCCACATGGCACAAAGGAGCTTTATAGGTGCTATAAAAGCAGGGGAATGGAATAACTAAAAATGGCATGTGATGATCTGTCTTGATTCCTGTAGAATTGCCTCACAGCTGGGAGCTGATTAGGTGTTGATATTTTACCGCTGTTTACTTCCTTTATCTAATAATGCTAACTCACCTCAGACATGAAAAAGGGACATGCCTCAGCTCAATATAAAAAGTTGCACATTCAACTGACACATAATCTCAGTAAAGTAGTTTTCCTGTAGCTCAATTGACAGCATGGTGGTAGCAGAGATTGTAGGTTTGACTCCCAAATAATAAAGGCACTAGTCCATTTACCATAGTTGAGCTCTATTTATGTAAATGAATCGATGCTTATATCTTAAAAGCACAAATATGTAAATATGTTCATCATATAAAGTGATAGTGTCTCAGAAGACTTGGTAATGGAGGTACAGACATCTCAAGTTTAATTAAAATACCTTTTTTTGTGTGTATGTTTTGAAGATTAACACAAGTATTATGGATTTAGAATGACATGGTGGTGAGTAATTGATGACTGCATTTATTTTAGTCTCTACTGACTATTACAGTTGCTGCCTGTCACACTGTACAATATGAGCGTGGTGAGATCTTTTTAAATAAAAAAAAAAAACATTTGCCAAATGTATAAATGCAACATATTTTCTAGGTCTGGAAATGATTTTGAGGTAAGGTCACAAAGTTCTGTAATGTTTCCATGGACATCACCCCCATTAAGAGTCCTAAAAGACACCTGCAGGGAAGGTGGGTCAACAGCGGATCAGCTATCGATCTGGAGACAGAGGCTGTAAAGTGTGTCCAGACAGACAGTAGGGATAAATAGCCCAGACAGAAAATGGAAGTCAAATTAAAGATTTCCCGTCCATGAAATGAACAAGCTCTTGCCATGCCAATAAAGTCACTCATGTGGATCTCACAGAGGCACATTGTGGCAGGAGAAATTATGGGCAGTCGGGACGATAATGCTGACAGTGATGGCATTATCGTCAACAACCTCATTTGTAAGCACTCACACCAGATCTATGTCACATAAATAAGGAAGAGTGTGCCATTAGAGTCGAGCAACGCACGCATCCCACATTACAGTCAAATGGTGCAAATGGAGCCATTCCTCAAGGAGAACCGACACAAGTCCACAGGTGCTGCTGGGACACACTGTACTTCCACAGCCCTGAGCCACAGTCAGGATCCATGTGGCAGCTGTTCATTTAGAGAGATGGAACGACCTGACCTTTTCATACTGCCATGTTAGAGCACACACAATGTGTTCGCAGATATTTTCCAATGTACGATGGCTCTTGTGTATTCGTTCAATAATTTATGAGCAAAAACCATAAAAATAGACATGAACGTATCACAAGATCCATTGAATGGCCCATCCATAGGTCTAATGCATATGATGGCAGTGAAGCGGAAGCAGAGATTGCTTGCACATGGCACTGCAGTGAGCTGCACTCAAACAAATGGACTTTGGGGAAATAAAGAGTCTTTGTTTTCTGTTCTACAGGACTGATCGAAGGTCCAGCAAGAGCAAACTAAGAAAGCAAACATGCATACACAAACAGAGAACCTTTGCGAAATGAAAACAAATGATGGGACAGGGAATAATGTTATCAATAGGGCTCTTCAGAGTTCATTAGAATACACCTCTCTCTCTCTGTGGTGTTGCCTCTGCAATTTTACTGCCAAATCCATCATGCTGTTCTTATGCAAGCATCCACACAGGCTGAAACTGAACCTTTCCACTGTTTGGACTCTCTGTGGAAATGAAGATGAAATGTTCTCTGGTGTTCTCACAATAACAATTTTATAACATATGTACAGAAAAACATATACATTTTACTATAATAACAATACAAATAATAGTAAATTGATAAGAGTAAATTGATACAATAAATGTATGTTTTTTTATGTTTAATATTTTTTAATGCAAAACGTATTACTGCTATGTCAGTATCACCTCTGTACTTCAATACAGTCTCTTTATGCTGATTTGATCAGATTGTGCAACCCAACTAGGCGTATTTCACATTCCTGTTCTAAAAGGCAACCCCTACTTAGACTGTTTTCCCCATAAATCTGCAACTGAAAAGCCAGCAAGAGGGTTGAATTTAGCAGATTGTGCAGTTGGATCGTTCCCGGTAACCAAATGGAGGTAATTCCCAAGTGTATATGTGAACTCTTCAACTCTGGAGTGCTGATGTATTCCTGCACACGGCGATAGCCCTACATAAACAGCAAGGGCAATGTGTTGATAGAGGCTGCTTCCCACTAATAAAGAGCCACAGCTCAAACCATCCACATCGTCCGTTACAACACCACAGGGACTCAAGCTGCCTAATTAACTAGAAACAGGAAAGAATGCTATGTAGCAGTACATGAAGTTTGGGAGGTTTTCCAAGGTTAACAATGTGGCATTATGGGATACAGAATTAAATATAATAGGAGCAGTATGGCTGCATGCAAAATCAATGGAACACAAATCCAAGTTGAAGTCCATGGGCTGAATTAATGATTTGAACACCCGAAATAAATTAAATCTGCATTTAAAGTGTAGAACACTGGTGAAAAGCACTTGACCTACAAATGTGATTTTTTTGTTGTTGTTTTTTTTAAATACATTTGTCTTTGCATGAGGCTTACATCAGTTCTGTCTGCATTCCAGTCATAATGGACTTTCTCCACCCAACATGCTGATCGACCTGGTTGAGTTTGTTATGCAGACATGAGGATAATATTAAAGCTAAGCAGCGTGCATGACAATTACAATTCTACTGCAGAGTTTGGAGAAATCAATCATTTGTACGAGAGCTCTGCAGGATTGTAACCTCATTCAGCCATGTGGAAAATAGGCTTGCAGTCACCCAGAGAGACCTGTGCCAGGAACACTGATGCCCACCAGCAGAAACTTCTTTTGTCCTACAGGTTCTTCCCAAGGCCACTGCTTACAAAGGGATGACTGGGACACGTCGCAGCCATGCTGCTCGATGCACGCTATCAGAGCTGGGCTCAAAACGGCAGGTAATCCATGTGGGATTTGAAGCAGTGGTTTTCAACTGGCACGTCGCAACTAATGAGATCTCTTCTGATAGGGTCACAGACAGCAGTGTAAAAAAAACAAACAAAAAAAAAACAGCTAAATGCAAATAATAAAATGCAACCAACCATATAATCATACATGGTAGGATAGGAAAGCAAGTTTATCATCCTTTAAAAAAGTGGAGAAAATGCATGTTTTTTTGTCAAATATTATATATTTTGTACAGTGAATTATATCTACTGAAAGCCCAAAAGAAAATATAAAGGTAATACTTTTTCTAATAATAAAATACATTTAAAATACATTTTTGTTACTTTTGTGGAGGAAAAAAAAAGTGTTGGGTCGCAACTCATTGTCCAATATAAAATTCTTATCCAGAGAAACATTTGTTAAGAATTACTGATTTGGACTAGGAGTATATTGAGTCTATAAGAACAGCATAACAGCCTGAACATAAGGGCTGGGTAACACACACACACGGCAGCAAGCAAGTTAACGTGTGTATTGGTATTACTCACATACTGTAGCTAAACAATGTTTCTGATTAATGTTTGAACTAAGCAACTCAGCTTAATTAAATGTCGTTAACTTCATTTTGTAAGATCAAATACGGATGAACCGCGACAGATGCTGAAAAAAACCCCTTGACATGTTAATATTGCTGAAGGCGAGGAAAACCACAAAGCACAGATAGATAACAAATAAAATAATTAAACAGAAATTGTGGGATCTGCCTCTTTCCCTCACTTCAAAGGGGCTTTTTTTCAATTCTGAGCAGCAGGGGGGTAACATTTAAAGACTAGCGAGATTTTACATCCTTTCATGAATTCTCGGAAACACAAGGATTTTAATGAGGGAAATTAGTCAAGAGGCCAGGCCTAAGAGTTTCCCTAAAGCGAATCTGTAATAGATATTGGGTGCGAGGTGAATGTATGTTATTTTAGGATGAAAGAAAAAAAGAGTGTGCCATGGCATTATTCATAGCTGTTGGAGTACTTTTTCTGTTATTACAAGCCGCCCTCTAACCGTAGGGAAAACAAATCTTTATTTAATAAAACATGATTCTGCTTCATGCTGAATTTGCGATAAACCTGCAGAGTAAGACCTGATACAAACGAAATAGAGAACAAAGAGAAAAGCCTTGGGGTTGAACAGTTTTACTGTCATAATACTTACTGATACAGTCAGATTGATCATGTCACACAGTAGCTAAACAGCACTTGTTTGTGATAATATTTTTGTGTGTGTTCTCTGGGAAATGAACCATGACCTTGGTGTAGCTATCACCATTTTCTACCAGGGACTACATGGATAATTGGCAGTCTGAAAAATCTGATTTGCTGGCTACTTCGTATCATCTAGTAGTAGTATCTATATTTGTTTTTCTGAGGTGTTACTTTAAACAAATTATTCTAGAATATTTTGCTGCACCTACCTAAATTCAGGCTTCCAAGTGCAATCCCCAGTCCCCAGATCGGGAGACAAAATGCCTTATCAATTAGCCCATGTGAATGGGGATGGGGGGTGTCTACCTCCAAAAATGGACAAAATGCTTAAAAATGGTTGTCCATACAACTAACGCACAATATTTTGGAGTCATATGACAACTTAGTTTGATGAACTGTCCAACATTCTTACTCAACAGTAAAAATGGTCTGGATGCTACATTACATTTAAAATGGTCTATATACTGTATATATATATATATATATATATATATATACAGGGGCGGTTCTAGATCACAGTAACTGGGCAGCAGACAGGGGCCACTTGTGCTTTTAGGGGGCACAATTTTAAAATTCATCTTAACCTACTTTATTAAGTATTATTCATTCAGTCATTTTTCACCATGTCATGTATCACTGCAATTTCTAGAAGTAATCTATAACAATTTCAACTAAAATGAATGTTTCATCATGTTTCATTTATTTGACAAATAATTTTGTATTGTAGTGTCAGGGGCATCATGCACTTATTATTTTTGAGGGGGCACGGGTGAAGGGTGGGGGACTCTCATGCTTGTCATGTGACACAGCAGCCACAATACCACTGTATAACTGATATAGGCTTATGTTTTATTAATTTTTAAATTTTTATTCAAAATATTCCCAAAATATATAATGAAATATCTTGATTCTCAAATATGTGTAAGTTAATGCATTTTGCAGCTTAGTTGATATATAATGGGCGATGGGCAAAGTAGCCTAATAGTGTAATCTATATTAACTATGCCTAAAAATCCGTCTTTTTACTTAAGTACCAGATATGGGTGTCATACCATAAAATATTTATATATATATATATATATATATATATATCAATTTGAACATTCTGAACATTCATTGAACAAAGAATGTCAGACAGGTTTGAAAAGACTTGAGGGTGAATAACTGTAAAATTTTAATTTTTTGCTGAACTATTTCCATAATCTCAAAAAGAAAAAAAAAAGACAGAGAACACAATCATTTCACAATCACATAGATAACTGCGACTTCTGGATTCAGCTACGTTAAAATGCAAACCTCAGATTTGTCTAAAGAGTTGCAGAGCCTGATTTCAGGTATTGAGAGCTCTGCATTTTTCACTGGGCTTTAAGGCAGCACTCATAGTTTAATGAAGGCATCATTTGTCTTTTAAATTGTACCTTTGCTCCATCTGTCATTGTGAAAGAGGACGTGTTCACCTTGGAAAGTGGCGCATAAGAGGACTAGGAACGGTCTAGTTTGATTGAAATTATATTTCTGGATGGTTCTAGTGAACATGCAGCATTACTCTGATGCCATATAACCTGAAAGTGGAGTTCATCTTATTATCTGAGGATGCCAAACTGCTCAGGCAAGAGATCTTTATTTGTAATTAGATTGAATATATGCATGAGCAATTTGGCTAAGCGCACTATTTAGTTCTTCAGATAACTTTAGGTAATTTCCTTGCCCTCCAAGCCCCAAAACAGAGCTAAGCTCAATATCCCAGTGCTAGGAATAAGGGTGTCCCACTTGCTTATTTTTAGCATGCAACGCTTTCTTCTTGCCATCTTTCAGAGATTAGCAGTGCTTTCACTGATGTGCCGCTGGGAGTCCATCACATTACTTCATTATGATACATCTGTTTAACCAAGGCAGAAAATTACAGCACTATAAACCTTCTTAATCAATCAATGCGTTCAATTAAAGTTGGTTCGCAGCTTACCGCCTTGCAATTCACATCCTCCCTGTACTAGACCCTTGTGTATGACATAAGATCCCAATGAACAAACAGAATGTTGAGTAACTAATAGTACAGCGACTCTACAAACTTAAGTACATTTGATGGATGAACCAGATTAAAAAAAACAAAAAAACATTGAGCAGTATGTTTGAGTCATGACCTTAAAGTGTATCCAGAAAAACCAACACATGTACAATGTATAAAAAAGGTATTTAGAGCACTTAGTGCTGTTTATCACTGTTTTCTATTTGGTAGCATTTTAAAATTACTATGCTTACTATAATTTATCAATATTTGCATTTGTTGTGTATTGTGAAATTATTTAAAAGGGGTAAGAAAGGACTACACACACACACACACACACACACACACACACACACACACACACACACAAACACACAAACACACAAAATAACACAGAAAAGAGTTTTTTCTTCACCATACACACTCAATTTCTGTGTTGATCTAGGTTGGTTTATGCTGGTAAGTACTGTTTTTTCTTGATTTTTCATGATTGTGAACCTCACTCATTTTCATAGGCGTTGTGGGTAGCCATTTACAGAAGTGAAGACCACAACAAGGAATCGCTAATTCTCAGTGTCGCTGTCACAATGACAATGTGTGTGTGCGACAACACACAAAGAAAGAAAAAAGAATTCCAACTAAACACTTGCTGCAGCCTACTGGATTCAAAATGTTTGGTGTAAGAATTAAAATATGGTAAAAATCTAGTTAAACAATCCAAATGTAATATTTACCCACATACATTTTTTTTTTTAAAACAGTTTAACATATGGAAAAATCTATACAGGGAGTTTCAAAACATTTTGAGTGATGCTACAAAATAATACTTTGAATATCCGTTTAGAACCAATTAATTAAAATTGGCAGTTTGAACGTATTCATGGAAATTAGAACTCACCAACTTGCTCTATTTTCTCATACTCGCAAGCAGTCGCAAAACCATTGCCACATATTGTAACTACATAAAAAGTGTGTATACAACACTACTACTGTCTACTACTGTACAGTCCATACATAAGCTCCATAGAGAGAAACTACCTCAATGTGCCAATCACATGAGCACTTTATATGGTAGCATACACATATTGTATTAATGCCTGTGTGACAGTCCTTTCTGATGTCTTCACACAGAAACTGAGCCATAGAGAGTAAGGAGTATCTGTCACAGCTCGCCACTCAATGCATATGATAGTCACATCTTTCTCTTTCACACTAACCCACATCCACACAAATACACCAAGAACTCAAAGTGTTCATGTCTTATTGAAGTTGACAATGGACAAGAGCGATACACCAAAATGTAATTATGAGGGAAACCGCATTGCCTCCTACGCAATCATCTATGTCAGAGACCACGGCAAAAAACACGAAGTCCTATTAAATATGGCAGATCAACACAGAGAGTATTAATTTTTTGCTTACATGGTCGTATCTCCACACGAGCATTTTATTAAGCTATTTCACAGAAGTCTTTTTAAACAGGATGTTGCACAGCAGACTAGCTGCAAAACTCAAACTGAGTGGTTGTATACTTGAGGTTATGGCCTATATAATCATTATTTTGTTGAAACATGGAACTAAAAATTACATTTTTTGACAGTATTAAGTGTGAATCTCTATGCATTTATTTACTCTATTTGACTTATCTCTTACTTGCTCTGAAATGACTCTGAAAAAAGTATAATATATATACAAATATAATAATATACAAATATGCAAGATAATAAAATGTATAATTTTAAAACCAAGCATCATAGAAATCTAATAATTTTATGTATATACTGTACATGTTAGATTGTATAGTAATAGACAATACTAACATGGTTGTGTCTTTCATGTTTATTAATCTTATTTTTTAGAAGTATTTTAACAGGATGTTTCAAGACAGACAGACAAAAAGAAAAAAAAAAATCTATAACCAAGCAGTTTTATACTTGAGGTCATGTCCTCCCTAATCATTATTGTGTTGAGAAATGGACAGGTAGTTGTTCGCTTTGCCCCCTGCTCATAATTAGACCTTGCTCACACATTCCTGCCTGCGGCTTTGGTGGAAACGGCGGCGAATAGCAGCCTGGTCTGCCGTGACCACCCCATTAAAGTTCCTACAATTTAAAACTGCTTCACTGCTGCACAAGAGCGGCCATTACTGCAAAAGTTCACACTGGAATCAAAGCTATTTTCTCTCCTTTTCCGGTGTCTGAAAAGCAGATAAAACCACAAAATGCATTGAGCTTGAAAATTACAGCCCAAACCACAACAAATACTTTGCCACACCAGCAGGAAACTGGTCTGAAGGCATGATTCATGATATAACAACACCAGATTTACTGCACACAAGGTTTACACAATGAGGCAAATTTACCAAACAACAACTTATGTGTCGTTTCCTCTCAAAGTTCACTGTCCTATAAAAAATAAATAAATAAATAAATCAGAGCTAACTGCACTGGTTTAGCACCATGACAGGCATATTTAAATAGATCACACACTACCTGACTTTCAAGTTGTTTCAAACAAACTGACGCAGCGTCAGAGACTTTGTTCCCAGAAAAAAAAAAAAGGAGCCAAGGGGTCAGTATGGCTTGCACAGATTGTAACGAAAATGAAGCACAATATGGGCCCTATCATACACCCGGCGCAAAGCGGCGCCAGGTGCGACGCACATGTTTTTTTGCTAGTTTCAGCCCGACGCAGTTGTCATTTTCACGTCCTGCGCCATGTTGTTTAAAGGGGTCATATGACGTTGCTAAAAAGAACATTATGTTGTGTATTTCTTGTAATGCAATGTGTTTATGTGGTTTAAGGTTAAAAAAACCACATTATTTTCCACATAATGTACATTATTGTTGCTCCTCTATGCCCCGCCTTTCTGAAACGCATCGATTTTTACAAAGCTCATCGGTCTGAAAAGCAAGGTGTGCTCTGATTGGCGAGGTGTGCTCTGATTGGCAAGGTGTGCTCTGATTGGCTATCCAGTGCGTTGTGATTGGCTGAATACCTCAAGCGTGTGACAGAAATGTTACGCTCCTGACCATACTGTGATGCCGTGTCCCAGCGTGACAAGACAAAAACAATAAAACCCATTATAAACGAGGCATTTGTTGCATCCAGTGGGGACATAATTAACTGATTTCTAGTTGTGTCCTCTTTTGCAAAACTAAGGACACAACCCTTTTGCAAAACTAAGTAGCAAAACGACTTTGTTTGTCCTTCCAAAAGAGGACACGACTAGAAATCAGTGGTTAAGTTGTATTTACAACACTGTTCCAGAACAGTTCAACCCAA
>NW_015549607.1:218937-219322 GCF_001515605.1 Sinocyclocheilus anshuiensis
GTTGTTTTAACCTTAAACCGCATAAACACATTTCATTACACCAAATACACAAAATAATGTTCTTTTTATCATATGACCCCTTTAACTTTTATGAAGAATATCTCTTTGGGTTTGAGACTTTAGTCTTTGCAACTTTAGGGATCTTAACTATGCACGAACAGCTTGTAACACTTCAAAGAGAAAGGAAAATTTGAAATTTCATCATATGACCTTTTTAAATAGCAAATGCATTTGCGCCCAATTGTGCACCTATGGCCGTGCTGGTCTGAAAACGAGGTGTGTTCAGGCGCATTGCTGGCGCATTGCTATTTTGAGGCAACGGAAATAGACTGCGCCATTGACCAACTAAAACCTGGTCTAAAGTCAATGGCGCAGTAGTTTTTTT
>NW_015549607.1:219488-225393 GCF_001515605.1 Sinocyclocheilus anshuiensis
AACATGCCAAATATTAAAAATTAAAGGATTACAATGTAAAAGATTATTATTGTATAGGCTACATAAATATGAAAATGCCTACATGTCATAATGGATAAGCATTGCATGTATCAGAATTAGGCTACCTATTTGCTCGCGCACGAGCAGCTCCGTTTCCTCTTTGGAGACACGTTCAGTTTTTGCTCTTGCAAATTCCGTTGTATGAATAGTGAATCCGCCATGGTGTGAGCGCAACTGGCTCTTAAAGGGAATGGGAGATTAGACTCTGATTGGTTTATTGCACGTTATGCCCAAAACACACCTATTACTCATTAAAGGGTTACTCCACCCCAAAATGAAAATTGTCATTAATCATTCATTAACTGATTAACTGATTTCATTTCATTTCATTAATCATTTTGTAACCATGTCGTTCCAAACCCGTAAAAGCTTTGTTCGTCTTCGGAACACAACTGTGTCAGCCGCACCACACGGATACTCTGTTTTCGTTCAAATCAAAGCTTAAATAAACGTAGAAAACATATCCGTCGACCATTTTTCCCATCCTTAAACTAGCAAAAGTGGATTCAGAGACGCCCTAAATGCAACTGCGCCGTGCGCTTTAGACCATGTGCTTAGATCGTTAAAATAGGGCCCTATGCGTTCTAAAATGAGTGAAAACGTATAATATCATGATATCCTTCAACTGACTTCTGGCAGTTGTGTAGTGAATTCCAATGTTTTTGTATAATAAATAATTTATATTATTTTACTTGAGCATTAAATTATGTTTCAGCTTTTCAAAGGTTCAGGTTTTGTTTATTGAGTAGTACAGGACTGAATTTAGGGGACATTTTATTATTGTCATCTTTTGGCCATTTTAGTCAGCCTTAGATAGCATTGGTTTAGCTCCACATGATAAGATCTGAAAATTGGTAATACTAAAAAATGCCATTTGCAATCAAGTAGTAGAAAATACAGTTCCAAAAATCTTTCCTATACATCTTTTTGTGAACTAATGCACCATTTTAAACCATGGTGACTTTGGTGTTTTGAAAGACGCCTGCACATTGCAAACATTACAATACCAAATATTCATAAGTGGTTGCCTAGTAATAATGCAATAATTTTTTCTAAGGATTTTTAATCAAGGATTTTGGTGGATTTTTGAAAGTCTAAGTCACATCTCAAAACGTGATTATATCAGTCATCACAGCAGCTCAGGAAAAGTGTGGTTTTGTTGATCCAAGTGTCAATTTCATATAACAGAAGGACAGTGACTTCAATCAAAATACGCAGATTGCCTTCAGAGAGCTTTTTATGCAACATCTCAACTGCATAACAGCCCCTCAACTGCTCTGTTAGGATAGAGGATAAAAGGAGAAGGATGAAAGTGAATCTGTTCGTATTGAATCAACACAGTAATGCATATACAGTATACAGACTCCTTTGTTTATTTATGCAGGCTAATTTTTAGTCACCATGGAAATGTAACATTACATTGACATAAACAGCTTGCGACAGAGATATTATACAGTATATGTTAGAGAAAGAAAATAATCATGTTCTATATGGAAGGCTCTTTTTAACATCTGACAAAACCTTTATCCAGTATTTGAATTTGTCTGTTCAAATGTTAAACATTTCGAAAGAAGTAAAAATCACAAAGCAGGCGAGTAATATGCATCTGTATTGATTAAATACATATTTGACATATTGGTCAAGCTTAATAACTGCTAGTTTGGATAGTACCATATTAAATGATTAATTGTATTTTATCAGGATTTACATAATTATTATTCACATATCTTTACACAACAGACCAGTGCATTAAGCAGTGCTGCTGAGACCAACAATCATTTGGAAATGGGTTGTTTCCATAGTCTGACCCATGTAAGTCTTACCACTGAGTCATTTCTTCTGTATGTTTTGTACTAAATGTACATCATGTAGGCAAACTTGCCCAACATTAAATGTTTAGGTTATGTATGACAGTCCATTTTTAGCCATCGTAAAAAATGCCATAATACTAAATATACACAGTAATTCCTACCCAATAAAGTCAGAGAAACATGGCAAGATATAGAAGCCATTGCTTGCAGTGTTGCCAAGTCGGGGCTACTTTAACACTGTTGCCGCGGGTTGTTTTTTATTATCCGCGGGTTAAAGCGACTCCAATAACACGAAATTTATGCCCTGGAATGCGAATTCTAGCAGGGGTACCCCCTCGAAACGCGATTGGGCTAGTTTTGAGTAGCGATTGGGTGGGTTTTCTTGTGAAAACATGGTAACCCTGATTGCTTGGTCCTTTGTTGCTAACACAAGTTCACTACATATCCAACACAATTTCATGAGTATTCGTATGTATTTTATGCAAAGCGGGTTTCTACCACATTAAATGAACATTAATTTACGTTACATAGAAAATAAAACGTACAACATTGATGTACTGATAACATCCAAAGCATAAATTATTGATGTATTAACTATTGACATACACATTAACAAATGTGTATGAATATTCAAAAAATGCGTTTATGAATATTCTATATTAAAGGGGTCATATGAGTGGAGGCCGGCTTGAGTGAGCAGACAGATTCGACGAAGGAGCGTCCGGCGGGCTTGCGGCAACCACATGTGACGACCCCGGGCTGGACTCTGCTTCGTCCACGGTGAAAGCCGATCCGGCGATCCACAGCTGATGTTGATGTATTTCCTCAGTGACCAGCATGGATCAGCTCCAGGCATGACGAAACAGATATCGTCCTCTTTTGGAAGGCCAACCAAAGTAGTTTTGTTTTCACAACGAAACACAGCGCCTTCACGACATGGTGGTGGTGGCAACAACAATACTACAGCGAGAATAAAAGTTACGCCTTCTTTCTTTGCGTGAACATTTGGGTGGCGTTATGCAAATCTTCCCACATCGTGACGTAGACATGTGGGGGTGTGTTAGAACGAGCCGTTTTAGGTAGGCGTGGTTGACTCTTAACTTTTATAAAGAATATCTCTTTGGATTTGAGACTTTAGTCTTTGCAACTTTACAGATATTCTTTATGCACCAAGAGCTTGTAACACTCCAAAGAGAAAGGAAAAATTGAAATCACATCATATGACCCCTTTAATAGGTTGATATGATTGTACTGTATTTATGAAAATTGAGATCATGTTTTAATCATCTTCAATCATTTTCTTTTAACAATAGATAGTTTGCCATGGGACCCAAAGTACGTTTTCTGAGTATTTTGACTCAAAAATTCTTAAAATGATCTTAAAAATAATCCCAAAAAGTCATTCAAAACTTGCCACTTCAAATAGGTGAAGTTTTTTTTTTAGGCAAAAGTCATAGTTAATATAGTTAATAGTGAAAACTGGACCTTAAGATAAAGTGTGTAACCATCATTCGAATATACGGATACCAGAAAAAGTATAAGGCATGTACAGTGGTAGGACTGCTATAATGGGCAAGTGTGCGGCAGCTAGCTTTATGTCAATCTCTGACTCTGAGCTCATTTTTTTTTGGAAGTGATCACAACCCAGAGCAGCATACCCCCCACTCCCAAATCCCGTGCCCAACATATCAGTCTGACAGCCCTGCTGTGAATTAAATCAAACTGCAGTCTGCATAATACCAACAACATTCCCTTCTGCCCTGAGGACACAAGCCAACAAATGCAGACCAAACCACAACAAACAAATCAACCAGCAATCAAGTGTAAAGATACGGTTTGTCTATGCCTGACCTCTTCACAACAATAATATCTGGTTATGTTGACATAAATGTGACAATTTTTTTTTTCTTTTAAGGATTTCTGTAGACCTACATCCAGACAGGAACTGAATGCAGTGGTTTGTTACTCTTTGACACGATCCTTGGTTTGTCTCTGAGAGTTCATTTATTGCTGCCAACAGTCTCTGTAAACATTGAAAGACAATACCACAATAAACCCTGAGGTGGACTAGCCATCTATTCTTAATATTGCGGAAATCAAAAGTCAACTGATAGAATAGGCTAGTTGCTAAGAAAAAAACAAAAAACAAAAAAAAACGACCTTTTCATATCATATTAACATCATATCACAACAAAACCAAACCAGTACAAAACTGTCAAAATGCACTTGACTAGTGCAGTAAAATCACATTTATTTATACAATTTCAAAGCAGTTTCATATTAATAAACATACAAAATAGCAGCTATACAGACGGCAATATCTGTATGCCATTATTAAAATGTGTTGATCAAATATGTCATTATTCAGCTCAAATTTGTTCAGTATTGATTCAATTCAGTTAAATAAAAGTGTTGATGTTGCAAAGTTAGTTTTATTACACAGCTCAATTCAGTTCAAATGTTGTTCTCATCTGATATTGTCAGTGCAGTTATATAAGATGTGATTGTTTTGGCCCAGTAATTTTTCTTTTGCATTTGAAACCCTTTCAACTGTGGTTAGATTGTGGCAATCTAATCAGCTTATTGATTAACCATAACCATTAATTAAAACGAGTCATTAATAAACCCCATGCTTGACACTGAAACAAAAATACAAAATGACGCTGTGTCCAAATTCCTGTGCCTTCAGAGTATGTCATTTGATGAAAACCATTCCCAACCATTGATGAAGTATGGAAGTATGGGTAACATATTTTTTTTACAGTGTTCTTGTGACACATTGTATTACATTCACTTAATTAACAGTAAATAAACAGTAAATTATCCATAATTACACACAATTATCATTTTCTAATCCTAACTCTAAGAATATAGTAAGTACATGCTGCTCTTTACTCTGTAAGTAATTGTCTAATTTCCCTGTGACATGGACAACTTAAAATATAGTGTAACCAAAATATTAAAATTTTCCCAGGCGCAATTCATCCACCATGCTGGCACAACTCTTTGATCCATATTTTCTTAATTTCATAACTTCTGACGTACAAGACAAAATAATTTACTCTAGTGCTGTTAAAGAAGTTTAATTTAACCACAAAACTTGAACAGCTCGCTTTAATTCCTATGGCCTAATTAGATAAAAAAGTAGGGGTGCTCCGATTGATCGGCTACCAATCACTATCGGCCGATAATCACGTTGAGATGATTGATCGGTGGTCTCTAAAAGGCCGATCTCAAAAAACCGATCTCATGCTGATGACGCTGCCGTGAGAGGTTTGTCACGACATGCAGGGTCACCGTCTCAGTCTCTGTCCAGCGCGGGTGAAATAATTATAATGCTATAATAAATATATAATGCATATTTCTTCATTAAATAACTTACAAAGTAATTTGAAAACCTTGTGTGAGACGCAATTTCACAAACAGCGTGAGTGAATCACTGCGCTCGCTCTCTCTTTCTCTCTCAAAATACGCAAATGGATTCAAATCACCACATCGCGTCTGTCTATAAGCGAGCTGCACAGTTGACACAGGAATTGTCACTTGCACAATCGAGGCACTGTCACATCGTCACTAAAGTTTATACAAGTAAAGTTTTTGCATTACTTTTTAATTCTTGCCAGTGTTTAACCATTCAGCGCTCGCATGCTCTCCTGTAGACCGTGCGCTCATGCACACTTGCAGCGCACACACATAATGCCAGGTTCAACATTACTCTGTTTGCAGTGTGTGGTATGTGGTGCGTATTTTTTCCGCGCTCATGTTAACGGATTAAAGCATTCACACTGCACACGGCAGTGCGTTCAGGAGCGGTGCGTCTGCAGCAGTGCAGAGATCGTTTCCGCACCGAGTCTATTTTTGCTGTGATACATGCGCTGAATTAAAGTGACAGCACATTGTTTGCAGTACATATGAAAACAAAATGTAGCAATTGCACCATACATGCATATTATTAAAGTCTACTGTGTTTCACAGTCAACACATATGGCTTGTTGGCTAGTTTTAAAGGAAAAGAGCACTTTTAGATAAACAAG
>NW_015549607.1:231520-231857 GCF_001515605.1 Sinocyclocheilus anshuiensis
AGCTGCACGCTGCACAGTTGACACAGGAATTGTCACTTGCACAATCGAGGCAGTGTCACATCGTCACTAAAGTTTATACAAGTAAAGTTTTTGCATTACTTTTTAATTCTTGCCAGTGTTTAACCATTCAGCGCTCGCATGCTCTCCTGTAGACCGTGCGCTCATGCACACTTGCAGCGCACACACATAATGCCAGGTTCAACATTACTCTGTTTGCAGTGTGTGGTATGTGGTACGTATTTTTTCCGCGCTCATGTTAACGGATAAAAGCATTCACACTGCACACGGCAGTGCGTTCAGGAGCGGTGCGTCTGCAGCAGTGCAGAGATCGTTTCCG
>NW_015549607.1:233449-233992 GCF_001515605.1 Sinocyclocheilus anshuiensis
AACATGACAATATTCTGTTTAAAATGTAGGCTACATTTAAAATGTAAAATGTTCACTTAATATTACCTTTTTTTGTTGAACTGTTGTAAAAATGAATGGCACATTTTCCATCGTTTGGATATTCAGTGAAATTAGCATTCTTGCTCGTATCTTAATAAACATGAAAACAATAACACGCACAGAGTGTGTCTGTATCGAAGAGAGTTTAAATCGATCTCAGTCCGCATCAATATTTGCTCTTCATGCTATTAAGTGAAGATCTACTTTAAAGATACATTGAACAGCAGCGCGATTTGCTAAAGCAGCATATTCAGCAAGCATCCTATCACATGCTTGTGTCGATGCAGTCAATTTTGACCGCAAAAGATGAGGTAAGCTGATTGGATATCATGTATTTGACTGTTTACTTACGGCACTCCCATTTTCCTGTTTTTACATTAGAAGCGCATTTTGCTTGTCAGAAATATGTTCGGTTTTAATCAGGGGTGTGAAGTAACGAATTACAAATACTCACGTTACAGTAATTAAGTAGTTTTTATCAGT
>NW_015549607.1:234129-237592 GCF_001515605.1 Sinocyclocheilus anshuiensis
GTATATATGCTTGCCTATCTACACGGCCTGAAATTTGGTGTGAGGTTGCGGGTATTGCGTACAGTGTTAACTCCCACAAGTACCACGTTCGGTCAATTCCCACTCACTTATGAGAAGCGCGATCTGTGCTGCCTCGTCTCTCTCTCGCGTGCGTTCTGCAGCAGTCACTTGGATAAGTCGTTGTTGCTTGTTGAACTTGTTTTCAAGTTCAACACTTTTTGTTCCATTCAGCTGTGGATGCTGCTGATTCACCGAGACCGCTGCAGCTCAGCAAAGACATGCGCGCGTGTATGTGTGTGTGTGTGTGTTTTCCTTTGAAAAAGTTTCCCCAGAAATACCTCGCTATTTAATGCATTTATCCTTACAAACTGTATTATATGTTACTTTTAAGTTGGGGTAGAATTAAATGAATGTCAAAACTCAGAATTTTGTTCGCAACCCCCCTCTGTCATCTCACGGACCCCCAGGGGTACGCGTACCCCAGTTTGAGAACCACTGCTCTAGATAATATTAGCATTGCTGGTCTTTGTAAATTACAGTGATAGTATCTACACAAAAAAGAAAACACACACACACAAAATGAAGCAACTTAGGCATCAGTCTCCACTGGTAAAGCCTGATAATAAGTGTGTTCCATTGTGTAATTTTCGTTTTTCACATCACCAAACAACACTACACTACTTATGTATCTACAGAGATGACAACCAATGAATGTGAGGATTTTCTCCAACATTTGGTGAAATATTTCATGTCACTGCTATATTCCATTTTCCCTGTAAACAGATAAGAAGCCAATACAGTATCTATACAGGAAAACACACACACACAAAAACCTTTCCATGACTTATTATTGTTCAGTCTGACAAAAAACGAGTTTTGATGTTGCACAGTCTGCGTGGACTCAAAATTTAATTGGGGTCATATTGTACAATCTGACAAGCAACAATCATAAAGAACAACAGAAAGCACAGACAGCTTTAGACTCCATAACTAAAATAACAATATTAAACCAGAGCTTCAGTGTCCATTATTTTCATCTGCACAGTAGGAGAAACTAAAATAACCCCAACGGTGTTGGTGTGATACCGAATGGTGCGCTCACTGAGCCAAACAAGACATTTCCTTTATTTATTGTGTCATCTTTTTAAGGTGAGGAAGGGAAATCTGTCTCAAACTAACACAAAACCTCACACACATCTCTTTCTACAGTACATCTCTTGTGAGTCTCATCTAATTTTAAAAGACTCATTAGCCAGTGTTGTCTTCACAGAGTGCAGCCATTAGACAATTAACCATGCAATAAATCACTCTGATTTCTGCCCTCGCAGACTGAGCAAGGGGCAGCCGAGGGCAGCACTAAGTCCCGCCGAGTTGCTGCAGTGGGGTGGGCCCGATGTCAGGAATGAGGAACCACCGCAAGCCAAACACCGGCAGCCCAACAGCAGGACAGATGGTGTGGCGCCAACCTCGCATGTTCGTAATACCCTTCTGTGTCCCTTTCCACCCAGCCTGTACACATCTCAGGCTTTTGTCACCACGTACGATTACAACAGCGCAGAGCTGAAGTATGGGAAGTACATAAAGCTACCGAATGGAAGCAAAAGAGATGCCTGTGACAGCGAAGGTGCGGTTATGAGTGCCCCATTACTGAGAAACCAATCACAAAACATGATCAGGACGGGGAGTGAGGCTGGTGCCATAACCCTGCTGAGAGGATGCAGCATCTGTGTAATTGGCTGGGAAAGATCAGAGACAAAGCCATTCAGAATATCCACCTAGAGCAAGCGCCTTGGGACAGAGATGAGATTTGTTTCACTGCAAAGAACTGTACAAAAGATTCTAAAGAACGGTGACGTCAATGGGATGAACAGGTTTACTGGAAACAAAAGAAAGGCAGACATGCTGCTTTGTGGAATTGCTTGAAATATTTTCTGTATCTGAGAGCCATGTGACCTGATTGTCGATTGATGTTGATGGTAAAAATGAAGCTTTTGATACACTTTTCTGCAAAATATGGTATAAAAGCAGTGGATGTCAAGCTCCAAAAAGAAAAGCACCATTAAAGAAGTTCTTTAGAAGCAGTTATTTACTGAAAACCTTTCCCTCATGCATATTGTAGCTCTTCTATCTCTTTTGTGCTTCAACATATTCAAACTTGCTATTTCCCAATCAGTCACGACACGCAAGAGTCAATATTTGTTTGACATCAATGGTGCCATAGCTTGCATATATGGATATATAAAAATGTGAATGAGATTTGAGTAGAGATGGTTTTTACATCAACAAACATAAAGTCTTATAGGGGCAAGCACCCCATCATCTCATCCAGTACCATTTTAAATTCTATGGATGAAGGCATGACACAAAATGGTTCATATTTGATCAAATATGTGTAAATTGCTTGTATTTATCCCAGTCAAAAGCTCTCCATCCGCTATTGCATACATGTGAAACAATTTCAAAAGGCAGACCCTGGAGGCATCAGTCCTGTCTGGTAATTGGGTCCCTTGTCACCCACTGAATGCAATAACAACATTCTTGGGCTCAGCCTTAATATAAATGACATCGGTGTCCTAGTTTGCTTCCTGAGTATTATATTCCTTGGAAAGGTTACAACAGAGTCGCAGTCTATTAAAGGCATTTCATCCAGGAGTGAGAAGAGTCGATAAGCTTAGAAAACACAGACAAAATATAACTAAGAGAGGGGAAAAATAGCCATGTGAAATTAAACCACTATCAATTATCACAGGGAATAATGCACAAATTATGTTACAACTGTATTTTAATTACTAGTTTGCATTTTTAGAATTAGTATTTTTCCTTGTTGTGGTGGCAGTAAATGACCACAAGGGCAGGGTATTGACACAGATTTCACAAATTGATCCCAAGATCAATTCAATTTAAATTCTGATTGCAATTCAATTTGATTCATATGGATATATATCTATATCAAGAATCGGTAGAAATCGTTCCGTGGACACATAGACCGGACCGAAAGGGCACTTTAGCGTCGGCGATTAAAGGGGCAGGGACAGGGGCCCTAAATATACAACCCTCTACATTGCGAGTAAATCACTCGCATATGCGACTAAATCTTCACTCTGGGTGACTAAATGATGTCTAATATTAGCCAATTTCTAATAAATTCTCAGATTTTACTCGCCAGTGTGTGAGTTGGAGGTTAAGTATAAGTTTAGCTCAGATATATTTTCACTCGCCGAACACTCTCTGACTGAGCGCATCAGAGTTTCACTCTCCGCCAAGCGATCTGTGCTGTTTTTCAGTTCATCTGAATGGATGTGCAACGCACCTGTATTTATCGTACCGTAAACTCTAGTGTGAAGGCGCACGACTCGCCGTCGCTTTGTTTCACACACACGCAGCGAGAGAGAGAGAACTGACGCGCTACCTATGCGCACTACATGTAAACTATATTCTTTGTTGTATTTTCCTGTCAAAATAA
>NW_015549607.1:237602-241045 GCF_001515605.1 Sinocyclocheilus anshuiensis
AGTTGAACAGAAACAATTCAACAATGACTTATGAAAGGGGGAAAAAAAAGCTTCAGACCAAACTTCAAGCTACAGTAACAATGCCTGTTCTGAGAACTGATAAAATATTATCACAGCTGGACCTGTTAGCTGCAGACACAGTGTGCTCTGATAAGGTTGATAAAATTGCACAGCAATAAAGTCATGGGCATGATCTTAAAAATGACAATTGCAGAATTCCAGAAACCATGCATGTTAAAATACAAAGGTAAGAGAGTTCCAGTAAAGCATGCCATATTGCAGAATGCCACTGCATCCTCCACAAACATGCACTGTGCAAACTCTGTTTGTAATACATGCCATTACAAATAAACAGCACTTGAAATTTATTCCTAACAACAATGCCTAATGTTAGATCAGCAAGGCAGTAGATAATTTTGAATGCTAGCTTGCAATACATACTGATAGATGACTGCTGAGGTTAGAACAGCCAGACAGTAGTATGATTTTCAGTACTATGATGCTTCTGTCCACAGGGTCCCAATACATACAAGATGCTTGTCCCAACTTCATATCATTATGATTGGTCTATTTATTTAAAACTGTCAATGACTTTAAGAAAATAATGCTCATGATGCCAGATGTTGAAAGAGGTTAACAAGAAGTTACTGGCTAACATACTGTATGAGCATGTGACACAAGAATGCATCTCCTTATACTTCGATGGAGTGGTGGACCAAAGCCAATTTACACAAGAAAGAACATTTAGATAAAAAAAATCCATAGCTCACCTTTCCACAAAACCTCCTAAATCCTTGACAAACCATTGATATTTTCAAATGGTAATACAAATATGTTCTGTCATGTTCTTAAGGATTATGTGTAACTGAGCATTTTGTGGTTGAGTAGTTTACCAGCTTAGAACAGGTAAGCTGAAGTCTCAGCAGAACAGGACAACAAAACCCAAAAACTTTCTGATCCCTGTATATAAATCTTGCCACTAGAGGAAAACTAGAAATGCATTTAATAGGTTGAGAAACTGAGCGGCATATAAAATGCTTTCTTCAATGACAAACAATTTGCTTTCCACATCAGGTCCATGCACCTGAAGGACATCAATTCAGAGAAAAAAAAAAAGCCTTCAGCAAATAAGAAGATGCCTATTGATTTCAAACCAACAGCAACTTGTTAAACTTGAGGGGACATTCATATAAACCCACTGTGGCAAAAGTTACTTTATATGTGAGAGCCAATTATATTTTCAGCATCCTTGTGAGAGGTTTAGAATTGGTAGACATGCATAAATAAAGTATATTGTCACTGGACTGTGGCCACGATCAATACAATCAATGCGAAGCGTGTGACGTGATCTTCATGCAATAACTTCACAACTCCTTCAACTATCTTACCAACTATCTCTAGAAATTGACAACAGATGAACAACTTCCAGAACTTTTGGAAACTGGTAAAAGCAGTTTGGAAGAGTTCATTTGCAAAGGCAGATTTAGGTTTACTGGTCTTGAGTAAGCAGCAGGGATGTATGTCTTTCAAAATTGAAATGATAATGCTTTCAACTGAATAGCAGTTCCTCACCTTAAATTTAGGCGAGGCAGATTCTGAATTTCGTATCGTAGGCTATATGAGTAACCTATGATTAACTGCTAGAACAAACATTATTATTATCATTATCATTTATTGGTGATTATTTTTCAATTGTTTCCCTTTCTGGAATTTAGCTACTTCGTATATTCCTACATTCCTTTTATATATTCCTACCTTCCTGCTTTTAGTTTCAGGCTATTCACAAGAGCATATGTAGGACTTATACTTGGACTAATCTGATAATGATTTGGACTACAACTGAGATCTGTAACAAACTGCTTTGTTTTGTAAAACTATTACACTCAGTATGATCTGTGCCACTCCCCATGTTTACAGTCTGAAGAATTGGTGAACTGACATGGACTGATATTATCCGCCACAGCATTCTTGTAATGTATCATGTCTCATATATCTTAACATATGGCTCTCAATTAGGGCATGATGCATTTCCATTCTTCACCAAAAAATAAAAAAAAAATGTGGGGAAAATGTGGGGCGCTGTTGAGCTCATTAGGGCAGTGGCACCACCCTGTCTGCTGAAACCATGCGCTAAATTTCAATATATCAATATCACTTAATTACTTCAAATAGTCTAAAAACTATGAAAAATATTTGTTGAATAATGCTGAACACATTCATGACTGATTCAGTTTATATAGTTTGGTAGATATAGACAAGCCTTGGCTGTTTGAAGTTGGAATTTAAGGAATTATTATTTATTAGTTATTTTTAGTTTTGACATTTTTTATAAATTCCCCATACACATAATATCATACAACATATGTATTTCTAGAAACATGATATGATATTAATAATCATTCATTATTTTTTCGCAAATAAAACATTACAATTATTATAAGGATGTATGTATAGTATGCATGCATATAAACATTAAGGAGGACAATGGAATTGTATGTTTATTATTATATTAGTATAAAAGATTAGTATATATTATTCAATTATATAAAAGAGCAGATTTAAAATTTACTGGCAATATGTATTAAATAGTAAATCGAAATCCTTGTTTTGGACATTCCTTCATGACATTCTTTGTTGTTTGATTGTGTTGAACATTTTGAATTGCAAGTGAAGTAAATTTCATTTCCTGTCCCTTACTGTTCATATGCAACATGCTCAAATCGATTCGAATTTACACCCAGCAAAAGGAAGGTAGTTCTTCAATTCTAAATGTTACCCTGGAATGCAGAAACCTGTGTTGATGGATGCCTGTATGTTTGTCAGTAAACACCAGAGCAAAGAACCTATTCATTGCTTCAAGGTCACCAGGCTGTAGACTGCAGATGGATGTTCAGTGCTCCTTTCGTTTTCATAATGTGACTGATTCAATCATTTTCCTTCTTCTCAAGCCCCTGCAGACTCTCAGCGGCAGCGCTGCTCTTATCTCTACACGCAGCCACAAATGTCTCATTCACTGAGTCTGCTGGTTTAGAGGTGAGCGTCTGTAAGCGTTATCTCTGTTCTAAATGTAGGTAACGCTGAGGTCAGGCTTGCAGTATGAAGAAAATAATCTTCAAACAGGAATATCAGCAGTGCTCTGAACTCTCCCACTCTTCCGTGAGAGCTGCATGTGAAAGCCCTCTAGTGCTTCACCTTGAAAAATTCCACAAAACCAAACATTTTTACATTTTTACTCACTCTCATGTCATTACAAACCCATATGCTATTTAACATAATTATTTACAGTAAAATAATAATAATATCTTTATTTTCGGCATTGTATGTTATTTTTGTCCTCTTTACAGATGTGTTCCCTATGAGTGTTGTATGGGAAGGGCTCTAAGAAAATTGTGTCACTGCAAAAAATGTTTCACTGAACACTGAGTAAATAATGAAAGAATATA
>NW_015549607.1:241104-266575 GCF_001515605.1 Sinocyclocheilus anshuiensis
TTTTTTATTTTTTTGCTGATCTATTCCTAAACCCTTTACCTATCATGTTGCTAGCAAATGAACAGACATGTGGCATTACAGTTAAGACTATTCCTTTCCTTCAATGATCAGCAGTGAGTCTTTTTTGCACTTTGTTGCACATTCCACCTGAAACATTCTGTTTTAATAGAGACATCTACGTTCTCGCTAGCTTGTGCGTGGGTGTAAAAGCATCTGTTTGAAGGGGTAACGCTGCTCTCCCTAGAGCCCCAACAAGAAGCCTCGCTCGCCGCAAAGTGCTACGCTATCTGTCATTTAGCATCAAAGCACAAGAGCTTCTTTTTGCACCATGAAAGCGGTGCCTCTCAGATATAATATTGCATTTCCTTGTGGCTAGATGAGGCCCTGTTTTTCATAGCGATGTGGTGAGGAGGATCTCTTCCTGAAACATAGCCACAAAAAGCAGAATCTCTTGATTGAAGCTAGCTGGCATGTCTTCCTCTCCATCTGTGACTGACACTGAACCAGAACCGGATCCCAGGGAACAGGGGCACATGAACACCTGTTTGCCTTCACCCGCATTCCACCGTCATGTATTATGTAGGAGCCTTATGCATTATTCATGTGCTGGAGGGAGAGGCGGGACTCCTCAAGTACATATGCTGGGGGTTACAAATGTCCAGCCATAAAAATGTGTTGCCCTTATTTCATTTGAGACACAGAAGAGAGAGAGAGGGCCTTGGGTAGCTCTTTCAGGGGTGTTTCTCACCCACAGCTCAATCATGAATAATGAGGTGTTGGACATCTCCATCACACCTTAGTGCAACAGCAGATGCTGAGTCTACACTTCAATGAGTCTGGGGAGCATAGCTCAAACCATCACACCATCTACAAGATGAAATACATCACTTTATTAAAGCCTGCTGGCAGGGTAAGATTACCGACTGGGCCCTGGGGCCCTAGACTTCCAGGGACCCCAAAAGGCGAGACACTCCCTGTCCTATTTGCTTCATGTATCTGCACTAGACCCCAATTTGTAATGAAGAGCTTTAATCTAAAAGTGCCAACCACATCTGGAAGAGCACTCCCATTGTTCTTTTATGATCACATCAGGTGACACTCTTTCGAAAATAGGAAGCACCCCATCCTATTACAGGGATACTCCATTTACTTACCCTCATGCTATCCCAAATTATTACCAAAAATGTTTTGAAATGACATTCAATTCAACTTGGTTTTAGTATAATAATGTTGACATGTGGTTTACGGACAGGTTGGTACAGTAGATATTGGGTGGGTTCTCATTTTATTTAAAACTGGATAACAGAGATAAATCAGGTAAACACGCTTGAGGACATTACTGAAGGAATCTCTAAATTTATTTTTCCATCTTCTCAAGCTGTGAGTTTATTATTGTGATATTTGATTTTGTGTAATAACTAGCACCAAAGCAAACAGCATTTTTCGAAGGAAATCGATCGAGCACATTCTGACTGTCAGCAGGATTACAGCCTCACAATAAGATTCATTGCAAATTGGTCCAAACGATTACAAATGCCAACATTAACTGATTCACTCTCCCTGTGTTTCTATGATTTGTTGCGTATGTGATTGTGCGTGTGCAGAATGCCTCTCAAACGGCTTATAAACAATAAAGAGCGACCTCTGTGAGAGGAGGCGGGCAAATAACGGATAGAATGTGCTAATTCAATTACGCAAGTTGAATAATTGCCTCGGTCAGTGTTCTGGATTGAGCCTATAGCTCAAACGTCCTTGAGATAAATTAAATGCCGGGATAGTGATAAAGCTGGAAGGGGAGGAGCTCACTGTAGAACAAAACAATGAATCTAGCATTTCTCTTGGAATTAAATACCCTATTAGCAAATTTAGCTTATTTGCACACATGCTGTGGCTAAGCATGCAACTTTTGTTGCGGAATGCTGGAATACACAGAAGTATTGTGGTCTTCATAAATAGGTGTTGAGTTGGCTGAAGATGGTGCCCTGGAGGCTGAGGTGTCCGTTGGAGCTTTAGCTGAGCGTTCTGTTGTGTTGCTCGGCTAGCGTGATGAATACGCTGCCGTATTCACCTTCTATTCTCTCCGACTTCAGCATAACACAATAGAAGGATTTATGAACACGGACAAAAAAACTGCAGAAAGCTTCTGGCTCGAACAACGTGCTTTAAAACCTGCAGCTGAAATCTAGGTTACGGACTGAGTCCACCATTTTTAACCGCACACACAATGTTCTCATTTTTGGTCTCTCTCACTCTCTCTGCCTGTCTGTCTACCTGATTAATTTAGGCTGTTGGACTGAGTCGGATTTGAGTTATTAAAGGCTGCTCCATGTTCTCTTTCTCCCACAAGCACGCAGGAGTAACTACAACCGCTAATTAGAATCACTCTCACGCAGGGTTGCGATTTCTCTGGCCACAAACACCGCTGGCCCCTGTTCTGCTCTGGAGTGTGCCAGTTTTTGGCATTGTATGGTGTGCCATTGTGTTTCTGGATATCAAACTGAGAAAAGAAATCATGCCCACTTACAATTTCGACCGTTTATGTCGGAAGCGAGAGGACGAGCGCTTGATGCGTGAGTGTGTTTGTGCATGTGTCTGTTTACATGTGTTTGGCAAAAGATGAAGACAGTGATGAAAATACAAGCAGAACTGATTGCATGCTCTGGGGATTGTGTTCCAGTTTGATTCTGTGGTGCATGCTAGTGTTGGCTTGACAGGCACACAGCTGCCACCTAGAGGCTATGTTCAAAATAGCATACTTGCATACTACTTTACCTTATTCTGAAATACATAGCATGTAAACTGGCTACAGTAAACATATTTCTGCATGCCTAAAATACAGATGACATGACAACACATTTGCCACAAATGTGCAGCATCCCAAAATGCAGACTGCACAGACTCAATGCAATGCACTCAACTTGACCTTCTATCCCCTGTGCCAAAAATTAAGCATAAATAATTACAGATGAGATTTTTTATTTTTTTTTTTTACATCTCTGCTTACTCATTACTTGTCCTAATTCACATTTTTTTGCCCTGAACATTTAAAAATAACTTTCTTGGCTAAAAATAAAACAATTATTATTATTATTATTTTTTTTTTAAAGAAAAAAAAAAAGATTGTTTTAAAGTGCAGAATTTCAACAAACAATAATTCTCCATTGTTCCGGAACAAAAGAGTTTGATTATGCTTCATTAAGAATGGATAATTAAGGATGAATTAGTCAAGCTTAATTATGGATATGATAAATTTACACATACATATACACACACACACTAAAACCTTGTCACCTTGCAAGACATTTTTATACTGAATTATTTATTAATGAAAGAACAAACTTTTGGCTTATGAATGATCATTGCTTTAATATTACAAGCCTACAAGGCTGTGGCACTCACTGTAACTGCCGTGACCCTACACAGAATCGTCTCGCAAGCTCAAGAGCCCATTTTTCGGGGTGAAATTGAATTTGCCTCTATGATTAGAAATGTCAGAGTGATGAAACGGCGTACAACTGCCAGAGGTTAAACATGGGAGACATCATTAAAGAAACAGACGCCAGCTTATTCTTCATTAATGGAGACAGAAAAAGAGAGGGAGAAATAAAAAAGAGAGTTAGAGGAGAAGGATTTCTACATATGCGTTGCCATGTTTGAGAGGCTGCTGGGCTAATTTGACATTTGAACATTTACTGCACCTCATTACAACTGCTCACAGTTTATTACCCTGTCTGCTGACTGGATAGATGGACCACACATTCCTCACTGTCGTTCTACTATCATTCACTCACCCAAAACCACTTTTACAAAAGAAGGACATTTTCCTAATTCAGCATCCTTTGTTGTTACTGAGAGCAATATTTCTATTAGCCAATCACATCCTTTCCTGTAACCCCTCCCCCAAAATTAGAATGCAATGATTGGTTGCCTGTTCCAAGTGTTGCTCCAGGAACTGTAGCCAACAAACATATTAACATATCGTACTTGTGGAACGTATGGAACAGTTTAACAAAGTTAAATATGATTATTCAAAATTTGTATAGATGTTTTGATAATATCATGATAATCACAAATTCTTTTGGCTACAATAATCATCAATAAAAATCTGATACCTCTATTTTAGATGCAGCCAATAATCAGACTTGTTCAAAGCATAGCCCACGTAATTAGATTTTCTTAATGACAAAGCAACACCAAAAATCAACTTGATATTACAATCAGCAAAATAAAGTGTAACTGGGTCACTCACGGTCATTGCACTGGGTGCCAGAGTAAGAGGTCATGGAGCAGTCGCAGGTGAAGTTCTCCCACTGCTGGATGCACACACCCATGTTGGCGCACGAATCCTCCTGGCATGTAGTGCTGGGCCCTGATGTGGAGGTGACAGGAACAGCATGAGTCAATAGTAATGACAGATTTCAGCAGGCATCTCTGTCACAGGCAGCACAGCAAGACTAGCATGCATGCAAGGTCATTCACGGGTCAGCATCAACGCTCGGTAAACAGATTCATGATAGTGCATGCATCCTGAATACTGAGCAACACTGTAATAGTTGAACATTCAGACATGCAAATAAAATAATAAATAAATAAAAATAAAAACATTTTCTTATTCAGTATGTTGGTCTTGTTTCTCCAGTATTTTTTTAAACAGGTTTTCATTTAATGTTCTGTTACTTATTGTATTTCTGCATTGCAAGCATTGCAACGAATATTGTTGACTACTGTAAGGTAAAATGAAAAATATAAAATATTGTCTAAATTTCTACATTAAAATGGCAATAATGACATTGAGTGGGTCACCTCATCTGGGTTGCCATGTTGAGGAGATATGACAAATTTAATACAAATCACTTTAACTTTGTAACCCACCTATGGGCACTTGCATGGTCTGTACAACTTATTGAAATGGCCTGCAGAAAGATGTGTATCTACAACAGGGATGTATCTAATCCAGTGTGTGTTATAATGACTGACAATACAGCACTGGATTTACTTATGATTGTTGTTTTGCTGAGCAGTCTGGCAGTTTATCAGTTACAGAAAGTGACAGCAACAATGTTTACTCCAGCCCACAGCTCTCATATTCTAATCTATCTCTTTCTCATGGCTGGTATCCATTCTAGTGAAATCACTATACAAAATGACTAAACAAATGTGTTCCCAACTACTGATACACAGTCACTAACTTACAGATGCAATTTTGGTTTATTACAATAAAAAGGTCTGTTGATACAGATTAGTACCATGGATCCCTGAAAATCTAACACAGGTAGATGCAAGTATGAAGTTAAATCCTCATGTACAGATGAATAAGTCACACATTTTTCAAAATAGCAAAGATCTTGCTAAATTATTTGTGTATGACCTAATTAATATTCATTAGCTAAGCTAAGCCATTTTGTGACATTCCAGCTGTCCCCAGTGATACCCATGTTGGGGTTTATACTAACATTTCAGAAAAATAAATAACCCAAAATATATTAACTGGAAGCAAGTCCTAATTTCTTACATATAGTATTATGTACTGGAAAACCAGAGAAAAATATTGATTAAGAAAAGTTTTTTTTTTTTTTTTTAAGCAGTGAAGAATATCTCTTTCGAGATACAAAAACAGCCACGTTGAGAAAAAAAAAATCTGTGAATACACCATCTATGCACATTTCATTCTTCTGCACTTCATAAAAGACAATTATTGAATCTTTAAGAGGGAATGCAAACAATTGTTTACATTCGATCCGAGATTCATTAAAACCATAATGACATGTCAATTCCAGCAGCTCAGATCATAAACAAAAGAAACCAAACTGACAGACATGCATTCAAAACAAGAGCAAAGACCTGAGTGCGGATGTATGAAAGGCTCCACTGGCTGAAAGTGCTTTTATTGAGTCAGGAAAGCAATGGAAGAATTCTTTCTTTTCTCTTGCTGGTTTCCGCCTCTAATGATTCCCCAACTGAACTACTCTTGGATGCTCTCAACACAATATAAATGAGTAATTGTCAAAACATCCATTAAAATGCTTCAGTAGGGGAGAGAATTGTGGCCAATTGCTGTAGAACAGCGGGACACTAGACAATGTCTCGATTTTGATGTGCCTTCAGTGGAAAGCTTTGAGATGGAATGTTCTTTAAGGAGGATATTTATAGGGATTGGATTCAATCTTAGTTCCCCTCAGCTACTGCACGTCAGCTCTGGACTAAATGAAAAGTCGTGTAAAAAATATATATGTACAAAATACTGCAACATGCTATAATTGATAGATAGATAGATAGATAGATAGATAGAAATGTGTTGAATACATGTATTTAATACATGTATTAAAAAGTGTTCGGTTGTTTTAGTAGTTGTTTTACTGGAGGACCATTAATGTAAAAACTCATTGCAACTTTCAGCCAGGTGTGTGTGTGTGTGTGTGTATGTGTGTGTATGAGGTAAAAAGGTCGAACCCTCTACCTTGCAGGTCAGCTTTGGTGAAACCAACTTTGTTAGCAGGAAATTTCGGAAATAATTGGATAATAAAACAGAGGCTGGTTAGTGGAGGGAATGTCAAGTCAAGAGAGTGGAAAATGTGTGTGTGTGTGTGCGAAGGATAATGAGAGAGTAACTTGGGTAAAAATTTTAGTAAGGCAAGGATAATGATGAGATGACTACCTCAAATCACAAAAAAAAAATGCTGTTAACATGCCCTCGGTCAAGGTGCCATCTAGTGGTTATAGGGGCTCTCATATCAACAAAACAACAGAGAATACCCAGAATTCCAGCGAGGCACAAAAATATAATTAAAATATAAGTAAAAGAAAATGATTATAGAGGAAAATAGGTGCAAAGGTTAAATCAGGTTTGAATTTAATGGTTAAAACACAGAGCAGTGTGCCAGGGATTGGTAGACATTTAGATTGAATTGTAGAGAATGACGCATACCTTCACAGCCACGTTCGATCTGCCCACTGCGGAACAGAGCATCATTGATGAGGTCAGGCAGGCGGCCGTTGAGATCCATGGAAGCTAAGCAGCCCTGGAAACCCTCACGAGACACCACCAGCTTTGGCAGATTCTGGTACATGTTCGGTCCCAAACCGGCCACAAACAGCTCACCTGCAAAGAGTGAAAAAATTAAACTATAACTTCCATTTTCTTCCTACATTGGCATATAGTGAGGTTTATGTACTCAGTATGCAACATTTCCTGTTCACATAAATATACCAATCTGTTTTTTATTTATTTTTTTATATGAAATGTCAAATGCACAATCAAAAATGTCACCAAAAGGTTAAGCGAATCTGTATGGCTGACCTTTCAGGTCCAGATTTTTCGCTCCGTTGACCACCTGGCTGACAGACTTGGCGTCCACTTTTAGAGTGTGTGTGTTGCTGGCGTCTCGAGTGATCACCACATTGTGCCACTGGTTGTCGTTAAGAGGACTGTCGCTGTTTCCCTTCAGAAGACTCGGTCCATTTCCCAGGTCAAACACATAGTGAATATACCTGACAAACACACATACACACTGAGCTCAAATGTGTCCATGTCCCAAATCCTTTCAAGTGCACTTCACTGAAGAACACTCAGCCAAAGTACATACTGAAGCAAACTCAGCTGATCAGCTGAGAGGCTCTCTATTAGATGACAATAAGAGTGGACACTCGTTTTAAAGAGGAACAGGGTATATGTCCTGCTGGAGGGTTGACCACAGGCCAAGTGGATCATTCTGTTTGGATGGACTAGGGCTAGGCTAACCATGCTTCTGCATTCACCAGTGTACTCTATACCAAGTAGTTGGTTTAAATGTTTTTGTTTTTCATTTACTTTACTAAGCATACAATGCTAAAATCCTCTAAGAATATTTGCTAGGGGTAAATGCTCTGTTGTGGAGGAATTGTGTCAGCCTTACACAGTGTCTTACACTGAAGAAAACATGAAGAGTGAAATATTTAGCAGGAAATAATAGAGGATGGGGTGCCATCTGGATTTGACTGAATAAATTGGGCTATGATCAGTATTATTTGATTTTACTGGGTCAACATCATTTTTCTTCTGCCTGCACAGTCCCGGTTACATCAACAAAAAAAGTTGTTTAAGAAGCATAAATAGTACATTTTGATAAAGATTATAAAAAAAAAAAAAGTGTTTTTCTGCAGAATGTGTGCTGTTGAATTGTGTACAATTAGATCAGATACGTAAGGTAAAATATGTACATGATATTAAACATTTGATTTTATGATGATTCTCTCCACATTACAACTTGATCTAAATAACTTGCATTTTAAAACATACCATTATAAACTCTGTGGTAATTAGTCATAGATAATAAAAGTTGTTTCTGACACTTGTTTCAGTTAATTTCTCGGTAATCAACGTTAATTTCGATAATCAACATTAATAAGGAATAATGAAAATAATGAAATAATAATGAAAACATATCTTAAAATGTTTTAAATAATAAAAAAAAACTGAAATGACTGATTTAAATCTGAATTTAAATTCAATTTCAGACTTTTTTTTCTTAACTTGTTATAAGTCGAGAAGGCTCTGGAAACTAAGAGTGATGTTGGTCAAACGTTTTTAAATCTATGTTTTAAATTAGTGCCTGTTTTGGTAACCTTCAAGAGTATGATGACTCGCATAATACTCAAAAAGACAGTCACTAGTCGCCACCTGCTGGTGTGAATGAATCTGTTTGGTGAACTGATTTAAAATCTTTGTGTCACTGGGGTAAAACAAAAATACCCAATACTAGCTGTTCCACCCACAGATGTAATGATTACAGCAAGACTCACTGAATGGATCAGAACAAATCTTTTTGGTGAACATATTCAACAATCAAATTCCCTACAATTAGCTGTTCAAGGTATTCTGAGGTGTGTAGTAGTTTGGCAATCTTGAAAATGAACATACGTTTAGCCACTTTAGAGTAAACATGTCTCGGCCTGACTGAAGTTGACTTCCAACACCGCAGAATGGCCTCCCAACCTTTCCTGTCAACCTCAATAAAATGGTAATTTGGTAAAAACAGATTCTCTGGAAATTTTGCTGTACTTCCACTCACCCCTTGACAAGCTCCACGGCAATAAAATCATTCCCATCTCCACTGTTGAAGAGAATGAATCCATCACCCGAGGTAGTTTTGAACTGAAAGAAGAGGTGCATGGTGCTGTAAGCCTGGAGTGTAGCAAGACCCAGATAGCTTCCTTTGGTCTTGAATGTAACTGGATCGGCCACAATGGAGCGCATGCCGAAACGAGCATTGAGCTCGCAGAATTCGATGTCTCCGTTTTTGCACATGTCAATATAGAGGAGGCCGTTGAACTTCAGGCCTTGCAGGTGACCAATGAAGTTGGATGGAGCCGTGGAGGCAAAGCGCCGTTCTGTCAGGATTCCAGTCTCGATGTTACTGAACTCCAGCCGAGTGTGGTCACCATTCATCTGACCTGTGAAAGAGGAGTAGGAGGTCTTGGTAAAGTGATTATTAAGTGTTGGATTTATGCATTACATGGGGGCAGCCGCTGAAAAGCTGTTCTGAAAAGATTATACTGCATTCGTACCTTCAGCTACATCATCATCCACCATGAGTTTGAGGTTTTTACCACGCCGCATCACTTTGACTGAGTGCCAGTCATTGTCGTTCACTTTTTGGCCAGCGTACAATGTCTCTGGTCCTTTACCTGAGAATGATGTGAGTCAGTTAGTGTTTACACACACTAGCACTGCAAATCAAATTTCTGTCATCTCAATATTTTAATAAATCATATCATGTGTATTTACATTTTCAAACTTCTGTCATTCGGATGATAGATCACAGACATATTTTACTTGTGGTACATCAATAGTTCCAAGGAAAATCAACATTTGCTATTACCCAGAAAAGTCCAAGACATGAAACAAAACTAAGGTTTGGCTGAGCTATGTGTTTAAATACTGTAGCTTATCTATACTGCAGAAATGGCAAGTATACTAGTATGCTAGTAATCCGTTCCAAACATAGCCGTGGACATTTATTTCTTTTAAGGGTGCACTGTAATACAAATACATAGTCTGCACTAAAAAGTACTGGTTGAGAGCACTGATTGTTGTACTGATTTACTGGTGCCATTAACATAAGCGGCTCAAATATATTGAGTATTTAAACTTCAAATTATCGCACAAGGCAAAGTGCCTCTCTAAAAGCATTGTAGAATTAAAATGGTTAATCAGCACTACATTACCACTTTCTTTTCAGCCATTCGGCTGTTAATTGAAGAACATGCTTAATAAACAAAAACCTATAATTGACTCCAAAAGCTACAGAGATCTAAATGATCTGACCTGTGTGTTTATACAAATCTAGACAAGCAAGAGATTTTAGAGTTTTCATAGTTTAAAATGGTGATGTATTAGACCACATTAGGAAAGCCAATTACTTTACTATTATTGAAAGTCCCATCTGAATTTGATTATAAATTTGCCTTTTTCCTCATTATTTACAAATAATGTTTTTTACCCCCCTTCATTTATTGATAAGAGTGGCAGGCATAGAACTGGTGTGTGTGTGTGTGTGCCTGGTATTCACTACGTTATGGACCAATTCCCACAAGGATAGTAATACCAGTAAATTTTGACCTTGTGGGGACATTTTTTAGGTCCCCATGATGAAGCAAGCTTATAAATCATATAGAATGAAGCTTTTTTGAAAATCTAAAAATTAAGAAAGTTCCCTGTGACGGGTAGGTTTAGGTGTAGGATTGGGATAGGGCGATAGAAAATACAGTTTGTACAGTATTAAAAAAAAATTACGCCTGTGGAAACACATCGTGTGTGTGTGTGTGTGTGTGTGTGTTTTGCTTTTATTTTAATTAACAAATCAAACACTTGGTCACACTTAGGTGCAATACTCTATTAACAAACCATTAACTACTTTTGCTCTCTTTAACTTTAGCCTCAATAAACTTCTAATTTGCTGCTTATTAATAGCAAGATAGTTGTTAAGTTTAGGTATTGGGTAGGTTTAGGGATGTAGAATATGGTCATGCTGAATGTGTGCTTTATAAGTACTAATAAACAGCCAATATGTTTATAATAGGCATGGTAATAAGCAACTGGTCAATAGTGAGAATTGGTCCCTATACTAAAGTGTTATAGATTTTTTTATAAATATAACCATGTAAAATGTAACGTAGTCTTAAATATCTTTCATTACTATCGAGTTAACAGCATACAGCCCTTTATATACACAGGCCCAAAGTCTTGTGTTCTGGTCAGGTAAGATGGTTCTAAATTGTAATTGTCCTTTTTTTAACTCTTCCATGTGTACAGTCAATTCAGTGGCTATTACAATTTTTCAGAGTCAACTTTCAGGGTGTAAAATCATTTTCCTGATGACTTCTGCAACAGCACATTAGACAGCATGGTCATGTGGTACTACCTCTTACTTTTCTAACTACTTATCTGTCTCAGTCACTGTTGTTTGTACTGGATGATTGTTTTTTGTTGTTGTTGTTGGTTGTTTGTTTTGTTATGTTTTTAAATCAATTCACAGAGATTACTAGTATGGGCACACAAGTGCCCTCTTGAGGAAGACAACTGTGATTCACACAGAAAACTAATATCAAACTGTTACTTAAGTGGAGTGCAATGGTAACCACCCACTTTTTCATCTTCATTTTCTCTATAGAGAAGAAAAATCTTATTCAAAGTCGTGTCAAGTCATGAACCAAACTAAGCAGCTCCAAAATAATTCGCATTACAACATTTGATTTGAAGCAAAATTGCAATTGAAAATTGTTTTAAAAAACAGACAAAGATGCAAGAAATATGTAAGTATAATTATGATAGAAATCATAGTAAAAAATAAAACTATTTACTATATATGAGCCACATTTTGCAGCAGTTTTCTTTCAATGTTAACAGCAATTTATCAGAGTAATGGGTGACTAAATTTGAAATCACACAGACTTGTGGCTTCTACAGAAGCATATTTCAAAATGTAACATCCTCAGAGCTTATAGTAGATCTGTACTAATCTGACTAAATTAATTTCTTTATAGAGAAAAAGAATGGGATTTTACTTCTGGAACCTGACTGCTGAGCTCAATAATAATAATAATAATAATAATAATAACTTTAAAAATATCTGATGAGGAAGGGTATGAGGAACAGGAGACTTAAGCAGTTAGTAAGATTTTTCATTACAAAACGGTTAAAACAGCATTATTTAAAAATGCTTAAATATTAACATTTAACAGCGTGTAAAACATGTGCACTACCAATCAAAAAATTGGACTTTTTGGACCAGCATATAAAAAACTAAGGTTTGAACATTTGAAAGTGAGGAATTCAAAACATAAATATTAGTATTGTAATTGTACTATTGTAAATTCCTTATTAAGCCTACAATTATCAAATATTCTTTGAATAAATGTATTGAATTTTTTACTAAAAAATATTTGTAATTTTACAGTATAGTTATAATTTACAACACTAATATATTTATATATTTTTATAATTATTTAATATTATTATTATTATTGTATATGTGCAGCCATATAAATAAATAATTTTAAAGGAATAGTTCACCCGAAAATTAAAAAATTGTCATCATTTACTCACCCTCATGTTGTTCCAAACCTATATAAGTTTCTTTCTTATGTTGAACACAAAAGAAGATATTTTGAAGAACTGTGATGAACCAAATAGTTTTTGGTCCCCTCTGAACTACATAGAAGGGAAGGAAATACTATAGAAGTCAATGGGGACCATCAACAGCATTCTTGAAAATATCTTCTATGTTCAACAGAAAAAAGAAACTAATACTGGTTTGGAACGACATGAGGGTGAGTAAATGATGACACATTTGTGACCCTGGACCACAAAACCAGTCATAAGGGTAAACTTTATGAAATTGAGATTTATACATCTTCTGAAAGCTGAATAAATAAGCTTAACATTGATGTATGGTATTGTTAGGATATTGCCGGAACGGCTTTCGCGTATGACAGTCAGCGGAAGTGAGAGAAAAGTGTTTATTACGTTTAAAATATGGATATATTTCTTTAAAAAACACATGGATTCGCTACAGGAGGCCTTTATTCGTCCCCCGGAGTCGTCTGCGGCATATTTTATTATGAATGCGCGAGCTTTATTTGATGACTTGTGGACTGTTCAACTGCAACACCCGCTGACTGCAATGATAGAGCTTGGAATAGCCAGGAACATTTTTAATATAACTCCGACTGGATTCGTCTGAAAGAAGAAAGTCATATACACCTAGGATGCTTTGAGGGTAAGTAAAACACAGTCTAATTTTCATTTTTGGATGAACTAACCCTTTAATATCCTAATGATTTTTGGCATAAAAGAAAAATTGATAATTTTGACCCATACAATGTTTTTTTGGCTATTGCTAAAAATATACTCAAGCGACTTAAGACTGGTTTTGTGGTCCAGGGTCACATTTTTGAGTGAACTATCCCTTTAAAATAAAAACAAGCAAAATAAAACACTTATTAAATAATATTAAACATTTTAGCTGTTTTATTTGTCATGTGACCATTAAGCAACATTAGACAGCCACGAACCGTGTTGTTAAACTATTGAAATAGTAACTTAAGTCATTTTTTTTTATTTTATTTGAGAACCCCTTATCTAAACTATTGAAAAGTATCATTAAAAATTAGTAGAATGAGTCCAAATGTTTAACTGGCAGTATAGGTTAACAACACTGTTTAATAAAAATGCTAAAACTTTGACCATCTGTGGGATTAGCTAATATCTGTGTTTCATCTCAAAATAATACAAAAATAAATAAATAAATCCAACAGGGTAAGAAAAGAGTATATAGAACAAACTGAGTAAAAACTTACTGGTGTTACAGTTTATCCTGCCACAGTCTAGATGGGGAAGAACAAGTGCAGATGAAATCGTGTCCTTCAAGGATACAGCTGCAGACATCCAACAACAGAAACACCACTTTCCGGGGATGAGCACATGGAGCAGCAGCCATTTTGGATAATTTCTAACAGCTGTTTAATCATTCCGGCCAGTATGTTTGATATAGCTTGTTTTGCTAATTATTATTTTTTATTTATAACAACATGCAGACATGACTATAAGTGTATCATTCTTAAGGCTAATTACACAACAATTCAAAATATGCTGGCTATATCTTTTTTTTTCTAAATTATTATTATTATTTTTAGGATGTAGATTTATATTTTTAGTATGCAATTTATATAGTAGTAATCCATATGAAATGGCTGCCTGCTCTAAGCCGAAAGGATTCATCAACTCCGGTATACTTTCTCTTTTTTTTTTGATTAATCATCCAAATTATTGGTTACCCCACCAATTGTGTGAATTTCACAGAGAACTGCAGATTGTTATGACAATTGGAACTGTCATCCAGGTTGGAATCCATAAGGCCATTTTTATCATGTGCCATCAACCGCAACAGAAAAGTGGGAGCAAACAGCCTCGGTCCAAAAAGCACCAGCACCACACAGACTTGTAGCATGTACTTCATAAAAAAAAACAAAAAAACAAAAAACAGACAGTCATATCAATTAAGACACTAGGTGCAATGAATACTGAAATGTTCTGATTGTTATTTATGCTAAGTGCATGAATAGAAAATGACAGATTTTACCATTGAAACTGCAACTAATATAAAAATGTAGTAAATTGAAGTTATTATTGAATTTACTGAAATCACTATAATTTTGATGTTGCAGCATATTTAATATGTTGATCATCTGGCTCTTTCTTGTGACATGGTGTGTATATGGGCGGATGGTAGTAAAAATGACTGTGTGTGTTTTGTGGGTGATGCTTTGGCCACCAGCTGCAGGTGTGCTGGATGCTCTGGTCTCGGGCTGTTTGTTTACAGGGCCGCAGGCTAAAGGCCTTTGAAGGGTGCATGAGTACCATCTTTGAACAAGGCATGATAAATGCCGTTAAGAGCGAGGGATGGGAATGCGTACATATTTTCCTGATAACGTGAAAAAAAAAATGTTATACAGAAGATGCATAACTGATTGTTAAACCCATCTTACCATAAGAACAGAGCATAAAAAGATACAGAAATATTATCACAAAGAGGCAGTCCTGTCCATAGCATATAATTTTGTGCTGGGTGATATATTTAATAAAAATAAATAAGTAAATAATAATTATAATATATATGCAGTTTGTGTTTGTGCCAGTATGCCAGTTTGCATCCACTCTTTGTTGTATGATATTATAATACTGTATCTTCTGTTATATAGACCTCAATAGCAAAAATGCCGATAGAGCTAAGCCATTAAATTCATTGTCAATAATTTATTTATTTATTGTTCAGTTAATTGTTAAGTTGAAAAGAAAATGCAAAATAGAAGCATTTCTCTGATGTCTGAACCCCACTGAATATAGGTAAATGTTGTTTATTACCATGTATTGCTAGACTGGTGTAAAACTGTTTCTTGTTTTGATTTGTTTGTTTTTTTTGCAACTAGTGAAGTCACATTAAATGCAACTTGATTATTATTTACAAGACATACAAGAAAGAAACTAAGACAGACAGACAGACAGACAGACAGACAGATAGATAGATACTGTAGATAGATAGATAGAAAGATAGATAGATAGATAGATGGATGTTAAAGATAGATAATATTTAGCTATATCACCCAGCCCTAATATAAATGCTGTTTTCATTTAATAAATTTGTAAAAATTACTATTTTTAAATATGTTGCTTCAATGTAAGTAAATCGATGAGCATGTATGAGAATGACTGGTGCAGATGTGCTGCTTCGTCCATGAGGTCAGAGGTTATGTGAGACAATGATGAGAGAGTTTGTCTGTCCACATCACCCGCAGACAAAGCAAGAGAACGAAAAACAAACAGGAGCAATCCATGCAGATCAACAAAACAATAACAATTTAGTTGTAGTGTTAGAGAGATGATAACATCCAGTAACTTGCAAATATAAGAAATAACTGAGGAACCGACGACCGAGGAAGAGAGATAGGGACAGATAGAGAAATAAGTCAGTATACGATACCTAAATTGACGGTCAGTTTGACACGGCCGCTGTCCAGCTCTAGTCGCAGTGTGTCTGCGGACTCACGTGACGTGGCAGCCATCAACAGGCCAAAGGCACGCTGGGACATAAACCGCAGAGACACATCCTCTGCCTCTGTATGTATTACTGTCGGCATCACCACCTTCATATACATACTGCCATCATAGCTTAGGACAGATGCCTCTGTGGAGAAAACAGACACACATAATGCATTAAAAATATTAAACCCAGACCTTGAGAAGAGTACTTTCACTGAACCTGTTCACACTAAGTCAATTCAACTGTGTTCATTGATTTAAACAAAACAACTAGTTTCTATGAAGCCCTTCACACTGAGCTCAAAATATTGATATTCAAAAACTCCAATGATTTGTTGTCCACGCCAACTGGATGTGAAAGGTTTTGATAAGAAAACAGGCTTATGAATGTGTTTCATGCTATTTAGTCACATTAGAAATTGTGTTTAATGGCTATTATGCATTTTAAGAACAAGCAACACTACAAAATATACACACTCTAAAAAATGCTGGGTTGTTTCAACCCAAATTTGGGTCAAATATGGACTAACCCAACTTTTGGGTTAAAACTTTAATTCAAAAATTTAACCCAACAGCTGGGTTAGTCCATATTTGACCCAACGTTGGGTTGAAACAACCCAGCATTTTTTTGAGTGCATATTTAGTTGTGTTTGTGATGAAAATGGGCCAGAATACAGAGTACTGACAGAATACAATTTACAGATCAAAAGTGGGTGGAAACTGTCATGAAAAATGAAATTAGGACATTAAATAATAATAAAAAAATGACTCAAACATATAACATATGACCCCTTTAAAATAAATTATTAAAGGGCTGAATAAATTATTTTTGATGAATAAAACACACCATGATTAAAAAAAAATCCTCTCACATATGTATAAATTATTTGAATGTGACATGAGTAAAAATAATTCTTATTTTTACACCTTGTAGCATATAAATCCCTTCAAACATGCACTCCTAAACACATGCACAGACCAAAGTCCTCAAATCTTCCTTTACTAGTGCTGTAGTGGAATAAATGCATTGCATAGTTCTGAATGCCCTTCTTAATTCTTCTTATAACAATCTACATATATCCTAATGCAACACTGTCACCTGTAATCTTTTTATAATTTATTTATTTAGTTAGTGCCATCTGCTCCATCTATCACAGCAAGTTCCTCATATGACCACAGAGGTGCTCCTCTGTCACACACAAGGAACATTTCTAACAAAGTCTCTCATTTTCAGCCCCATAACAGACCAAAATGCTACAGCACAGAGCTGAGAGGGGATTCTGGGAAAATGGATTAAAAAAGGCAACCAGCCGTGAAATACCTGCCTCGAGTTTTAGTGAAGAAGAAAGAAGAATGTGCCTTTGGCTGAAAGAGGAGCTGACTGACATTGTTACTTTAGGCTAAAAGTGTTCATTATTTTTGTTGTTATGAGCTGTTACAGAAATATTTCAGGTTATATATAACATAAACAGATGATTAATATTAAAAACAAGTTGCATTCAATTATATTATGTATTAAATTGTAACCAAGAATATTTATTCGATCTCCAAAATGACAGTTAAAGAACAATCAGTATCCTTTGCATATAGTTATATTGACTTTGTTCATGTTGAAGCACTCTGAGAACAACAGGGTTGTGTTCAAGCAACTATTAGCATGCATTAATTCACAAATATAATGATCAATTCATCACATATTAGAAAACTAGCATCCCTGCTGACGCTGTTACACACCTGCAGAGTGTCGAGGGAGCTCTTAAGCATTAATGAAGAGCATATTAATCCCCTGTCTTGAACTACTAGCTCTCTCGTTCTGATCTTAAACAGCCTTTCTCAAAGCAAACAGAGCAGACACTATTTCCAGGATGCTATGTCTTCCACACCATATTGAAGTGTGTGCGACTGGTGTACGCACACACAAATATTGCAAAGCACAGCTGGATGTGTTTTGAGGAGATATCAACGGCTCCAAAGCTCATTTTGAATGCTAATGAGGAGATGTGCGTTTTCAGGGGCTTGCTGGAAATGGAAGTCAGCAGCACTTTACATAATTACCAGCTAAATTGCCAATGACGATGGGTGGGGGATAAGTATGAGAGCTACAACGCTCACTGCCTACCAGTTCCACTGTATAGAGCACAATCTGTGTTAACAGGTCACACAAAGACTGTCTCCTCCACAACAGCGGACAATTCCAACAAGAGATGAGTATCAAAATACATAACCAAAACAGATGTAAATAAAAATTTCAATGTAAAATTATTTAAATTTAATGTAAAAAACATAATATTATACTACATAATATTAATATATTATTAAGTTAATTTTTGAGTAGCACACAATGTTATATTTAACAATATTATATACAATATTATATTTGGGGAAAAAAATACATAAAAGACTAAAATACACAAACAATCATAGAATATGCAAAAATAAAACAATATAAATGATAAAAAGTGTAAATATTAAAAAAACTTTGAAATAAATAAAAATAATAAAATGAAAATAAATAAATAAATAAATATACAAATACAAACAAATAAAACTATGTAGACATTAAAAAATAATAAAAATATCAAAAGCAACAAAATTACTACAACATTTTATACTGAATCAATGTGAAAATATAAAAATAAAATCTAATTCAAAATATTAACAAAACCAATCAATCAATAAAAAAGCTCTGTTTAAAAAAATGGAACTGATTAATGGCTGGCAATGTAATCTACATGCAATCCAGGTCATGTGACACATCCAGAGCTTTACAAAGCCAAAGGGAGATCTACTGTAAAGTCACCCTGCCCATCCATCCATCCAGAGGTTGACTGCTCTTCCTAAATGCTTCTCTAAAGCATTCAAATAACAATTTTACAAACACAAACAATTCTGTAAACATACATGAGTCAAACCAGTCACATGGAATGTACCCTAAAACTACACTAGGGGACTGCGAATTAAAATGTCAAAAATCACACTGGCTGTTTGGGCTGTGAACAGTAGAGGGCAGAAGAGGACTGCCCAGAGGCTTTGGATACTTTCTGCACTGCTGGTGGAGAGAGATTGACTGAGGGCAGATATTAGTGAGCGAGAGTGTGTAGTTACGAAAAAAAATCCTAATACAAGGTCTGTTACTATAGCCCTGCCATGCACATCTCTGTCTCTCTCTCTCTGTCTTTACATTCTGCTCTGGAGCTTTGTCAATTTCCCACATGACCGCTTGCTGAAAGCCACATTTCCTCAACCATGTGTATGCGTGTGGGTCAGGTTTTGACCAACTGTCCTTACAATAATAGTAAAACCTGACATTACCCACATTGTGGAGAGCGGTCAACTGGGCCACGGAGAAAAACAGCATAATAAACATAGTAAATAAAAAAGTAAAAACACAAAAAGATTTATAAGAGGGTTAGATTAGGTAATAGAAAATACCATTAGTTCAGTATAAAAGTAATAATTTTATTCATTAATTTTTCTTTTTTATTCACATTTGTTGAATTGGCTTCATTCATTCATTCTACTTGCTTTACTACATTTTAATTGAATAAAATCCTAAAATAAAATGTAAAACATTATTTAAGGAGTAGGCTTAACTTTAAAATGAAAACGATATAAGTGTATGGATATATTTTTAGCATGCTAGTTAAGTGTGTGCATTTTAGTAATCCTTGAGGCTACACACTGAGCTAAGACATTTCTTTTCTAAAGCAAGTACAGATATGAGGAATTCACTCATTATCTCCGTCCTCCTCTTCTCTCTCTTAATGCAGCTGGTGACACACATGTGTTTGTTTAAGACTCGAATTTACACACATGGATTAGAGAGCTACACTTTAACATCCACTTCCTGCAAGCGTCAAACAAATAACGCAAAGCTCAGATATCCCTGCGTACATTTACGCAACAAACCCACTCTGATGATATTTGCTTCAGTCTGCATTTCTCCCTCACAGACGCTCGCTGGCTGGAACCGGTTACTATCAGTGTGCGGTGGCCAAATCTCTCAGCTTCTAGAACCCACGTTATTTACCATCACTTACCTTCAATGACTGCAATGATGTACTAACATCATTAACATCCATAGCCGTGTAATACAGATCTGCTAGTCTGGTCACGTTGTTTATATGTAGGTATTTGTATGCAACATTTACAGGTACAAAACATGCTTTTGTGTATGTCTGAGTAGATGCTGAAACTTCAATATATAGAATATACAGACAGCATCTACAAGGAAAGCAGTATTATGGATTTACAACTAAAATATTTATGGATGCTTTATATCATAAATATATTTATTTAGTTACAATACGTTTTTACCATTTTATAGATATGTTTTATATGTCTTATTCCTATCGACAAATGTAAACAACTACTTTTTAATAATCGAAAAAAAACAAACAGAAAAATGTACAATGATTAATTTTATAAATTACTAATTTGAATGACTAGCCTAATTAGTTACAATATAACATTATATCAATATTTTTACATGTCCACTGTATGTTTTTTAGACCAAATCATGATTATAAATTGCCTGCTATTATAGATGGCAGCCTTCAAATGAAGGCAGCAGTGCAGTGGTTTGTATTTCAATTCTATAAGAAAACAGAAGAAATCCAAAATAAGTGAAAAAGTAGCAAGTCTAAAGTTTTCATTCAATAATAAAGAGCCAGTATTATGCTGCACTGACAGTTTAAATTCTTGTTCTTTGCACAACACTCAATAACACGCCAATAATTGTTCATTTCAAAGATAATTTCAAACTTTTGATAACTGGGACCATTAGGGTTATTAACCAGCTCATAACCAGAACTACATCAATTTATAAAATACTGGAACCAAGTGATATTCATAATAACTGGATCCACTTACAGTTCCAGAACATTTGCATTCCTAGGCAGATATGAATAAAACACTGATAGAAAATGTGCGATGCACACATTGGAGCCACCTTACACTTTGTGTCATGATGGTTGACACCGAATGTCTGCTGTGCACAAGAATCAACAATCATTCGATTCATGGTATGTCACGATTAAAGTCTGTGAAAACACCTTCTGCACCACAGTGGAAATTAAATGCCTCACAGACAAATTAAACACAAGCTGTTCTGTTTTCATGATTATTTGACATGGCTTCCAAGTAAACAAGAAATGTTTTCCAAACATTCTTCATTTGCTCTATCTATATCTATCTATCTATCTATCTATCTATCTATCTATCTATCTATCTATCTATCTATCTGTCTTATCTGTCTTCTATCTATCTATCTATCTATCTATCTATCTATCTATCTATCTATCTATCTATCTATCTATCTATCTATCTATCTATCTATCTAGTCATACTTTAGATAGAAATCGAAAGACAGCTTTCTACCTTGAATTTAGCCCTCTGATTTGAACGCTCTATTCTATCTATCTATCTATCTATCTATCTATCTATCTAGTCATACTTTAGATAGAAATCGAAAGACAGCTTTCTACCTTGAATTTAGCCCTCTGATTTGAACGCTCTATTGGAAGGGGCGTGTCTGCTGTGAGACTTCAATGTAAATGTATATTTGCATATGAAATAAGCATTACATGTGCAACTTTTCCAAAAACATTCACTGCGTTTTTACTATTATAGCCACCAAAATTTACTAAGTGTGAAAAGTGTAGATTATAGCTTTATATTTAGAACTACTTCTGTTGCATCAAAGGTTGTAGCCCTGCACTGTAGTCACATCCACGGAGCACACAATGCAATGATCTCATCGCATCGCAATTTCTGAAATCTCACAAATCACTCATCGCTAACACAGTGAAAACATGATGTAATTAAGAGACGCGTTGAGCAGTGTAAACTGTGTAATTGATTATAGGAGGAGTTTTGTTGAAAATGCAGAAATCAAATCAGTGATAGATCATGCTGATCTTGAATTGACTGCTCCAGCGATTATAAAAAGAACGATCTTTGCTCGAGTACTTCAAGAATGCCGTGTGGAGACGTGCTGATATCGCGTTTGGTCTCGTTCTGTATCGCGTATCTTGTCAGTGTCTGCGCTTGCTTGGCCATTTGTTGTGGAAAAAATAAGGAAAGTGTGTTCAAGCGCCAGCAGAAAACAGTGTAAAGAAATACTCTTTGAGAGAAGCAGTCTTTATCAGCGGAAGTTAAAAGCAGCTCGTAAGTGTATTTACTTGTCTCATTAGTGTTTAGTGCAGTTGTCGTTGCTAGGAAACTCTTGTTTTGTTTACTGTGTGGAGACGTGCTGATATCGCGTTTGGTCTCGTTCTGTATCGCGTATCTTGTCAGTGTCTGCGCTTGCTTGGCCATTTGTTGTGGAAAAAAATAAGGAAAGTGTGTCCAGCTGAATTAATTTAGTATTTTGTTAGACGGGTATAAAAAAGCTTAGTTTACCGTAACAGCGGTCGCAGCAGCCGTCGCGTGACGGCCTCCTCGTGTGAAGACCGAAGAGTGTAAAGACCATCGACTCTACCACGCGACTCCACCAGGCAGGGACACCGGCAAAGGATAAGTATCGCTTTTTATTTCTCCTCTTTCCTGCTACTTGTTTCGCTTCTGTTTCAGTTTTTATAACCATTTCTTACTATGTGTAAGTGAGTTGTTGTTTTTTAGCATGTAAGTTTGGCAGTGTTATTTTGTAGGATTACTGATAAACTACTGTCATTTGATTTGTATTATTTGTATTTATTATTTATTTAAATTTTAGTTAAATTATTTCTGAATTTATTATGTCTGTATAGGTCTTTTATTTAATTTGAGTTATTTTAATACTTCAACAAACTAAATGGAAATTAAATAATATATATATTGAATTTATAAATGTGTATGTATATATATATATATGTGTATGTGTGTATGGTTGTACACACACATATGCAGTATCTCGCAGAGGTGAGTACACCCCTCACATTTTTGTGGATATTTTATTGTATATCATGTGGCGACACTGGGGTGGGGGGTGACACTTTGCTGCGGTGTGGAGTGGTGGGTGTGCAGCTTGTGTGGCAGTGTGGATTTGCTGTCCCCTCGGGGTGGCTCGGCACACAGCCATTGAGGTCTGGGCCGCTGGCCATGGAGGTGAGTGCACCCCTGGGTGAAAATGTCCAAATTGGGCCCAAAGTGTCAATATTTTGTGCGCCCACCATTATTTTCCAGCACTGCCTTAACCCTCTTGGGCATGGAGTTCACCAGAGCTTCACAGGTTGCCACTGGAGTCCTCTTCCATCTTGGTCTCATCAGACCACAGGACATGGTTCCAGTAATCCATGTCCTTAGTCTGCTTGTCTTCAGCAAACTGTTTGCGGGCTTTCTTGTGCATCATCTTTAGAAGAGGCTTCCTTCTGGGACGACAGCCATGCAGACCAATTTGATGGCAGTGTGCCCCCCACCCCTTCAATCTCTGCAGCAATGCTGGCAGCACTCATATGTCTATTTCCCAAACACAACCTCTGGATATGACGCTGAGCATGTGCACTCAACTTCTTTGGTCGACCATGGCGAGGCCTGTTCTGAGTGGAACCTGTCCTGTTAAACCACTGTATGGCCTTGGCCACCGTGCTGCAGCTCAGTTTCAGGGTCTTGGCAATCTTCTTATAGCCTACGACATCTTTATGTAGAGCAACAATTCTTTTTTTCAGATACTCAGAGAGTTCTTTGCCATGAGGTGCCATGTTGAACTTCCAGTGACCAGTATGAGAGAGTGAGAGCGATAACACCTAATTTAACACACCTGCTCCCCATTCACACCTGAGACCTTATTACACTAATGAGTCACATGACACCGGGGAGAGAAAATGGCTAATTGGGCCCGGTTTGGACATTTTCACTTGGGGGTGTGCTCACTTTTGTGGCCAGCGGTTTGGGCATTGGTGGCTGTGTGTTGAGTTGTTTTGAGGGGATGGCAAATTTGCACTGTTGTACAGGCTGTGCACTCACTGCTTTGCATTGTGGTAGGGTGTCATTTCTTCGGTGTTGTCACATGAAGAGATATGGTAGGGTGTTTGCAGAAATGTGAGGGGTGTACTCACTTCTGTGAGATACTGTATGTAGTTGTTTTTTTTGGTGTTTGGGTTAGTGTTATGTTAGAATCATTATTATACTCTTATACCTTTTGCTCTTTAATATTTTGACTTGTTTTTAGCTTTATTTTTTGTTTTTAATTTAAATGTTAAGTTTTGAAATTTTGTTGTATGCATTTGTCATTTTTATTTAATTTCTTTATTTTTAAAATGTGTATAAGTAGTATTTATAAAGTTTTAGCTTTTAGGTTTGGGCCTGTTTTAAGTTGTTTTAATACTACAATTGATTGCTTCTGTTGTCCTCATTTGTAAGTCGCTTTGGATAAAAGCGTCTGCTAAATTACTAAATAAATAAATAAATAAGAATGCGTCTGTGTGCAAGCGTGTAGTGACATCGCCAACTACTGGCCTGGCATGCAAAATACAGTGTTTTAGTTGTTTCACAGAACTGTGTAAACAGGGATCATTTTGACGATGTCTATACCCAAAAATAAATAAGTAAATATTTAAATATAAGACACGTTGCACCAAATGTTACATCAAACTAAGCTGTTATGACACCAAAATATCCATAACTGTTAAATGATATTTGAAATTTGCAGTTGCAGGACAAAATAATCTGTACTTTGTCATCAGGGTTTGAAAAGACATGACGGTGAGTAAATTATGGCAACATTTTCAATAGTGTGAATTATTCCTTTAAAGTTCAATCTTCTGCATGAGGTTTAAAAAAAAAAAACATTAAAAGATTTATTCTCTAAACCCTCACTGACAACTGCCTACAATTGAGCTGATAACATTGTAGATACCGGCTTCATTATTCTTCTTTGTTCACTTTTAGCATCGTGTAGAGGTTTTGTGAGTAGATGACATGTGGAACAAAACCCAAATGGCAGTGAATGAAGATGAGGCTTTTTGTTTGCAAATGTGCTGGCCTTTGCATTTTTCATTCCAGATAACTGCATCTCTGCCCTTGATTCAAATAAGAAGCTCTGCTTTACAGCTCAGTCTCTACTGCACTGATCTTACCGCATTCGTCACCCTAGAATAAAGGGTTGTCTTTTAAATTATTATTCATGTGCTCTACCTGAACAGCGGAGAGAAGATAAATGAGCATCCAAATATTGAGCTGTTAGCTGGATTTCATTATTCTAGACTAGTGGTCTAGAATTAAAATATTTTATTTCATGAAATACGATGACTTAAAGGGGTCATATCATGGAAAACAGTATTTGTCTTGCTCTTCTGAAATAAAAGAGTTTGATATACTGTACTATGCAGACATAATGGTCACAACACAAAGCTCCCACTTCTGTCCACCCAGACAAATTATTAATAATATTTTTGTCTTGTACTACCCCCCCCCCCC
>NW_015549607.1:266645-268919 GCF_001515605.1 Sinocyclocheilus anshuiensis
TTAGTTCCCCCCCCCCCCCCCCCAAAAAAATCTAAAGATCCTTAATATTTGCTACATTTACTTATACAACAGTTCCAATCCTTGAATCTGATTATCCGATAAGTGTTCCAAGAATGCTTATATTTAGCCCAGTGCCACTGGGACTTTTTTGCATCACTCCACTTGTCTTTGTTTGTGGTGTTTCAGCCAGACTGTCAGTCCATGCATTAGTAGTGGGGATTTTTCAGTGGTCCTTTATGATGGTTACAACATTATGCCAGTACTGTAGGTGCCAAAAAGTCACACCTGCATCTGAAAATGCATACTCTCTGAGTAGCAGTGCTGGATAGATTACTTACAAATTGTAGTCCATTACTGATTACAAATTACATGATGAAAATTGTAGTTAGTAAAATAATCTAGATTACACATATTAAGTAATGTATTCTGGCTAATTTATTGATTACTTTTAGATTACTTTTGACCTAACCTGTTTATAACATAGGCTTGAATGGAGTTCCCATTCGAAAGGGAACTCCACGCTGCGTCCTCTAAAGGGCGCTAGGGGAACGCCTCCAGCGTGACCGGTGTCTGAAGCACGAATGAAAAAACAACAATGTACTTGACATTGGCAGGCGGAAGGCTTTGACGTAAGCAAATGAGCGACTGCGGGTATAAAAGGAGCACCTGTGGAATACGTCATCCTCTTTTTTGTCTTCAGGGATCCTTGTTTCTGAAGTGTGATTTGGTAAGAACGATGTCTGTTCTGAGGCGAAAAAAAAAAAAAGAGTTATGTGTTTGGGCGAAGAGCACTCGCGCTCTGCTCTCGAGGGAACGGAATGCGTTCATTGTCAGCATTTCTCAGTGAGAAAGCTCCACTCTCGTTTGTCCCTTTTCTCGAGGGAATTGGGACAATCATCTGCCCTCCGCGGCTCGGGTCCTGCCGCTGCTGAGGCAGCGAGGAGACTGAGATCGTGGAGGTCGCAGATGGAGCTTGCTGACGAGTTCGAGAGAGGGGTTAATCTCTCGCACTCGTCGGCGGCTGCCGAGGATGAACTGCTGGAAGAAGATGGTGTTGTCACTTACATCCTCTGATCCAGCAGGAAGTGCTCTGTTGGCCAGTCAAGGTGAGCAGGATCTGGCTGATGAGGGTGGAAAGGATATTTCTGAGCCTTCTCAGTCTACCTGCCCCGCGTATGATGAGCTGTTGGAGGTTATGGATCGCGCCACTGCTAGGTTAGATCTGCAGTGGAGGCGCGAGAAAGGGGAAATTGCTCAGAGCAGACTTGATGAGCGATTTCTTTCTGGACATAACCGCCCAGCTCCCGTGAGCCTCCCATTCCTTCCAGATCTCCATATTGAGATCGAGAAGGCATGGGATAAACCATATTCAGCCCGCATCCATCAATACCAGCATAAGTCTAATTATGCTGACATCGAGGGGATGCGTGAGCGCGGATATGCGTCGATGCCCCCTATCGAAGAGACGCTTGCGAGCTATCTCTTGGCTGGGGTGATATCAACGTTGAAGGCTCCAGCCCTGCCATCCAAGCCATTGAAGGAGACATCGCGCTTGAATGGTAGGGCATACGCGGCAGCAGGTCAGGCTGGTGCTGAGTACTGCCATCACATACGATGGCAGTATTGCAGGCATACCAGGCTGATTTGCTGAAGGACCTAGACCAGGGTCAGGGGCTTTCCCCTGAGGCGGTGACCAAGCTGCGCTGCACCACAGATCTGGCTTTCAGGGCCACCAAGCAGACAGCTGCCGCGATCGCTAGGTCAATGGCGGCGATGGTGGCCACTGAGAGACATCTGTGGGTGAACTTGGCGGACATCGGGGAGAAAGAGAAACGCTTTCTTCTCGACACGCCGGTTTTCAAACACCAGGGGGAACCTGGCCCATCCCGGTCTGCGGATCGGAGACAGGGCCAGGCGGTTAGTTTGGCCACTCGTGGTCCTCCTCCTCCTCCGAGTAGATCGCAGAGGAGGTGTGAGTTCAGAGACAGGAGAAGGGATCTAAGGGGAAAGATCCAGTGCGGACGCGACAAACAGCCATCTGGAGCTGGTACTTGAACCTGAAACCCTCCTGAGACCTGAAAGACCCTGAGGCCGGACCAATGATGAGGATTCTTTCTGAGGGTCTGGAATCGGGGTTTCTTTATAAGTGTATCTTCGGTGAGTGAGTGTTGCTAGGTTTCCTCTCGTTTTAGAGAGTTATTATGCTGAGATCTCCACTCTTAAGAGCTCCTCAACTCTGGCTGAGTGTTGAGGCTTCCTCTCGTCATCCTGCTG
>NW_015549607.1:268984-279826 GCF_001515605.1 Sinocyclocheilus anshuiensis
AACTCCGTCTTTGGGCAGTAATATGAGTTAGTAGGCCCTTTCCTTTCTTGAGCCTCACTAGCTGCCTCTGGTGTTGAGTGTAGCTAGGTCTCCTCTCACTTTAGGCAGTCGTTATGCTGAGACCTCCACCCTTAAGAGTTCCCCTACCAGGATCGAGTGTCGTTAGGCTTCCTCTCGTTTAAGAGAGTCCTCCTGCTGAAGCCTCCGCTCTCCAGAGCACCACTTAGGCAGAAATATGGGTTTGTAGGCTCTTCCCCTTTGAGCCTCACTAAATGCCTCTGTCGTTGAGTGTGGCTAGGTCTCCTCTCGCTTTAGAGAGTCGTTATGCTGAGACCTCCTCTCTTAAGAGCTCCTCAACTAGGGTTGAGTGTTGCTAGGCTTCCTCTCATTTAAGAGAGTCTTACTGCTGGATGTAGGCTCCTTTCTTTTTTGAGCCTCACTAACTGCCTCTGCCATAGAGTGTAGCTAGGTCTCCTCTCACTTCAGAGAGTCGTTATGCTGAGACCTCCACTCTTAGAGTTCCGTACTTTGGCGGGTGAGCTAGTCTACGAGGCAAGCTTTGGGCCTGCCCGTAGAGCTTTGTAGCTCGGGGTTTGGCCAAAGCAATTTCGCGGGGGCAGGGATGGTGTTCCTTGAGTCCTTGACTTAAGGAATCCAGTTTTTGGGCACTCATCCCTCAGCATGGCGGTGTGGGTAGACCGTTCCCCTAGCGCCCTCTAGAGGACGCAGCGTGGAGTTCCCTTTCGAAAGGGAACGTCTCAGGTTACGCATGTAACCATGGTTCCCTGAGAATAGGGAACGAGACGCTGCGTCTCATTGCCATGCTTCGGGCATCATACCTGTGTCTCATTAAGACAAAAAAGAGGATGACGTATTCCACAGGTGCTCCTTTTATACCTGCAGTCGCTCATTTGCTTACGTCATAGGCTCCCGCCTGCCAATGTCAAGTTCATTGTCGTTTTTTCATTCATGCTTCAGACACCGGTCACGCTGGAGGCGTTCCCCTAGCGCCCTCTAGAGGACGCAGCGTCTCGTTCCCGTCTTGTTCCCTATTCTCAGGGAACCATGGTTACATGCGTAACCTAAGACGTTATTGTGTACCATATTGATTATAAAAAAAGGGAAAAGAAAAAATATCCCATTTTTTGTTATCAACATTATGAAATGGATTAAACTTTACATTACAGCAAGGTTTCTCAAACTGTATAAATTTAAAAGGAAAAAAAGGTTGGAGTGAATCAATAAATTATGAATAATATTCTGTCATTGTGTGAATAATATATAATTTTGTAATCCATAAAAAGTAACTGTAATCTGATTATGAGCATGTTTAAACATAATATAATCTAATTAGAAGTACTTCATTTTTGGAATCGGATTACTTAATCCAGATTACATGTAATCAGTATTACTTCGCAACAGTGCATCATATAGTATGAATGGGTGTAGTGCTAGTGTGTAGTATGAATTTCATCCTATACATTAAAACGTCACTACCATGTGACCTACCAGCGACAATTTCATCACTTCACTGCTATTCATAAATCCTCTCCCATGGCCTCTTAAAGTTATCGCATGTTTTATGAATACTGTGAATTAAAAAAAAAAAGAATACTGTGAATTCAAGCATAGTAATCTTTTTACATACTATACGCCTACTATACAGTAGCATAGTATGCTATTCAGATGTAGCCACTGTCTTTTTGTGTATTAGTGAGTTAGTGTATCATTAATTTAACCGATTTTAACAGATATTTTTATAATATTTAGACAAAGTAACTGGCTTTGTATCTACTTTATATTGGCAACTGGCAATCACACTGTTTAATTTAAATATAGCAAATAACACAAGCATAGCATTTTCTACAATTAAATTTAATTGACATAACATCACTACAATAATTAGAATTAAATCATTTGTAAATTAATCAATTAAAAAAAAAATAGCAAATAAAGAGAGTAGCCTAAAAAAAGATGGAGAATAAGTATTCATTATTTATACACTAAGGTGCTGGAGTTCTTCAAATATCAAAATATCAATATATGCCTTAGCAATACATCGACCAACCACTAGTCAAAATCTATCGTTGTTCATCTGCGCTGTGACTTATGCCAGCACATGAACGTTAGTAACTTACAGGTGCTACATACACAAGTCTTAACATAAAAATAGCCCCCCCAAAAAACATGCTTTTTGAATTTAAATCTCAGAAAAAAAAGCACCATATAGGGATATGGTTTTTCAAGCAAAGTCTTATTCACTAACCACTTATTAACCATTTTATATTTTAAAATCTTCAGTGTAGTCTAATGGAGTTTCTAAATTGCAGTGATTGAGTGATGCTGTACAGTTTTAATAAAGTACAGCAGATCACGGCAGTCTGCTTTATTCCTCACAACTTAGCATTCAGAACAGCCCTGCAAGATTGGGAATTGCACCAAGCAAACTCTTTTTTTGGGGTCCATTATCTGATTTGCATAATTGCTTTAGTGAATCAGGAACTAAAACAACGTACACAACAATGTAGACAAAACATGAAAATAAACACACAAAACCAACAGGTCCAATTCATTCTCAGTAATGTGAATGGAATATGAATGATAGCAACTTAAAGTAATCTATAGTGGTAATAAGGTTTAAGGTACAGTTATTAAAACGGGCTCCTTTAATAGTAAACAACAGCACACATAGTCTCCTAATGATATGTGCTATAGTAGAATAATAAATCCAAATGATATGAGGGATTGTAAAGAAAGGAGGGAAGGAGACAGAGAGGAAGAGATGAAACTTTGCAGTGTCAGTGTGGATGTCTGCTAAGATCAGTGTCACAATGAAGGTGTTTGTCAGCCTGAGAAGACGAATGCTCACATCTCTCCTCTTACACAGGAGTGTGTGTGTGTATGTGTGTGTGTGTGTGTGTATGTGTATGTGTGGAAGAGAGACAGATCCAGAATGCTCAAATTATGTAGATTAAGTTTTGTTCCCCCGATCCCATTCTTTTATTATGGTAGTAAAGCCGTTTAGAATCATTGCAGTAAATCAGCCTGAATATCCTGAAAAGTTTTTCAGTCATGTTCTGCCTACTTTTTAATCTAAAATATATTCTGTGTTCTCTCATTTTTATTTTTACATGATCTATATGTAAATGTTATATAAATTTGGAGATATATTACATTTTCATCTAAGTTGCCTATCTAGGATGCCTATCACCCCCCCCCCCAGAATGTTATGTCTGTTTGCATAGACAGAAACTAGCTTATCTCATATATGATGTTGCAAGTCACAAAAAGTGGACTCTTAAGTACAAATCAAAATGTGTTTCTCTATATATGTGGGCTTTTCTTTATTGCACAAATACACAGTAGAGAAATTAGAAAATATTTGGAGAATGGCATCAGGAAATATTTTGAGCCAGAGGCCAGATAATCGATCACTGGTGTCACTTTATAATACTCGTGCACATCCCTAGTATTGCACAAATACTAACAGGTATTATATGCTATATGTCATAAAGCCTAATATTCAAAACACCCCAATACATTGAACTGAAATTCTTCTCTCATCTTTAGCAAAAAGATAAGAATATTATTATTTTTTTAAGTGTTATTCTTAACTTTACTCTTTAGTTAGAAAATAAGAAGCATTTAAGAAAAATGTTATTCATAAGCATTGTTTTGTTTTATGAATCCGGTCCCAGATTTTTAGCTTATGTTATGAACACCACTGATCAGTCTGTCCTACCTGCTATAGGCCAAGTCACAATATGTTCATTACCTTTTTTTTTTACACGCTGACAAACAAAACCACACTACACACTACAACATTATAGCATAAAACTGCATTTTGCAGACTTTTTTTCTATGAATTTACATAAATACAATATACATTTAAATGCATATTTCCACATATTTTCAATTCAATGTTACATAAATTGTCTACTCTTTTCAGAACAAGTATACCCTGATCCCACTGTGACTATTTTGTGAATCCAGCTCTGGGGAACAATGAATAATCAGGAGAGAATGTCTGTATGAGAGTGTGTGTGAAACAGTTTTCTGTCTTGTGTTGGTGTATTTCTGTTTACATCACAGCTGTGAGTAATGATATATATATTATAAATAAAATGTTATTAGAAAGTAATATAAGAAATTACATTTTTCTACTATTTTTGGTCTCTGTAAACTTTCTACAAAAAAAATGTCAGAATGCTGTCAGAATTTACTACTTTCTTTAACATTTACATTAGTACATACAGAATACTACAAAGTTACCAGATATGGACTAAAGCCCAAACAATCTCATTTTGATTTAATGGGGTGCGTCAATTCAGTCAGGTCTCGTGGCTTAAAAAATTGGTCTATGAATACCATATAAACCTGAGAACAAGACACACACGACCCTTCATAAAGCCACACTATCAACATACTGTAGCCAAACACTATATGATCCCACAGCAAATGAACTTGGAACCTCAAATGTGATACTTTCAACTAACATCAGTTGGCCCCAGGCCACAGACTCAGAAAGCATCCCTGAAACAATCCCTACAGGGCCCTTGAACAAGAGAGGCTGCAGTGGTCAGAGAGGAGACGGGTTGGGGTTTGGCAGTAACATGTGACTGCGTGTTCTTGACTGCAGGTGGAATGGCGAAGACAGCAGCGCAAGAGGCATGCTAACACATCTACATACACACACACACACACACACACACACACACACACACACACACACACACACACACACACACACACACACACAAGAGTGCTTCAAAAATAGAGTGCTCTTCAGGACTCAGGCAAGGTTAACAGGATGAGACAGCGTGCTCTCTCTCTGCAGCAAACCACTGCCCGAGAGATCCCTCTTTACATTTAGAAACTGCCGCTTCTGTGCTTCATTATTGCAATGCATTTTTAATGCACCACCCTCCACTACTGCTTTCAGATTGCTGTGGATTTCTGTAAAAGCCTCAAATTTCAATTAGCCTTTCTTGTGTTGACTTGTGAAATGTAGTAAAATAATGTTAGGAAGAAGGGCCTTGTTAAACAACAGTTCACCTAAATTGAAAATTGTGTCCCTGTTTACTTACCCTATGTTTCCAACCCAGTATGCTGTTATTTAAATATTTATTTTTGTTTTTTTATTGTGAAGAATACCAAATCTTCTGAAGCTATTAGTATAGTGTACAACAGACCAGAATTTCAGCAGTTATTCACTGATTCTTCCTCTTTGCATTTTTTTTTGTCAATTGAGTTACAGTATTAGCAACAACTTCTGGTTAGTGGTTGACATATACCGTTTTGTTTGTTTGTTTGTTTTAGGGGTGACCTCGGATAGTCAAAGATTCGATGCTTCGATAGGAGGAGCCTGATTTGACTACCAATCTCACAGTCGAATATTCACAGAGGTGTTATGATCATGCCATTTTGGCAATATGGGGGTGTTCAAATGTCGGATTTCACATAGAACTACCAGTTTTCTCCCAATAAGTTAATATACAGCCTATTAAGATAATGCTGTAAATAAGAATCTGAAAAGAAAGAAGCTTTAAATAAATATTTAAACGTGCGTGAATAAATCCAACCACCCCTATAGATGTAAATTTCACTTTCCATAATCCGTGACCGACAGAGGAGCATCTTGGCGGCAGAGATTTAAATCTTTAACAAGACTCAAACTGACACAGGCAGAGTGAAAGACTGGATTTTTTCAATCAGGTAGGGAAACAAGTAATTTCAAAACATTTCAGCTGGTTTATACATATCGTGTATTATTTATCTTGTATAAGATGCATTTCATTGAGTTGCGCTGCAGTAAAGCGCTTCATTGTACAGTAGTACTACGGTGATTATATCTTCAGTGCGCAGCGTGAGCATTACAAACAACAATGCAGAATATTAATGACTATGACTGGGGCTGTCATATACATAACATTATAATGAGAACACTATTATAATAAAACGCTGTGAATTTTTAGAATTTTGCTGTCATGTTTCTGCACGTTGTTGCGTGAAGAACGTGTCCACAAAAGGAGTTCATTCAGACCAGTGCAGACACGTTCATGTGCATTCGGGGCATTTTGTGCAGTTTGCCTATAAGTCGTAATATTAACGTTATGTTGTATTAATAACGAAGCGTAGTCTATATGAGATAAAGTTTGAGTTAAATCCCATTGATTAAAAACCTGCTATCATATGCTTCATTCTACTGGTCATCTTCGGCGCGCGCAGCTCAAAACAAATGCAGAACATTAATAACTACTGTCATATACATAACGTTATAATGAGAGCACTATTGTAAAAAAATGTTGTGAATTCTTAGGGTTTCGCTGACGTTTAATGTTAACTATCTTTTAATCAAAACATAAAACCTTATTTTTTGCATCTGCCAGGCGTCCATTACACATTTTCCCTGCGTGTTAACGTCAGTAATTATGACTGTCTAATGTCTGACTTGACTCTTGGTAATGTATTTTGCCCCCCCCGCCCCCAAACATATGATTCGACTATCAGTCGACTATCAGCAAGCTTCGAGGTTACATTAAAACATTTTACCATGCCTTCCTAGTTTATTGCTATTTTTCAAATGCTTTTTTTAAAGATTGTACTGTTTTACCCTTGTCAAGAACCTTACTTAAATCTTCATCATCATAAAAATATTCACAATATTAACATTTACATTTTCAAAATGATAATCTGAACTAATCATGAAATGATCATAAATTGTGCTAAATATCACTTATTGTTGCTAATAGTGCTATAGTTTTTCAAATTAAAAATGTATTATTATTAAAATGAGAGATTTACAGATTTATAGAGGAGGAGGAGTAATATTTAGTTTTGTGTATTTAGAATAAATAAAATTCTAGCTATGAAATTAGAATTAGCAAGAAAAAGATGTCATCTATTTTATTCCAAAACCACAGGATTTTAAAACATAATGAACATAATACATAATTTAAGATGTGGTGCACATGGTGGTTCAGAATAATGACAATTACAGAATTCTTCTATGATGTACAATGTTGATCATTGTTAGTGGACAACTTAAACTAGTGTGGGTGTGAAAATGTGATGTGGTTATTTTCTAAACATCCACAGAACTAAACCAAACCAAACCAAAACAAAAAACAAACCAAAACAAAGCTAAACAAAACAAAACAAAACAAAACAAAAAACAAAACAAAACAAAACAAAACAAAACAAAAAACTACTATAGATGATAACCTTTTACATGTGTTACTCCTTTGACTGTATTTTGTTTTTAAATGTTACCTTCATTAAGTTCAGAATTGTTTACAAGTCTGTTATTTCCACAACAGACCCTGAACCATCTGCTAAACCTTGAAAAATAACGGTAGAATAATAAAAAAAAGGCAATCCACCCATGCTGCGTAAAGATTGCATCCCCCAATAGCCTGAGGAGCAGCTATCTACAAACTGTCATAAAAACTTAATGTGAGCTTGCTCCTAATTCTGAACACCATGGGAACATTTTCTTGCTCCAAGCCTTGTTCAATTTAACTTTCGGATCCTCCTGAGCGAACAGCGCAGACAGACAGTCACTAGAAGTGAAAGAGAAATCCTATTAAACCTCCCAAGAAACATTACACAAAAACTATAAAATCACCTTCACAGCTGTAAAGCAGAAACTGCTGTCCACTCAGTGTCTGTACATCCAAAGGCTCCTGGCTGTCATTTTCTGATATAAAATCCAAAAGCATGTTGTGTTGGAGAAGCTGTTTTCAGTAAGACTGAGCCTTAACCCTCATTTCTTCTAAATATCTTACAGGTTTAACAGTGTGCTTTGCTTTTAGACAACTCTCTTCTTGAAAAATGAGACAATACTGACCATTTGACTCTCTATAACACTAAAATAACCACCATTCTAGAGATACAGTAGATGACAAATATAGTGGCAAGCAAGATTTATGAGGTGTGAATTACGGGGGTTTGGGTGTGTCTGACTGGATTTAATAAATATATAAAAAAAAAGATTAAAATACAATAAAATTATATATTTGGCTGTAACTGTAGTTCCCTTTCAGTCAGTCACTACGAGTCACGTCGTGACTGACGAATTGGGATCTCGCTTCGAGAGACCAATCTACTTCGCGTGTAACTAAATGAGCCAATGCACATTGGCACGCAATTATTGCATCCAGCTGCCGCTGATCACAGCGTGAGCATAAAAAGGCAACCGGTGCAATGCATACCAGCTTTTCGCTTCGGAGCTCCATCCAAGTGTCTTCAGTGAGCTACGAGTTCAACGCGCTCTTGGAAGCTTCTGGTGTTGGCGGACAGAGCTTCAGCGGTGGTCGTTCCTGTGTTGAGTGGGTAGCGCACTTCAGGCTGCACTACCCCCGTTGTGCTGCAAGCGGCCATTTCCCATGTGCGCCTCAACACTAAAAGAGCATTTCCCTGAAAGAGCAATTTCTCTAAAAGAGCTCCACGGGTGCGTCTTTGTAAAGACGACGGATCGTCTTTTTAAAGATGCCGTTTCACCCATGCGTTTCTGGATGCGGTCGTTACCTGGCGCCGGGTGATGGTCACGATCGCTGCCTCACATGTCTGGGCATGAAGCACGCTGAGGTGGCGTTCGTGGATGAGTCATATTCCCAGCTGCGGGCCAGGCTCCGTTTCCTCCAGGGGGGGCGGAGCTCCGTTGCCTCTGCCATGATCTAGTGCTTGTCCTGGCAGCTGCCGGGCGAGGGCTACTTCCGGCAGTAGCACGGGTGGTTTGAGGGTTACAGTGGTGGCAAACCCCTCAGGGAACCAACCCTCGGGGGCCCACCACTCCTCTAGCGCTTCAGATCCAGTTGAGCGGCCAAAGGCCCTCTTCAAAGAGCGTACCAGCGGTATCCTTTGATGCTCCTCCCGACGACCGGATGTCGATCACTGCATCGGAAGGAGAGCTCACTGGAGAGGAAGATTCGGCTGCGCTGCAGCCCTCTGGGGCAGTGGCAAGGCCTGAATCGGATCCGGAGATGTCGGCTATGTTTCCTGGGCCGCCGAGAGGGTAGGGCTCGAGTGGAAATCTCCACCCTCAAGGTTGGACGATTGGTTTCTCGGGGTGGCTCACGCTGGTTCTCAGCGCCCCGCCTCGGTGCCTTTCTTCCCGGAGGTGCATGAGGATCTCACCAGGTCATGGACGGCACCTTTTACTGCCGGAAACCGACCTGCTGGTTCCTCCTCCTTCACCACCCTCGACGGGGGTGCAGCTAGGGGGTATACGGTGATCCACCCGGTGGAGCGGTCAGTAGCGCCTCCACCCGGCAGGGTGAACCGTGCCTCCTCTCCGGGGTCGGTAGGTACTAATCTGGCCTGTCCGGCGATGCTTATACGGCATGTGGAGAAGCTGCCTCCACCTTACACGCTACGGCGTTACTGCAGGTTCATCAGGCCAAGGCACTGATGGCCCTGCAAGAGGGTGGTCATGATCCGGAAGTTCTGAAAGAGCTCCGAACCGCTACTAACCTCGCGCTCCGAGCGACAAAGGTCACCGCGAGTTCTCTGGGTTGTGCGATGTCCACACTTGTGGTCCAGGAGCGCCATCTCTGGCTGTGTCTGGTTGATATGAGGGACGCCGACAAAGTTCGGTTCCTTAATGCCCCTGTGTCCCAGACCGGCCTCTTCGGCGACACGGTCGAGAGCTTGGCCCAGCAGCTCTCGGCTGCACAGAAGCAGACTGAGGCGCACACCCTGCCCGGGCGGGCAGCTGCTGCCTCCACCCGTCCATCGGCCGCAGCGCCCCAGCCTGCTCGTCGCCGAGGTTGCCCCCTGCGTCCGCCCACGCTCCCGCGCCGCATCCGCAGCAGCCTCCAGCAAGCGGCGCCATGGAGCTGGGCGTAGGCAGGCCGCCCCAACCGTTCTGGACCCCGTCAAACCTGGGCCCCGGGACGGGTGACCCAGAGAGGGAGGAAGCTGCTCTTTGGGGGATGGTGAAGGCACCTCCGGAGGAGGGCCAGGTGGAGAATCTGGAAAATCTCGACGAGAGAGCGGGTTTCTCTATCTCTGGGTCACAGGAGGGCACGGAGAGTCGTGGACGGCCCAACGCCGGACCTCACTCATCCTCATCCTCCTCCTTCACCAGCCGGCAGCAGCGGGTGGTTCGAGAGTGTCAACAAAGGCCCTACTCACGCACCCTCTGCCAACCTGTGGAACCAGGTAAGCGTTGCACCGCATCCCCGGCAGGGGTGTGAAGTAACGAATTACAAATACTCACGTTACAGTAATTAAGTAGTTCAGCATAACAATTCTAGTAAATGTGTAAAAGGTATGGCATGAATTTGCCATCCTTCTAGAACAATGTGCATTTATGTTAAAATTGTAACATAAATTATCAAGTTTAGTTATTTAGTACAACGTTTTTAAAATGTATAAATTGCAGTGTACAGCGATTATTATGAGGGGGTAGAATCCACAGCTCAGTACTCACTACTCAATACTCATGAGTATTTTTAAATAGGCTACTCTTTTACTCTTACTCAAGAAGTTTTTTTGGACAAGTACTTTTACTCTACTCACACTACATTTTTTGGAAGGTAATGGTACTTTTACTTGAGTATATTTTTTCAGTACTCTTTCCACCACTGATCCCCGGACGGTCCAGCTGATTTGGAGATGTTTCGGGAACACTCGGCACAGACGCACTGGCACACAGCTGGCCGCGGGGCCTGTTATGAGACACACTTATGCCTTGAAGTGGAACCTGTTTGTCGAGTGGAGTTCTTCTCACCGAGAAGACCCCTGGAGATGCCCGATCAGGGTCATGCTTTCCTTTTTGCAGCAAGGGCTGGAGCGAAGGCTGTCTCCCTCCACCCTTAAAGTCTATGTCGCTGCGAT
>NW_015549607.1:279907-295315 GCF_001515605.1 Sinocyclocheilus anshuiensis
TAGTGACCGACTGAAAGGGAATGTCTCGGTTACGTATGTAACCCTCGTTCCCTGAAGGAGGGAATGGAGACGTCATATCCCGTCGCCACGGCTGCTGTACCACCGCTGAGCGGCCGGGTCACCGGCTCGGCTCCTCAGCGAAAACCTGGTATGCATTGCACCGGCTGCCTTTTTATGCTCACGCTGTGATCAGCGGCAGCTGGATGCAATAATTGCATGCCAATGTGCATTGGCTCATTTAGTTACACTCGAAGTAGATTGGTCTCTCGAAGCGAGATCCCAATTCGTCGGTCATGACGTGAAGTCTCCGTTCCCTCCTTCAGGGAACGAGGGTTACATACGTAACCGAGACGATATATATTTAAAAAATTAAAATGTACATATTAAACACGTTATTGTAAAATAACTTTTTTCTTTTAGTAATTTTTTATTATTTATTATTTATTATTTTTCAAAATTTGATGAACAATAACCTATTGTGAAGACGTATATAAATTGACCATCAACTATGTTGGGTACAATATGTTTTGTTTGTTTGTTTAATTCAATTCAAATATATATTCAAATTTGAGGTTAACCTGACAAAGAAATAACAAATAACACTTGTTATTAGTGTTAAATACATTAAATACATGTGTTACTTAAAGTGTAGCACTTAATCAAAATTTGTAGTGGCATCATAATTGATTAATTTTACAATTCATAATTGTTTTATTAACGTGAAGCAGCTTTGAAATAATCTGCATTTATGAAGCCCTATATAAACATATGTGACCTGACTTGACATACAGTTTGTCCGTAACATGGTAACAAGCAAGACATATTGCTTGAAAAGTGTTCTTGTGCTATTTATTTTCAAATAAATACACCGTTGTATATTTTGCAATAATACATTAAGACATTCATACATTTCTGTCAGGACCACTATCGTCAAGGATGATTGACAATTAGCATACAGTTTGGATTGGCAGTTATGGTTCTGTTTTTTTTTTTTTTCTGGGCAAGAACTCCCTGCGCATCCATGCAGCCTAGCGTGGATGAGAGCAGGGAGAGCATCGATAAACCCCCCAGGGTAAACAGAACAGAACCAACATAAATGTATTGCAGATATCGTTAAAGTTCAATAATGTTATGTACACATTTTAGAATTAGTCTGATTCAAAGGAGAATCAGAAGGCTGAATCCTGACTGAAAGAGGAGGAGTTGGGGATGGAGGAGGGTAATTAGCTATTGCGCAATGGGAAAACTGCTGATAATACTGAGGGACCTTATATATGAATGCTTCGATAGGTGTCGTATTCCCATAGGTTGATGGGGATCAGCTGAGAGTCAGCTGATGCGAGCTTGACTAACGTGACCTGCCAGAACTAACGCTACGCTAGATTTTTGTTGCCTGCATTAAAAAAAAAAGTTTTTGGGTCACTGCCAAAAACAGCAAGCACTACAGAGCAGTTTTTATGATATAAAGAAGTAAATAAATATCATATAAAGAATGTTTCCATATATTCAAACATAACCACCAACAGTTAAGTCATTAATCAGAGTCTTTGTCTGAAATTGCACCCAATGCTCTTACGTGGTGCATTATTTCAGTGGGACAGACATTTTTGCTGTGTCTGAAACCATAGTGGACATTATTCATTCAGGCCCATCATGCGCCGCAATAATGACTGTACAAACAGTGCACATGGCTATAGAATACCTATAATGCACTGTGAAGATTGTGTTGAATGAATTCCTGCATCTTGCCAGAAGATGGCGTTTGCAGCGGAAACATATTGTGTAAGACCAGATATTTTATTATTAAGTTACCTTATATTAAATCATGGTCCATTCACAGACAAAAAACAGACAGAAAGTCAGGCTACGCAAGACAAACAACAGTCGGGTTTCCATCCAAAGTTGCGAATTTAACTTAGTTAACTTAACAAATGCATTTCCTTCTCCCATTATTCGCATTAACCCTTTTTCCCACAAGTCAAAATCCACCTCAAGCAAGCATAAAAACTCTTTTGCAAATTAAAGGATGTTTATTCAGAATTTGGCGTTTTCATCCCTCGTTTCTGATGCGATACTTCAAAATGTGCATAAAAACAGGGTGATGGAAACATAGCTAATGGCTTCACTCACCTCTCTCACAGGTTCGATCCCAGTATCCGGTCCCGGTGCAGTCACAGATGAAGCGATTCCAGCCCTCTTTACAGATGCCGTTGTTTTTGCAGGGGTTACTGTCACACTGTTTGCCTGTTACTTTGCTGCAGGACGGCTTAATTCCGACTCCGTTCTGTACCTCTGCGATCTGGCGAATGTCTTTACTGCGTCCGTCTATGAAGAGATCACGGATGCACCCCACATAGCCATAGTTCAGCATAGCGGTCCACAGGTCAGTGGGAAGAACCAGGCCAACACGGTTGTCTGGCAGACCTCCGAGATATAGGTCACCCTCCAGGTCTAGAATCTCATTCTCTCCACTGGCTGTGAATGGAGTCCGACGGCTGTTCACAGAGATGATACCTGTTCAAAACAAAAACAGACTGTCAGGAATGACTAAATAAGCTCAGCCAAAAGAAGACAACATCAAGCTGAAAAAATACATACATAGAAATAAGTACACAGTCATTATAAAATTGGTCATTATAAAAATATTTGACAACAGGATGCTGCTAACCAAGCAAAACCAAGAAGAAAAACTGTGCAATAAATATATATAGTATATAGATATATATAATATAGAGATGTGCATGTGTGTGTGTGTGTTCTGACACAATGATGTACTAACGGATAGAGGCAGGCAGGAGTTTCAGAATAGAAACATCAATAGAGTTCAGTGTGGAGGCACTGGCAGATTGAGGGGCACTCCGAGTTCTTCGGCTGGTCTTTATTATGCAAGTATTCTTGGTCTCTCAACACCCACATGTCTATATATCTGTCTCTGCCCTTTGTTGCTGAGAAATACAAGTTTCTAGGGACTTGCATGAAGGCTATTAATCAGACAAGGAGCCAGTCACCATTCCTGAATAGATATACAACCTATTCACAAAAACTATACCTATTATCACTGTTATGATTAAAATTAAATGTGAAAAATGAGCATTAAATAAAAATATGTATTATATATTGATTTATGTATTATATATTTATAGTATTAAATAAACATAAATGCCATGTCAGATGCAGCTTGTTTTCCACCTTTAAAAATGTAAAGACAGCTTTTGTTGATGTTGACCCAAAAGCTTTCTGTTCATTTCCAGGTTTAAATCAAAGAAATGTCAGACTTTAAGTGTTGTCTCTGACTTTTGGATTGCTCTGTATAACATGACCAGAGGCATAAAATAAGATCCACCCTCTTGTGACTTTAATGTGGAAAAGTGTTCGTTTTCAGATATGAAGTTTGTGACAAAACAATGATGAAAGCTCCAATTACGCACTGTAGTCTTCCATAGAACAGTTTCTCCTGTGCTAAAAAAAAATAAATAAAAATCCATTCATTTATTATGCTAGATGACTTTTTATTGAAGTCTTTGACTGTGCACTTCGTCGTCTGCTGTGAAGATGGTTTAGAATCAACCCTAATAACAGTGCTTAATACTGTCACAAATCCTGTCCATGGACTTCCGTTCAATCACCACCAGAGGTCACCCTTTCATTAAATTGACTCTCGCACAACACAAACTGTTGCATGTCATCCCGGACTACATATCCCATCAGCCATTGCACTGATTGCACACAGCACTGATTGCACACAGCACTGATTGCACACAGCTGACATCAATCACACATTCACTATATAACACTCACTCAAACACCATTCTCGGCCGAGTATTGTTTAGCGTTTATCACTGTGATAGCTGATAGCTACTCTACGGAGCCTGCTCTAGTTTGCATAGTCTAGTCATCGTCTTGCCTTGCCTGTTTTCCTGGTTCCTGATTCTTGCCACGTATCTTGGATTAACCCTTTGCTTGCTGTTTTCGGACTGTGTTTGCTCCTCGCCTGGACTTTTGCTCACGTTTACGGATTACCCCTCTTGTCAAGCCCTCTGGAAACTGTTCGCCGATCGAAGACCCACGCTAGCCCTAGGATTATTCTTGTGTCTTGCCCGCCATATACCTGTTTGCCATTGTTCGACCCTGCCTGTGTTTCTGACCTCCTCTGCTTTTAATAAAGCTTGCACATGGATCCGCACGTCTCACGTCTTGTCAGCCCCGTTACAGTAATTAATCAACTGGGGAAGTATAGTAATATCTATTTTTACCCTATTCACCTGTTGTGTCTTGATGAGAAAGCAGTTGGTTTTGCAATCCAGGTGGTATTTTTATTGCAGAAAATTTGTTGAGTGCAACAAATTCTGAAAACAAATTCTGAAGAAATTAAGAACTAAAAATTGGTTAAAAGATGGTGAAAAGGAAGAGAGCAAGACCTCTGGTATGAACGCCCACATCCCCTGACAGGCTGGTTAACAGCAGCAGTCATATGTGAGCCACTACCTGATGACGCAAACTAGGTTACGCAACGCTGGCCATGGTTCAGAACCAGCTGCAGTATCAGACATGTAATTTTCCAAAAGAGAGAGAGAAAAAATTCAATGACAATGAAGGAGCCCATCTCCCCGTCAGTGACCTATTCACTGACTCACTCAGCACACTACACTGATAAGGTTGTACATAAAGCCCATTGTAGAGCGTCTACGTTGAATGTCTAGATGCTTATTTTTACATGCACTATGGCCAATCTGCTTTTGCACGCAACCTAATGGACTAAAGAGAGATAAATAGCTAATAGCAGGGGAAATAGAGTCCATTAAACACATCTGATGGTTGGAAACAAATAGCGAGACTACATGAGAGCAGGTGAGGGAGCCCACCTGGGTCCGTGTAGCTCGCATCATTACTTTTTTGTGTGCATTTAATCCATCTGTCCCAAAGCAGGACGGAGTGTGTGTGGTGTTTTATAACAGATGAAGAGCTGAGAGTGACTCACTAGTTAGAGCAGAGGAAGGGTTGAGGCAATGCCAGCTCTCCAAATCCTCAAGCTAGGGCAGCAGCAGTGCGATCACTGAAGCTTGAGGAAGAAAACGTTTTTTTTTTCAAACCTCAGACTAACTTTATCAATCGTCAGCTCCAGTTAAATTGGTTACATTATGTTGGATTGGCAGAACAGCTGTTATTCTTCCATAAAGAATGTAGACTCGTATGCAGAGATGAACCGATATTAAACTTGGTTGATACCGATAAACCGATAATTGTTTCCATGTTATGGTAGATAACAGATAAATTGCAGATATTAAAAGTCGATATTATTTCTTTAAATACAAAATAAAATTTAGGTTTCACAACACAATGGATGTTCATTTTGATATTTGCTGGAGATATATTTTGTGTTATTCAGTTAAAGATTAACTTTAAGTGAGCATTAGATGGCAGAAGATAATCTAGGTGTAAAAATAAGGGAAATTAGCATGTATGAGCAAATAAATGAAATGTCAAATAAATAAATATTTGAGATGGATAATAAAATGTAAGAATTATTAATATGTTTGTTTATTATTATTTATATTTTATTATTTATTAACTATTATTATCAACTGAATTAATATTTCAAGAATAGGCAAGTTCTGCAAATATCAGAGATCTCAATATGAACTTTTTTTCAACAATTATCTAAGCAATGCCACCCTCGTCAAATTTATTGATCTCAAATGCTACTGTATAAAAAATCATTTAAAAAAACATTTATTTTTGTATCACTTTAGTATTTATTTTTATTTCACCTTTTAGAATAAACCAGATTAAACTATCCAAAACATTTATAATAAAATGAGCAGGACTTTTTCTTTTTACTCATTAGATATTTACGTTGACACTTAAATAACACAATTTAATTGTCCCCTGGATGTGCACGATGAATAATGTAATATATATTTGTCAATGTTTGCTCATCATGATGTCTTACATACATTTATGTAAGTTCATAATGTTCAGTAAAGAACACAGCTTATCTCATATTGTGTACTGTCTGTATGTCTCAACATGTGTGCATGGTGACACGCTGACAGGATGTAACAGAGCTTACTGTCATCTGCTTTATTCAGACGTGTATTTTCACACTTACCCAAACTCATTCAGAGTCACCAGACCCTTCCACGTCACCAAATATCACAGCTTTTCTTTCCAGCGGCACTAGTCACATCTTCTTTTTGCGCCTGATGTAAAATAAATAAGGAAGAACAGGAATACAAAGTCAAGGGCAAATAGCGTGGCTGTCATCGTACTTAACTCAGAGCTCTTGATGTGAGATTGGCCCAGCCTCGTTCACAGTGGCTGAGACGGCCATCCATGCGCAGCGTCTTATTACACATCCGGAGAGTCATTTGTGATCCTCGAGGGGGGATGATGAAAGTCGTAGGCACACTGAACTAGGGTGTTTGTTCCATCGGATGCCCGCAGAGATGAGACAAACCAGCAGGAACAAAGAAGCTGTGAGACACTACTCCTTCCAAAGCAACTTGACCTCGCAAGGCAGATGGTTCATTATTGTTATAACCCGCAGATTGACATTGGCAGGTGAACAGCGGGCTGTCCCAGAAATTATTTTAGAGCATAGATGCCAGATATGACAGGTGATGGCGATGATGTCACGTTTCGCACATCGTCGACCCTTCTGGTCCTGTACAGCAAATGAAGGGCGTTCTGAATTGGATGAATGACCTGTCAATGGAAAAATGCAAAATAGACAGAGACTCATGCAGCCGATAGTGAGATGACAGGTGCATAACTATACAAACAGCCATCAGTGGCCAGAAATCTGGGTCACAGCATTGGCACAATGGCACAACAAAATATAAGAGAATACACAGCAAAAAAAAAAAAATGTGTAGGTGGGTTAATTTAGTTAAAAAAAAAACATAAAAGTTTAAGAGTGGGTTTTAGAGAACGTAGGCTGATTTTTGAGAATAATTTAGAGATGAACATAAGTGTTTGTGAGACATTATTCAACAAGGCATTGTGAAGAGAGTTAATGGTTCCTAATAAAGCTGGTGTTTAAATATAAAAATGTTCTCACAGTGGCACATTATCAAATGTGGAACAAACATATTTTATTTTATACAAGCAATAATAATGGTTCAATAGAACATTTAACCCTTTTACCAAGTATCAACTGATTGGAGGCCTCTTTTTAACAAATGTTTGTTCCCATATTTAAAGTATGAGCTAAGGAGCATATTCTCATCAATTTATAACAATATTTAACAAACATTAATGTGATAGTTTAATTTACTCACCCCCATGTTGTTCTGTATGAATGTATACATTTATTTCTTCTGTTGATTGCTAAAGAAGATGTTTTGAAAAATGTTGGTAACCAAAATTGCTGGTAGCCACAGTATGGGGAAAAATCTACCATGGAATTCAATGGCTACCAGCAACTGTTTGGTTACACACTTTCTTAAAAAAATATCTTCTTTATAGCGGGTATACAGGTTTGGAACAACTTGAGGGTGAGTAAATGATGACAGGATTTAGATTTTCATCACAATCATTATTCAGAAAATTGGTAAAAGCTCTTTTGTTTTTTTTACATTTTGTAATATATAAATTATAAAATGTAAAACACAATAATATATGTATAATCTAACTTAATTAAATTAGATTTAATATCTGTGCATGTGTATTTTATGTCATCAAGGTAGTCTGTCTATGCATTTGAAAATACATTCAGCCCACTGTGATAAATTGAGTATCTGCCATTTCTCCTTCCATCTCAGTATGTCATAGAGTGTGTGTGTGTGTGTGTGTATGTGTGTGTGTGTGTGTGTGTGTGTGTGTGTATGTGTATGTGTATGTGTATGTGTGTGTGAGGGCAGGGCAGGGAGGGGGACTCTCTGACTCATTCCTGACTCATACCCCCGTCCCCAGGGCTACACGGGAGGAAGCTCAAACCCCCTCTTTCCAACAAACAACCACACGCACACACAAGTAGAGATAAGATATAACACAGAACGATAATGATCCCATGGGAAGCAATGCACTATATTGGGGGAAAATGCACGTCTGCTAATCAAACTTATTTAAACATTATAATACATCCGAACACACTGTAAACACACACACACATGCAACACGCCCTGATAAGAATTCCAGCAACACAGTATGTTATAAATGGGGAATCCCTATTGGCAAAGACACAATCAGGTGACCAGCTACCATGGCAACAACCGCCTGCTGCCTGTCTCTGAGGAGCTTAAAGAGTGTAGGAGACTCATTCCCAGATCCAATGCGCTGTCAAAGACAAGAGAGGACTCCCCACTGAAATCAGCATGAATGAAAGACACATCAGCATCCAAATATTTGAACGACCAAACTGGCATCTCATTCTGATCAGTTCAGGTGCTCTTTGAGCTTAATGCTCATTTACTTTGATTCCATTTGCATAAACTCAACCAAATCATGAGATGAGATCAGTTACAAACAAATACATAAGACAAAAGAAATAAAAATAATAAATTAATGAATTCAACCTGACACAGCTTCTTAAAGACAATGCTCATGGCGTGAGATGCTGAAAAAACAATAACATGACATAACTAGCAATTAAAAATTATCATGTGTTGACGTATTTCACGTGTCACATATTTTGGGTGACCTATTTCTTTAATTAATGGGCATATTGTGTAAAAAAAAAATTACATTTAAATTGCATTTTTAACTCTGTAGACAGTCCTATTACAAGCACATTTATCTTTAGAAAGCATGTATCTTTTTTATGTTAAAGCAATACCACTAGACCTTCATTTCACCTCTGCGCATACTGCATAAAATGACGACATCATTTCATCTGAGCTATAAATAAAACCACCGTGTTCTAAAGTGCATTAACTCTTAATGCAACTCTGGATAGATCTGAGCAGATCTGTAAAAGCAGCTCTCCATTATGGGAGAGGAGAGTCTGTCAATCAAGGGCTGAGGAAAGTAATTCATGAGCGTATAACGCAGACAGCTTCTAATAAAAGATCCACCTGAATCAGTAAAGCCACTTTCCTGGAACTAAAATCCCAAAGTTGCATTTCTAAGAAATCAGAGCTTCTGAGTTTGATAGGCAGGTGTCCCTAAACCAGGCCTGCTTTAATTGCATGTCGAGTGACACAGGATGTTCAACTCGACAGATGAAGAGAACAGCAGAAAGCTTTTTAGAGTGTGTTTAAATATGTGTGGAAGTCTACATCACAACACAGCAACAGATAACATCTGCTCCGCAGCTGAAAACGGACCACCAGAGGAAACAAAATAGTTTCTGACTCTCTCAGATGGTGTAATTATTTCACACTTAGAATGAAAGAAAATCTTCCACATGTGAAGGGTAAATAATCTTGAAAGTAATATTTCATTCATTAAGTTCCCTAATGATGCTGTTCCGACAATACAGCATGGTATTTGATGATTCATTCTTGTAATTTACAATAATGAACACGACATTAGTGATGCACACTTATTTAATCAAACATCTGCTATCGCAGTCTGAATGCAATTTTCACCTCAGGTAAGAAAAAAAGCGATGTCCAGCAGGGTGAGTAACCCCCCAGGGTAAACAGAACAGAACCAACATAAATGTATTGCAGATATCGTTAAAGTTCAATAATGTTATGTACACATTTTAGAATTAGTCTGATTCAAAGGAGAATCAGAAGGCTGAATCCTGACTGACAGAGGAGGAGCTGGGGATGGAGGAGCGTAATTAGCTATTGCGCAATGGGAAAACTGCTGATAATACTGAGGGACCTTATATATGAATGCTTCGATAGGTGTCGTATTCCCATAGGTTGATGGGGATCAGCTGAGAGTCAGCTGATGTGAGCTTGACTAACGTGACCTGCCAGAACTAACGCTACGCTAGATTTTTGTTGCCTGCATTAAAAAAAAAAGTTTTTGGGTCACTGCCAAAAACAGCAAGCACTACAGAGCAGTTTTTATGATATAAAGAAGTAAATAAATATCATATAAAGAATGTTTCCATATATTCAAACATAACCACCAACAGTTAAGTCATTAATCAGAGTCTTTGTCTGAAATTGCACCCAATGCTCTTACGTGGTGCATTATTTCAGTGGGACAGACATTTTTGCTGTGTCTGAAACCATAGTGGACATTATTCATTCAGGCCCATCATGCGCCGCAATAATGACTGTACAAACAGTGCACATGGCTATAGAATACCTATAATGCACTGTGAAGATTGTGTTGAATGAATTCCTGCATCTTGCCAGAAGATGGCGTTTGCAGCGGAAACATATTGTGTAAGACCAGATATTTTATTATTAAGTTACCTTATATTAAATCATGGTCCATTCACAGACAAAAAACAGACAGAAAGTCAGGCTACGCAAGACAAACAACAGTCGGGTTTCCATCCAAAGTTGCGAATTTAACTTAGTTAACTTAACAAATGCATTTCCTTCTCCCATTATTCGCATTAACCCTTTTTCCCACAAGTCAAAATCCACCTCAAGCAAGCATAAAAACTCTTTTGCAAATTAAAGGATGTTTATTCAGAATTTGGCGTTTTCATCCCTCGTTTCTGATGCGATACTTCAAAATGTGCATAAAAACAGGGTGATGGAAACATAGCTAATGGCTTCACTCACCTCTCTCACAGGTTCGATCCCAGTATCCGGTCCCGGTGCAGTCACAGATGAAGCGATTCCAGCCCTCTTTACAGATGCCGTTGTTTTTGCAGGGGTTACTGTCACACTGTTTGCCTGTTACTTTGCTGCAGGACGGCTTAATTCCGACTCCGTTCTGTACCTCTGCGATCTGGCGAATGTCTTTACTGCGTCCGTCTATGAAGAGATCACGGATGCACCCCACATAGCCATAGTTCAGCATAGCGGTCCACAGGTCAGTGGGAAGAACCAGGCCAACACGGTTGTCTGGCAGACCTCCGAGATATAGGTCACCCTCCAGGTCTAGAATCTCATTCTCTCCACTGGCTGTGAATGGAGTCCGACGGCTGTTCACAGAGATGATACCTGTTCAAAACAAAAACAGACTGTCAGGAATGACTAAATAAGCTCAGCCAAAAGAAGACAACATCAAGCTGAAAAAATACATACATAGAAATAAGTACACAGTCATTATAAAATTGGTCATTATAAAAATATTTGACAACAGGATGCTGCTAACCAAGCAAAACCAAGAAGAAAAACTGTGCAATAAATATATATAGTATATAGATATATATAATATAGAGATGTGCATGTGTGTGTGTGTGTTCTGACACAATGATGTACTAACGGATAGAGGCAGGCAGGAGTTTCAGAATAGAAACATCAATAGAGTTCAGTGTGGAGGCACTGGCAGATTGAGGGGCACTCCGAGTTCTTCGGCTGGTCTTTATTATGCAAGTATTCTTGGTCTCTCAACACCCACATGTCTATATATCTGTCTCTGCCCTTTGTTGCTGAGAAATACAAGTTTCTAGGGACTTGCATGAAGGCTATTAATCAGACAAGGAGCCAGTCACCATTCCTGAATAGATATACAACCTATTCACAAAAACTATACCTATTATCACTGTTATGATTAAAATTAAATGTGAAAAATGAGCATTAAATAAAAATATGTATTATATATTGATTTATGTATTATATATTTATAGTATTAAATAAACATAAATGCCATGTCAGATGCAGCTTGTTTTCCACCTTTAAAAATGTAAAGACAGCTTTTGTTGATGTTGACCCAAAAGCTTTCTGTTCATTTCCAGGTTTAAATCAAAGAAATGTCAGACTTTAAGTGTTGTCTCTGACTTTTGGATTGCTCTGTATAACATGACCAGAGGCATAAAATAAGATCCACCCTCTTGTGACTTTAATGTGGAAAAGTGTTCGTTTTCAGATATGAAGTTTGTGACAAAACAATGATGAAAGCTCCAATTACGCACTGTAGTCTTCCATAGAACAGTTTCTCCTGTGCTAAAAAAAAATAAATAAAAATCCATTCATTTATTATGCTAGATGACTTTTTATTGAAGTCTTTGACTGTGCACTTCGTCGTCTGCTGTGAAGATGGTTTAGAATCAACCCTAATAACAGTGCTTAATACTGTCACAAATCCTGTCCATGGACTTCCGTTCAATCACCACCAGAGGTCACCCTTTCATTAAATTGACTCTCGCACAACACAAACTGTTGCATGTCATCCCGGACTACATATCCCATCAGCCATTGCACTGATTGCACACAGCACTGATTGCACACAGCTGACATCAATCACACATTCACTATATAACACTCACTCAAACACCATTCTTGGCCGAGTATTGTTTAGCGTTTATCACTGTGATAGCTGATAGCTACTTTACGGAGCCTGCTCTAGTTTGCATAGTCTAGTCATCGTCTTGCCTTGCCTGTTTTCCTGGTTCCTGATTCTTGCCACGTATCTTGGATTAACCCTTTGCTTGCTGTTTTCGGACTGTGTTTGTTCCTCGCCTGCACTTTTGCTCACGTTTACGGATTACCCCTCTTGTCAAGCCCTCTGGAAACTGTTCGCCGATCGAAGACCCACGCTAGCCCTAGGATTATTCTTGTGTCTTGCCCGCCATATACCTGTTTGCCATTGTTCGACCCTGCCTGTGTTTCTGACCTCTTCTGCTTTCAGTAAAAGCTTGCACATGGATCCGCACGTCTCACATCTTGTCAACCCCGTAACAGAATACTCGGCCACACAAGGATCCAGCAGCTTTTCACACGGACATTGGCCAGGTATGGATATGGCAAGACTATTATTAGCCCTCGAGCAGGGCACGCGAACGCTCGAGGACTATGTACAAGAGTATTTAGATCTATCTTATTTCTCTGATCTGCCAGACTGTGTCCTGATAGACTTTTTCTGCGAGGGCATTAATCAGCCAGTAAAGTCAAAGCTCATTCGAGAGGGTCCGCGTTCGTCACTATGTGAGTTTATGGATTATGCTTTATTGACTGTTGGCTCTTTGTGGACTGTGGGTATCACGGAGGAAGAACGTGATACTGCGTCTGTGCATGTAATGGTGGCTGCTGAGTTTAATCAACCACAAGCTCCGGGATATTCAAGTTCACTGATCGCTACTCTGGTGATGCAACCCGCTCGTGAAATGGCGGCCGCACCAGAACGCGCTCGCATGATGGCGGCGACAGCGGAGCCCATTCGCAAAATGGCGGCCACACTAGAGCACGCTCACAAAATGGCGGCGAACATATCCCATCAGCCATTGCACTGATTGCACACAGCACTGATTGCACACAGCACTGATTGCACACAGCACACACACATTCACTATCTAACACTCACTCAAACACCATTCTTGGCCGAGTATTGTTTAGCGTTTATCACTGTGATAGCTGATAGCTACTTTACGGAGCCTGCTCTAGTTTGCATAGTGTAGTCATCGTTTTGCCTTGCCTGTTTTCCTGGTTCCTGATTCTTGCCACGTATCTTGGATTAACCCTTTGCTTACAGAGAAGTTTAGAAAGAAATGATGCCATTAAGTTACAATTGAGAATAGATTATTTTTGTGGTTAAAAGTGCTACATTATCAGCTTCTTTTTACTGACAATTTGTTGGCAATTTAGATGTATTTTTAAAGCTTTGCAAAAGTTACTCCAACACCCTTTCAAATTTGACACTCTGATGCCAAAGGAGAAACTTTTTAAGCTCCACAATTAAAGGCACAATATGCAAGATTGTTTTATTAAAATATCCAGAAATCATTAGAACAGAGTTACATATTTTGTTGACTTGTGTACTTACATTATACCAAATGTTTCGAAGAATGTTTAAATCCAGAGAAATAGTTATTTTAGTCCATTGCGTCGCCTGCCAATGACGTCATACACCCTTGATTTCCGGTTTTGTTATGTAGACAAGGAAACACCAAAGAAGCTTTAATATGTTATGCATTCAGTGGTGTATTGTAACGAAGTAATAATACTTCGTTATAGTACTTAAGTATTTTTTGGGAGTATCTGTACTTTACTTGAGTTTTTATATTTCAGGCACCATTTACTTTTACTCCACTACATTTCCTAATTAAAATGTATACTTTTACTCCGATACATTTCCCCGAAGCATATTCGTTACTAACTACAAAATAGTCAGAAGTCAGAAGAACACGGACTGCAGGAAAGCAGGTTTGACGAATCAGTGGTCTGGCGTTTGCAAGTTAGACTCCTAAAAGCACCTTTGCTCATGTGCAAACCAAACAAGTGCGCGCACAACCGTGGATGATTCATTTTTTCCATGTAAGTCAAGTCTGGGGTGTGCGATACACAGCATTGTCTGCGATAATATGGTAAGTGGTGTTGTGCGATCTGACATTATCAAGTAACGTCTAGGTTACTAGGTAATCACCAAATCACACACAGAGTGCACGCACGTTGATTTATTAATCTATTAAAACTCAAAATTCCTGGTATTCTAAATTGTAGACGGCAAAAATGCTTCTGTGTTCTTTTTATATTTATATAATTTAATATAGTTAACTTCATCTATATCACACAGAGTACCATTTTTCTGCAGATATCAGCATGAACACATTTAATAACCATTTTATACAAGTTCAGTAATACAATAAGTGACTTACATTTTAGACATAATATTGCTTGTTTTTGCGCAATTTCGCTAACAAATATAGTTCCAAACAAAGATCACAGCACTGTTTTGCGTCTCTGAGCAATGGGCGGTGTTTACTTATTGAATGAATCAGCTTTTTGAACGAATCGGTTGAATATGATTCAGTGATTCACTCACATGTTATACAGAAAAAATGCTTTGTCGTTTGAATAAATTGGTTGAATCTCAATGACTCACTCATTAACAGTCACTTGCTGTCAGTTACTGGCGGTTTTAATTTCACATTTCGACTATTTTTTTCATGTTTTAAATTATTTCAAGTATCAGTATTCAACGTTTTATGTTAAAAACAAAACATTAGGCCTGTTTATGCATCTGTAACGGCAGGTTAAATGCATCCATGTCCCCTCTGAGATACATTAAACTGTGTAAATACATTTAAATGCCAGTTCAGATGTAGGTTCCAGAAATGTTTTCTTGTGTTGGAATGAAAGACTCAAGTGCTTCTTATTCTTACCCAAAAATACAAAATGGAAGAAAGAGTTAAAACTGAACACAATCTTGCTACTCAAGCTGTGTATGAACATTTTTATATATATTTATTTGCTTCTTTTCCATTTTGCATTTACTTGTACTTTTACTTTCAATACTTAAGTACGTTTAAGATTAAAATAATACTTTTCGTACTTAAGTGCAATAAATATCACACACTTTAAGACTTTACTCAAGTAATATTCTAAACGGTGACTTCAACGTCTACCAAAGTCATTTTCTGGTAAGATATCTGTACTTTTACTTGAGTAT
>NW_015549607.1:295364-296353 GCF_001515605.1 Sinocyclocheilus anshuiensis
TTTCAAATGTATCTAGTATGATAAAACAGCGCTGCTTTTTTTTCCGCACATACACACGACCGGAAGGAGCGGAAGCGGTCGACTGTGGCATAATAAAAGCTCCACTGCTTTCGAGCCGTGTGTCACGCTCGTCTCTCATTAGCAATTGCATCAGTGGCCTCGTTTCGCTTTCGACGGCTTTCAGCCTCACACTGCTTCATACTACGACGTTAATAAATCTTTAATACATTAGCTCATCCATAAACATGATTTCTGCCCGAGTCCCGTCGGATTGCATCGGCTGTGGGAATGAAGACGAAAACTCCCATGATTCCACACTCAGTCACGGTGTCATCAAACTACGCCTTTGCTTCTGTGTTTGTCTTGAATACAATGTACGTTTCCGCCCTCTAGCGGCGAAAGCGTGCATATTGTGCCTTTGTATCATTGAGGGTCATGGGGGCTTTATGTCTTAGAGACCCTTTTAGCCTTTTGACATTTGCATATAAATTACAGTCCTGGCCCCAGATTCTACTGTTATATGGGTGCTAATTTGCCAATGGTTTCCCCCCATTATTCACAATTCGGAGTCACTGAATGTTGAATCCTTGCTACATGCTAAATTACTGCTAATTAGAGGTCGACCGATGTATCGGTTTTGCCGATTAATCGGCACCGATAGTTGCAACATGACACATCCTCAAGTACCTTAAAAAAATTATTACATAATAATAATAAATGTACAGGTGCATCTAAAAAAATTAGAATATCATAAAAAAGTTATTTTTATTGTAACTTATTTCAAAAAGTGAAACTTTCATATATTCTAGATTAATTACATAAAAAGTAAAACATTTCAAAAGTTGTTTGCTTTAATTTTGATGATTAGAGCTTATAGCTCACGAAAGTAAAAAATCCAGTATATAAAAATATTAGATTATTTCCTAAGATCGATCAAAAAAAGGATTTGCAAAACAGAAAAGTTCAAGTTCTTTAAAGTATGTTCATTT
>NW_015549607.1:296501-296681 GCF_001515605.1 Sinocyclocheilus anshuiensis
TATAAAGTGCTCCAAAATATCCTGGTAGACGGCTGCATTGACTTTGGACTTGATAAAACACAATGGACCAACACCAGCAGATGTCAAATCATCACTGACTTCAGGAACTTCACACTGGACTTCAAGCAGCTTGGATTCTGTGCCTCTCCAGTCTTCCTCCAGACTCCAGACCTTGATTTC
>NW_015549607.1:296714-306809 GCF_001515605.1 Sinocyclocheilus anshuiensis
TTACTTTTATCTGAAAAGAGGACTTTGGACCACTGAGCAACAGCCCAGTTATTTTTCTCCTTAGCCCAGATAAGATGCTTCTGATGTTTCTGTTTCAGAAGTGGCTTGGTAGCCCTTTTCCTAAAGATGTCTGAGCATGGTGACTCTTGATGCACTGCCTCCAGCTTCAGTCCACTCCTTGTGAAGGTCTCCCAAGTGTTTGAATCGTCTTTGCTTGACAGTATTCTCAAGCTTGCGGTCATCCCTGTTGCTTGTGCACCTTTTCCTACCCAATTTCTTCCTCCCAGTCAACTTTAAGTCAGCAGTCCTCCCCATTATTGTGGTTTCAAAGATACCTGGAATTTAAACTGTAGGGATGGTCATTTAATGAAATTCAAATGTAAATATTCTAATATTTTGAGATACTGGATTTTTGACTTTCATGAGCTGTAAGCTCTAATCATCAAAATAAAAAAAAAAATAAAAAAAAACATTTGAAATGTTTTACTTTACATGTAATGAATCTAGAATATATGAAAGTTTAACTTTTTGAAATAAGTTACAAAAAAAAGAGAACTTTTTCATGATATTCTAGTTTTTTGAGATGCACCTGTATATATATATATACACACTACCGTTCAAAAGTTTGGGATCAGTAAGACTTGTGATGTTTTTTTTAAAGAAGTCTCCTATGCTCATCAAGGCTGCATTTATTTGATCAAAAATTCAGAAAAAAAAACTGTAATCTTGCAAAATGTTATTACAATATAAAATAATGGTTTCTATTTTAATATCCTTTAAAATATAATTTATTCCTGTGATGCAAAGCTGAATGTCCATCAGCCAGAAAGAAAGAATAACAATTTACTGACCCCAAACGTTTGAACGGTAGTGTATATTGTTAGAAAATATTTCTATTTTAAATAAATGCTCTTCTTTTTAAATTTTAATTCATCAAAGAATCCTGAAAAAAGTATCACAGGTTCCAAAAAAATATTAAGTAGCACAACAGCTCCCAGCACTGATAATAAATCAGCATATTAGAATGATTGATTTCTGAAGGATCATGTGACACTGAAGACTGGAGTAATGATGCTGAAAATTCAGCTTTGCATCACAGGAATAAATTCGATTTTAATGTATATTAAAATAGAAAAACGTTATAGCTGGTAAAGCAGGAAGCTGGTAAAAAACATTAAAAATCGTTCTGATCCCAAACTTTTGAACGGTAGTGTATATATATTAATATAAAATTATTATTATTATTCTGTAATAATTTTTTTAAAAAGCAGTAAGGTAATCTGGAGAAAATTAATCTACTCACCTGATCTTCCATCTCTCTGGATGTCCACATGGTGCCAGGCTCCGTCATTGACCTTACTCTGCGTGGCTTTGACTTTAATCGTTCCTGATCCCATGTCCAGCAGAAGATAGAGATTTCCATCTAGAAGTTCCACAGCGAAGAAGTCCACTTTGTTGCTCCTCTGGCTACGAGAATCTTTCTTGTCCTGGGGCTTACCTTGAGTGAAAAGGATTAGTCCGTTGGGCTCTGAAGTGCGAAAGTCAAAGGAAATGGAGCCCACACGCTTGGTGTTCCACTTGGGCAGGCTGAGGAAGGATTCTGGTGTCTCAAAGGAGATAGGGTCTAGGGTGGGGACATTCTCACATTTAAACACCACGTCCCCTTGTAGCTTCATCTTGGGGTCTGCGATGCGAGCCAGGCGAGAGAGTTCCAGTCGTATGTCGTTGTTTTTGTAGACCACCTAGAATTGGAAAAACACATCATGGGTAATTGCAAATAAATATAGGATAAACTAAAAATCAGAGCAGCCTCTACTATTGTGATTTTTTTTCATTATTATTATTAGACTATTCTAAAGTTAAACTTAAACTAATCATACTATAAATATTAAGAAACAAAGCAAACCAAACTGTAACAAAATATCAAACTAAGTGGCATTTAATTTATAGAAAGAGACACATTTATCAATCAATTTTTAACAGGTTGTACAAATATTGGGGCACTTTTTGCATGTCAAATTCTAGTGGAACATCTTCATAATTAACATGAACTACACCTGGGGTTATGCTAACTCAAGGGGTATTTATTTACTTAATCCATTAAAATCACTTTGATTCTAAGTATCCAAATATTGACAACTGGGTGGCCTGTGTATGTAATATATTTATCAAATCATAAGAAAATATAAATTAATAGTATTTTAAACAATCAAAGAAACAAACAAATTAATAATAATAATAATAATAACAAATAATAAATGGCAATGTAGAACATTTGTAATAATTTGTAATGATAACTTTACACATTTCATAATATTTCATAAAATTCATAAGTGAAAAAAAATACAAATATAATTTTTGCATTAAAAAAAAAAGACAAATGGAACACCGTCAAAGTCCTTTTTTATAAATTACAGTATATGCCCTGGACCTATTGGTAAAAATAACATAGCTATTGAAGAGCAAAATCCCCCGTTACACTAGAATACATTAGAAGACATTCAAAGGATGTGCTGTGATAGTGTGCCTATTTACCAAGGCAAAGATATATAGAGTCAGCTATGCACTATAGCCAAATACAACACAAAACAAACCGAGAAGAACTGTAAATTGAAATTCACTCATGCGGAAAATTAAAAGGCTTTTTCCTTCTTTTGCCCCTTAAAGAAAGAACTCTTGCTGCTATATAGGACACTATGTGCACAGCAAACAACAGTTCTGTTAGAGAACACAGCTGTCAGCAAACAGATTTTGAAGCTCCAGGATTACAGATAATCCTGGAAGATTTGACAGTAAATCAACACAGGTGCCCTTCGTACTTCGTACTACTGCAGAGAAAGAGAGAGTGTGATGAACTGTGGAAAGAGATCTTTATTTCAGTGACACTAACATTATCACATTTCTTTTCTCTACCTATAATCTGGCCCGGATCAGCAACGGCCTACCATCAACCCCAAGTATCCCATGCTTCCTAATCGTCTGTGTTGCAGAGAGGTGCCAGTAGAGCAGTAGGTTTCCAGAAGTAAACAATCCTATTCATTTTCTTGTGAGAAATAGTTTTTAACATTAACATATCAACCTTTCAAGACAGACCAACCATGAGCTCTGAGACTAGAAACTAAATGTCATGGGCCAAGCTCTTCAATATGTCCCACCCCAACTTCCTGTTTCAAAAGAAAACTACACACACAAATGCATTTCACTGAATGCTAGGGTTACAAATTAAATGGCCACTTATGTATGCATGTTTTCAAATAAATCCCATTTTAAAGAGCAAACTAACATCCTGACACCACAATCCCAATTTCAAGCCACTACAGTTATGCTACAATTGCTGAGAGAAAACAAATCTGTTCTTTCTACAGTCCCTAGTGAAACAAAAATACAAACCCCTCTTCAAAGCCGAAGCACAGAAAATGTTTCCTCAGCGCTTCTGTTCCTTTCCTCCAATCAACTTTTCCTGCGCTGGAATGTAGTTATGCCTCAGGTTATGATTCCAATGGCCATTACCTCTAGCCGATCGATAGCAGCATAATGGAAAATAATGTGCAGAAAGATGGTGTGGGTAGGGAAGTCCACAGACTCAGATACATTATCTAAAGCTACACCCTCGCTTTATCACCTTATCTAGGGGCCATCCTCTGTCCCCTGAGTGCCATTTATAATCAAAGCGAGCCTTTAACAACTCTATAGGCTCTCTGTCTTGACTCTCTCCCTCTGTGAGCATGGGGGCTGCTGGGTATTGATCAGGCTCTGGGAGTGGGGAGTGGACCCTAATCTATCTAGGCTCAGTGTCTTAGCATGTTATAGGGATCTTGCTGCTGCATTAGGCCCAGGATTAATGAGAAGTGCCATTAAGTAGAAACACGTAGACACGTAGGGAGACGCACCAACTGACACAGTTGGGGGTTAGATGAAGAGACGCATCATTGGAGAAAATCAATATATTAGAGGAAAAATGCCAGAGTTTTTACATTGTAATTAAGAATATATTTTAGTACTGTATTTTCTAAACACATCCATGTTAACAACATTATAATTCCACATAAATCATTAGGGTTGTAACATTTTGGTACTAAATTATTATTGTTAACTAGTCCTTTTTATCAGAGCATCACAGATCTTAGTGAAAAAGAATCAATTATTGAGCAAGCACTTTAAAATAAAAAATAGTGTTCAAAATTCTATCCATGCCTTACTCCGATTCACAATGGTGAGCTTATAATAATTATATATAATCTGAGCTGTCGGGACAGATTTTTGCAGGCCATGTCAGTCTTACGTCATTCATCTTTGTGTGGTAATGTCACATCTGTAAACAAAGAGAAGAAGGTCCAGCTATCACAGCGCATACATTGAGCAATCAGAGGTGTGTTAATATTTCTGACAGCTTGTAGCTATAACTAATGAGCAACATTAACACGATTGATTGTTCAAGAAGGCAACCATCTGAGGAATCATCCATTGTTTTAACAAAGAAACCTCATTCAGAGAAGAGCTTACAAGCAAAAAGAAAAGTAACAGATTGAGCCCATTATAAAACATCAGACTGGCATTTCAGAGATGGAAACAACTCTGAGATTTAAAGGGTTTAAAACCAACCCAGAGACGGCCATTTTTGACTTATCTAGCAACTGCTATGTCAAATGTCAGCAATGCCTAACTTTCGTAACATTGTTTATTTTAAACCATTTATTTCCAATAAGCCATAACAACCGTTTAAGACTTGCTCAAAAGGCAATATTTATGGATATTCAAGTTCAGATGTTGTTAATGACATTCACTCTGATAAAATGATCGCCTGTAAACATGGGTATAAGCTGACGGGCTGAGCTGCTTTAACAAATTTATTTATTTTTTTTACAGTTCATTTGGGTATTGCACATCATCTGGCAGACCTTAACTCCTTCCCCGTCACTGATGGAATTTTCTGTCATTTATGACACAACACTTCACCGTCATTGACGGAATTTTCTGGCAATTCTTGTTTTCTCTGCTATATGGTAGAGGGCATTATTACCCATCTTTTGAAACAGTACATAATCTCCAGATCCAAAAACAAGTGAAGAAAACGCAGAAACAAGCGATAGAAGCATTGCTTATGCACATTTAAACTAACGCGATCATCAAACAATCAACAGAATATAAATTAAAACTGCCTTAAAGTTACTGAACAAAATGTCAAACACAAAAAAAGATGCATTGTTCTGTGCAAGCTTGGGGGTGTTGATGGACATGATCCAATCAATTTATGTTTTGATCATCGCTCTGAATCTTGATCGGATCGGATTTAGAGTGATTTTCTCAGCTTTTTGTTCAAAATGTTGCAATTTCATGTAACTTATCCACATTCAAATTTTGATAAAACAGAATAAAGCTAGAATAAAACAGTTTGTTTTGTTTAAAATCAGAGATTGCTTTTGATGTACTGTATGTCAGAATCAGAATCAGAAGAGCTTTATTACCAAGTATGTTTACACACACAAGGAATTTGACTTGACGACAGGAGCTACCAGTGCAGAAGAAAGTACAGACATAGTGCAGACATACATAGGAATAACATGGTAGGCATACATAGGAATAACATGGTAGGGATGGAATATAACACTAATATAATAATAATAAAAAAAAAAACAGAAATTAAATAATGTCCTATATACACAAATGGAGGTATAGAAAAAAAAATAATTGTTTAAATAAATGTACAGATATGTTATTTACAAAGTGTGCAGTTTGCAAGTGTACAAATTTTGGATTCTGTGTATAAATATTTCAGTTGTGATGGACGATGTATAATTAGGAAAGTTTAATTGTTCAGGCTGAATATAGCCTGCAGGAAAAAACTGTGCCTGGCTGTTCTGGCAGTCAGTGATCTGTAGCGCCGACCAGAAAGCAACAGTTCGAAGAGAGAGTGGGCTGGGTGTGAGGGGTCCAAGGTGATTTTCTTAGCCCTTTTCCTCACTCTGGAGATGTAAAGATCTTGGAGGCTGGGCAGAGGGGCACCAATAATCCTCTCAGCAGTCCTGACTGTCCGTTGTAGTCTCTTGATGTCTGATTTGGTAGCTGAACCAAACCAGACAGTTATGGATGAACACAGGACAGACTCAGTGATAGCAGAGTAGAACTGTTTCAGCAGCTCCTGTGGCAGGTTGAATTTCCTCAGCTGGCGAAGGAAGTACAACCTCTGCTGGGCCTTTTTTGCAATAGAGTCTATGTGAGTGTCCCACTTCAGTTCCTGAGAGATAGTGGTGCCCAGGAATCTGAATGACTCTACTGCAGCCACAGTGCTGTCCATGATGATGAGTGGGGGGAGAAGTCCACAATCATCTCCACAGTTTTGAGCGTGTTAAGCTCCAGGTTGTTAAGACTGCACCAGACAGCCAGCTCTTTAACCTCCTGTCTGTAAGCAGACTCGTCTGCTTCCTTGATGAGGCCGATGACTGTAGTGTCATCCGCAAACTTCAGGAGCTTGAAAGAGGGGTCCTTTGAAGTGCAATCATTTGTGTAGAGGAAGAAGAGCAGTGGGGAGAGAACACAAGCCTGAGGAGCACCAGTGCTGACCGTGATAGTCCTGGATGTGAGTTTGCCCACCCTCACTAGCTGCTGCCTGTCTATCAGGAAGCTGGTGATCCACTGACAGACAGAGGTGGGCACGGAGAGCTGAGTTAGTTTGGACAGGCATGGTGGTATTGAAGGCCGAACTGAAGTCCACAAATAGGATTCCCAGTTCCCTTTCAGACGGTCACTACGTGTCACGTTGTGATCGATGAATTAGGATCTCGCTTAGAGAGAACAATCCACTTAGAGTGTAAACTAAACGAGCCAATGCATATTGGCATGCGATGATTGCATCCAGCTGTCGCTGATCACTGCGTGAGTATAATTAGGCAGCAGGTGCAACGCATATTCAGCTTTTTGCTTCAGAGCCAAGCGATCACATCGTTTTGCTCCTGACTACTCTACTGAGAGAAGAAGACTGAACGAGTTCAGCGCGCTCTTTGGCGCTCTGATGTTGTTGGTACGGCGCTTCAGCGGTGATGGTTTCCCATGTCGAGTGGGTTGCACACATCAGGCTGCAGTTTGTGTTGCAGGCATGCTAAAAGAGCTTTTTCCCTAAAAGAGCATTCACGGGTGCGTCTTTTTAAAGACGACGTTGTGTCTGGCAAACTCGACGTTACGTCTTTGTAAAGGCGACGTTGCATCTTACTACAGACAATGTATCACCCGTGCATTTATGGATGCGGTCGTTACCTGGCGTCTGGTGATGGTCACGATCACTGCCTCACATGTCTGGGCATTAAGCACGCTGAGGTGGCTTTCATGGATGATTCATGTTCTCATTGTGGGAAGATGACCATCTCGGAGCTGTGGGCCAAGCTTACCTTAAAAGGGGCGGAGCTCCGTTGCCTCTGCCTCGATCTAGTTCTCGTCATGGTGCCAGTCAGGCGGGGGCTACTTCAGGCAGTAGCACAGGCGGTCTGAGGGTAACAGTGATGGAAATCCCTCCAGGGAACCAACCATCGGGGGACCATTGCTCCTCTTGCACTCCGCAACCAGTTGACCTGCCAAAGGAACGTGTTGGGCCCTCTACAAGGAGCGTACCAGCAGTATCCTTCGGCGCTCCTCCCAACAATCGGATGTTGATCGCTGCATCGGAGGGTGAGCTGGAGCTTATGTGTAGCAATGTAGTGAGTGTAGCAATGCCTGAATCGGATCCGGGAATGACGGCTATGCTTTCCCGGGCCGCCGTGAGGGTAGGGCTCGAGTGGAGACCTCCACCATGTCCCAAGCCCTCAAGGTTGGATGATTGGTTCTTCGGGGTGGCCTGCGCTGGTTCTCAGCGCCCCGCCCCGGTGCCATTCTTCCTGGAGGTGCATGAGGGGCTTACCAGGTTCGTGGAAGGCACCTTTTTCTGCCGGACGGCCCCCTGCATCTTCCTCCTCCCTCACCACTCTCGACGGTGGTGGTAAACTAAAGGAGCCAATGCACATTGGCATGAAATGATTGCATCCAGCTGCCACTGATCGCTGCGCAAGTATAAATAGGCAGCAGATGCATCGCATACTCAGCTTTTTGCTTCGGAGCTGAGCGATAACGTCATTCTGCTCCTGCCAAGCTTCGTTTGTCTTCAGAGATCAAGTTCAGTGTGCTCTAGGAAGCTCTTCTGTGTTGGTGGAACGGCGCTACAGTGGTGGTGGTTTCCTGTGTCAAGTGGGTTGCACACATCAGGCTGCACTACCCCTGTTTGTGTTGCAGGCGGCCATCTCCCCTGTGCGCTTCAGCATGCTAAAAGAGCTTTTTCCCTAAAAGAGCATTCACGGGTGCGTCTTTTTAAAGACGACGTTGTGTCTGGCAAACTCGACGTTACGTCTTTGTAAAGGCGACGTTGCATCTTACTACAGACAATGTATCACCCGTGCATTTATGGATGCGGTCGTTACCTGGCGTCTGGTGATGGTCACGATCACTGCCTCACATGTCTGGGCATTAAGCACGCTGAGGTGGCTTTCATGGATGATTCATGTTCTCATTGTGGGAAGATGACCATCTCGGAGCTGTGGGCCAAGCTTACCTTAAAAGGGGCGGAGCTCCGTTGCCTCTGCCTCGATCTAGTTCTCGTCATGGTGCCAGTCAGGCGGGGGCTACTTCAGGCAGTAGCACAGGCGGTCTGAGGGTAACAGTGATGGAAATCCCTCCAGGGAACCAACCATCGGGGGACCATTGCTCCTCTTGCACTCCGCAACCAGTTGACCTGCCAAAGGAACGTGTTGGGCCCTCTACAAGGAGCGTACCAGCAGTATCCTTCGGCGCTCCTCCCAACAATCGGATGTTGATCGCTGCATCGGAGGGTGAGCTGGAGCTTATGTGTAGCAATGTAGTGAGTGTAGCAATGCCTGAATCGGATCCGGGAATGACGGCTATGCTTTCCCGGGCCGCCGTGAGGGTAGGGCTCGAGTGGAGACCTCCACCATGTCCCAAGCCCTCAAGGTTGGATGATTGGTTCTTCGGGGTGGCCTGCGCTGGTTCTCAGCGCCCCGCCCCGGTGCCATTCTTCCTGGAGGTGCATGAGGGGCTTACCAGGTCATGGAAGGCACCTTTTTCTGCCGGAAACTGACCTGCTAACTCCTCCCTCACCACTCTTGACGGTGGTGCAGCTAGGGGGTATACGGGGGTCCGCCCGGTGGAGCAGTCAGTTGCGATGCAGTTGTGTCCTAATACACAACACAGGGCAAACTGTGCCTCTTTCGGGTCAACTGGGAAAAGAGCAAACTCTCCTCGAAGCAGAGGATCTCTTTTCTCAATATGGAGTTGGATTTAGTCGAACAAACAGCACACCTCACGCAAGGATGTTCTCAGTCGGTGTTGAACTGCCTGAATATGTTCAAGAGCAGGATGGCGGTCCCACTGAAACAGTTTCAGAGGCTCCTGCGGCATATGGCAGCTGCAGCGGCAGTCACACCACTGGGGCTGCTTCATATGAGACCGCTTTAACACATAAATCCATGGCCGAGTCCCGAGGTGGGTGTGGCTATGCGGTACTCACTGGGTCCAAGTCACACCAGCCTGCCACCAAACCTTCACCCCGTGGTCAGACCTTGCGTTCCTCCGAGCATGAGTGCCCCTAGAACAGATCTCCAGGCATGCTGTGGTTTACACAGATGCCTCCAGCACCAGCTGGGGGGCCACGTACAACAGGCACACAGTGTCGGGGGTTTGGACGGGCCCCCAACTGCACTGGCACATCAACTGCCTAGAGTTGCTGACACTACGCCTGGCCTTGAGCCGTCTCAAGAGGAGATTACAAAGCAAGCGCGTGCTGGTCCGCACGGTCAACACTGCGACCATTGCGTACATCAACCGACAAGGTGGTCTACGCTCCCGTCACATGTTGCAACTCGCCCGCCACCTCCTCTTCTGGAGTCAGAAGCATCCGAGGTCGCTTTGTGCCATTCACATTCCTGGTCTGCACAACCGGGCAGCCGACGAGCTATCACGAGCTGCGCTCATGGGATAATGGAGACTCCATCCCCAGACAGTCCAGCTGATTTGGAGTCATTTCTGAGCCACTCAGGTAGACCTGTTTGCCTCTCCAGA
>NW_015549607.1:307259-328528 GCF_001515605.1 Sinocyclocheilus anshuiensis
TCCAAGTCACACCAGCCTGCCACCAAACCTTCACCCCGTGGTCAGACCTTGCGTTCCTCCGAGCATGAGTGCCCCTAGAACAGATCTCCAGGCATGCTGTGGTTTACACAGATGCCTCCAGCACCAGCTGGGGGGCCACGTACAACAGGCACACAGTGTCGGGGGTTTGGACGGGCCCCCAACTGCACTGGCACATCAACTGCCTAGAGTTGTTAGCAGTACGCCTTACCTTGAACCGTCTCAGAGGGCGCTTACGAGGCAGGCACGTGCTGGTCCGCACGGACAACACTGCGACCGTTGTGTACATCAGCTGACAAAGTGGTCTACGCTCCCGCTGCATGTCGCAACTCGCCCGCCACCTCCTCCCCTGGAGTCAGAAGCATCTGAGGTTGCTTTGTGCCATTCACATTACGGGCCTGCACAACTGTGTTGTGCTCAGGTAGACCTGTTTGCCTCTCCAGAGACCTCTCACTGCTAGTTGTTTACTCCCTGACCGAGGGAACACTCGGTACGGACACACTGGCACACAGCTGGCCGCGGAGCCTGCGCAAGTATGCGTTTCCCCCAGTGAGCCTTCTCGCACAGACGCTGTGCAAGGTCAGGGAGGAAGAGGAGCAGGTCCTGCTTGTGGCACCTTACTGGCCCACTCGGACCTGGTTCCCAGAACTAATGCTCCTCGTGACAGCCCCTCCCTGGCAGATTCCTCTGAGGAAGGATCAACTGACTCGGAGACGGGGCACCCTGTGGCACCCGTGTCCAGACCTCACGTCATGTCTGGTCCCTGGACAGGACACGGAGGTTCTAGGTGACCTACCCCAGAGGTAGTTGACACCATCACTTCGGTGAGAGCACAGTCTAAGACACGCTTACGCCTTGAAGTGGAACCTGTTCGTCGAGCGGTGTTCTGCTCACCGAGAAGACCCCCAAAGGGACCTGCACTCATTTTCGGTCGAGGAATCATGCCTAGAGTTTGGGCTGACTAACTCCAGGTAATCCTGAGGCCCCGGCCCGGCTATGCGCCCAAGGTTCCCACTACTCCCTTCAGGGATCAGGTGGTGAGCCTGCAAGCGCTGCCCCAGGAAGAGGAAGACCCAGCCCTAGCTTTGCTTTAAACATCACAGCCTACCTGAGAATTGTTGCTGACCACGTTCATCCCTTTATGACCACTGTGTATCCATCTTGTGATAGCTACTTCCAACAGGATAACACGCAATGTCTTGTTTTCTTGTTTTCTGAACATGACAATGAGTTCACTATGACAAATTTTCAGCAACTGTGTGATGCTATCATGTAAATATGGACCAAAATATCTGAGGAATGTTTCCAGCACCACGTTTAATCTGTCACAATGAATTTAGGCAGTTCTGAAAGCAAAAGGGGGTCCAACATGGTACTATGAAGGTGTACTTAATAGAGTGGCCAGTGAGTGTATTTCATCATTGAAGAAATCATCAATGTATGTATCATCAACAACAAACCTGTGTGTACCTGCCACAAGTCTAAGAACTTCCAATGAACAAGTATGTAGCTTTTACCAGACCAGTTATTGAACCAAATTACCGGTTCAAAATTAATGAATCAAGTCTACAGGCAGAGTTAAAAGTCAGCTTTTCAGTCGTGTTCGACTCAAAAAGAACCAAATGAGCCGGTTCTAACTGTTGAAGCTATCTGAGGATTACAGATGAGTCTGACAAGTGAGCAGTTGACATTATAGGAAATATGCTTATCAAGAGAAAGATATTTAAGGGTTTGTAAGACTAGTTATAGACTAGTTAGACTTTTCATATACATTAGCGTAGAATATATATCCGCATTTATGCATCAATGTCTGCATCAACAGCTAAATATGACAGATGAAAAACTTTAATATGGGAAACTTATTCAAGATGCAGACCACTTTTCTGTCATATAAGCTATTCAACAAGCACAATCACAGAATACAACTGTGACCACAAACACCATTAATTTAAGTAAATGAAAAGTAATATTCAGCAATATGCATTCAGTGAGGTTTGCTCTCACATATCTAAGCTTATGTAAGCTGATATCAGTATTACGCTATTGCTTATTATCCTACCTTGATCATACCAGAAATAGCCATGGTTGCTAAACAAATAAGATAGGATACTACAGTCAAGATGTTTAATACGGCTCCAAAATCTTACAGTAAATCACCATCTTTTGGGGGGCGGGGGAGGGGGGAATGGGGTCATGTATGACATTAAGCCAGAAAGTTCAGACCCTTCAACACTGTTGTCATGAAACGGAGTGTAAATGAGGGACGATCCCTATCTCAGAGGACGTTTTGCTACACTCGCCCTGGCTTTAACTGAAATAGAATGGGGTCGTGTATGACATTAAGCCAGAAAGTTCAGACCCTTCAACACTGTTGTCATGAAACGGAGTGTAAATGAGGGACGATCCCTATCTCAGAGGACGTTTTGCTACACTCGCCCTGGCTTTAACTGAAATAAAGTGCCTGCCCTTTTTAGTACTCCTTGGGCAATTCTAATTCGGCAAGTCTTTCATCACTGTTGGCACAGGCTGTGTCTTAGAATGTGGCAGGGACAGGCACATGAGCATCCACTGCTATGCGACTGATATTAATAGCCGGACTGGGGATAGAGAGAGAGCAGAGGAGAAACCAGTGGCAGATTAAACAGCAGAGACAAGGTGACCTTTCATTATGATGGTTATTATAGACCACCCGTGTGTGTCGGGTACTGCAAGCCACGAGTGTGTGTGTATTTGCGTGTGTCTGTGCATGCGTATGTGCATGTCTATGTGCTGGCAACTCCTAATGGAATCTGCTTCTGGAGGTGGTAAACTTCCTGAAAGAAGCCATGAATGTCACTTTAGCTGAGGCAGGATGTTTCCTGCATGAAACAGCTATTTGGCTCCAGTGGATTACACAGTCTATGTTCCATAATTACATCTAATGATGGAGCCAACAGCGAAATTTCGTAAATGAAAACAGCCACTGGGAACTGTAGCAACAAAAAAAAGACTCCATATTACATACATACTGTCGATAAGTCTATATACAGTATAAAACAAAGGTATAAAGCATGGATATCCAAACTAATGAGAAACAGGTGCACAACCATAATGCAGATCATAAAAAAGGCACACTGTTGCTTCCAAAAACTAATTTAAATTTTGATTTAATGAGCTCACCAAAGTATAACAAATGTGATGTTCTAAACTACATTTAGAACTACATTTAGATCTGCATTTCAGCAGATTCAAGATGATACTTAGAAATCAAATATTTTGTAAAGGCTTTTAATTATTTAAAAGCATTGCACTGAATATACATTACAAACGTTCCTTTAGAAATCAATGGATTTTTATTTTAATTTTATTATTTTATTTTTACAATTTCAGTGAAAATAAGCTTACTTGTAGTCTAAAATAAAAGAAACTTGCTTGTAGTTGACAGAAATCCATTTTACAGTTAAGTTTGAGAGTCTGTTGGCTAGAATACATTACACAACCTTTACCTATTTTTTTGCCCCAATATGTAGTCTTGGAAAAGTGGGCGCTAGTTGCTGAAAGTGAGAGCAAGCCTGTAGATTTTTTAGGAGTTGACAGGTTTCACAGAAAACCTTGTAGTGTATGATGGGCACAGCTTCTTTTTTGCTTCAGACTATGATTCCATCCAGATATTTTCAGCTGATTTTAGGACACATATAGTGATGTATGACATGCCTTAGTTAGCTGACTTAAGGCCCCAATATACATCAAGCTGGAGTGACGTCATTTAGAACAAAATCAAGCCGTTGCATCTCACAGTGTGAGCACCATTTTTACACTTTTCTGCCAATTTAACAGTTTGAAATAGTTTAAAAAATATATTTAAAAACATGTTTCTAGACTCCTGAACTCTATTGTGTGCCTGAACCATGGGAAGTAAGTAACAACAGCCGGGATCATGTGCATATCAAAATCAAATTCAATGTTCAATTTTTATTTCAAATAGAACAGTTGACTTCACACCCACTGTCTTCACTCACTCCACCACAGTTATATTGAAAATCACTGTGCAAAGCAGGCTTATTTTTATTCATAATCATTACAGCTTTGTGTGAATAAATATGTATGTGGCCACGGAAATGTATTTAACATACATATTTACAGGTGCATCTCAATAAATTAGAATGTCGTGGAAAAGTTCATTTATTTCAGCAATTCAACTCAAATTGTTCACAATTCGGACAACTTGACGGAAACTGACATCTATTACAGTTTTTATCAGCTGCTTACACACCAAATCTTTACTTGTAGCACAATTTCTGAAACCTGACCACACACCAAATCTGCAAAACCATACACTTAATTCTCTGCCTCAATTCATAAAACATTTTTAACAAACAATTCTCTATGTAACACACAAAAAATCTAACAGGAATTAATATTATGGCAAAGGTGTTTGCAAATGTTTGCTTTTGAGATGTGTTTGTGATATTTTGAATGCAGTGCTTAATTTTGCAAGAGATGTGAGGAATTTTGCATTTTGTGTTTGCAATTCTTGGATTTGTGTGTAAGGTTTAAAAAAAAAAAAAGAGGCAAATGTTGAAAATGTGTGTAAGCAGTTGAAAAAAAACCCCACAATGAGACCAGTTGCTTAAAAGCAAATGCATAATTGACTACAAAAGTTAAGCTAGTTCTGGTAAAGCAAAATTTCCGTGCAGATGCCATGTTTGATATTATTTTTCTTATCTGTGTATGAAATTCATAAATGTTTAAGTATGACTTAAGTGTACAAATACTTTTTGGGACCTCTGTATCTTATAAAGGCATTAACATCCCGACAGGCTTTTTATGATGTCATTTACACAGTGTGCATGTGTGCGTTCGTGCGTGCATGCACGATTATGCACATCTTATAGGACCCACCTCTTTTAGGCAGCCCATGAAATTATTGCTGACTGGAGATCCAGGCAGGTCGGCAGTGCTTGGGCTTCCCCCCACATAGAAGAAATCATCTGAGCCCAGCATAGTGTAGTCCTCCTGAGTGTATCCTGTGGTGGTCAATATACCATCCACTGATATAGTCACCTGTTAAATGATGACAATATAGAAACACAACAAATTAGTAACTCATTTAAAAACGCACTTTTAACCTGAGCGATAACCTTATTTTATTGTTTATTATGGTCCATGTTGTTCAGATTTGCCCGTATTTCGGGTCGCTTACTGCTAACACTCTGGACCATTGGTCTGGATAAGATTTATTGGTGATAGTTTAGTACAGGTTCACGGGACAGGTAAAGAAAATATTGCTGATGAATATTTTCTTCATCTTTCATGGGTTAAGAAAATGAATTCTTATCTGGTTTGGAATATTACTAATTGGGGTTAGTAAATGTTAAAACCAAGGACAAATTATTTGTACTTGTTTTAGTTTTGGGGGATACGCTACTTTGTCACACGCTCACTCATACACATAAACAGAAGTTCAAACACATACTTGAACATGCATGCATTAAAGGAAGGCATTAACCACTGTCAAAAAATCAAATTATCCTTTTTTCAAAAGGTCATACTGAATAAACATGAGAAGGATTGATGATTCATTGGTTCAATGAAAAGGGGAGGAGCAAAGCCACAACAGCCAATCAGCAAGCACCCATGCAGAATAAAAAAAAAAAAAAAGAAGCAGGAAGGCCATGCAACAAGACACACGGTAGACACACACAAGGGATTTGGGTGGAAGCGGAGTGATAAATTGAATGTAGTGTTAGTCACAGTGATATATGAGGCTGAATGAGATGGTGGATATGTGGACATGCTATGAGTGGTGTGGAGGTATCAACTGCCAGAGTTCCCAGAGTTCTTAGGTTTCTCTTGTGTGTTTGTTTATTTTCGGGAGCCTCTGCAAGGTGGAAATTTCCCCTGTGGACATTCTTGGAAATCCTCTGTCAGTTATTGCCGACAGTCCTCGCAAAAAATGTGGAGGCTTGGTGTGGGGAGAAAAAACACTTTACTAGTTACTGTGAGAGTCCCAGTGAGGATGTGAATCTCTACATAACGTTAACGTGAGGATGTAAAAGCCAGCCTGATAAACAAAAAACCAGTAAGAAACAAAACTGTAAAAGAAGGGAAGGAAGTTTGAGAGGGGGGTAAAGGGGGGAAATGTGAAAAGTCCTGGTAATACAAACCCATTTCCTCATTTTTTGAAAAGAGTGTCTAGAATGAAACTCAAAGAAAAAGAAAGAAAGGGAGAGGGACACACGGCAAACCAAGAAAGGACAATAAGAATGATATCTACCAGACAATGTAGTTTGTTTACCATAGCGTGTCCAATGCCTGAGTGCTTTCAGGAAGAAGGGGGAAGAAAGGAAATCAAAACAATAGTGAACAGAACGGTTGTTAATAAATGGACGAAATTAAAAGAGAAAGAAATTAATGATGAAGATTCAGGGTGTTAGTACATTAGTTTGGTTAGAAACAGGTTAGTAATAAAAATGATACCATGAATGAATAGTGTTAGTCCCAAAAACTGTTTCTTCCCAAGATGTAAGAAACAGGAAAGGAAAGACAGATTAAATAGGAAGAGTACAGTAAAATGAGAGCATTTTACAGTGGGGACATGTGGCCAATGGTTGGATCACGCCGGTTGACTATTTGACTAGTCGTCCAACAACAGACTAATTAGTGATTGTTAAAGATTGTTGACTAGTTTTTGATTTTAAGGGTATGTGTTTTACTTAGGATGCTGATGGTGTGCTGTCCTTAGCCTGCTATACGTTTTATATGATAAAAGCCTCTCAGACAAGTTGTGTCTTTAAATTCATCATCTTAAAAGCACCACTCTACACCTTTAGTATTGCATGCAATTGCATCATGTAGTTTGTGACCATTACACTATGATTGTCAAGTTAAAAATGCATCTCGAAACTAGCTAGTCAATTTTGAAAATTGTGTTTTATTGCTGCTTGCTATTCATTCCAGTAAAATTGTAACATAAATAAATCGGAACAACATCAGTAGCTGACGTAGAGATATCAAAACAGAGGTATCAAGATATCAGCTTATCAAATTAGACTTGTAGCAAGTTTAAGTTCTCAAAGTGATCAGGAAAAATGACTGCTCCTTCAAAAACACAGCAACTCGGTATGCTTTTGAAATTGTTTAAAATACATTTCTAATCATAATGTTATTGTTTCTATTTCATTCTCTACTTATGAAAATACTTTTGTGAAATAGGTAGGTACATTAGTCATTTTTAATTAATTCAATCAATTCATTTTTGTAGTAGTCATAGGAAAGAATATGCAAATTCCGCCATAGAGCACTTAAAATAAATAAAATGAAAAGCATTTAAAGAGCCTTAAAATGATTTATTTTTGAATAAGGTAATAATACCCGCAAATAAAAGTACTTGGTAATAGTAATTATAATGTTTTCCATTATAATTACTATTACTACTTTTATTTGCTGGCATCAATGTATGTATTTATTTATTTTATTATCAGTAACAGATCATTTTACATTATTTGCGTATAATCTAAATGATATCCATGAGCTAAGGCGCCACCATTTTCTTATGTCACGACCAGAAAATCTGTGCTCCCAACTCAACTATCCCCACCATTTTTTTAAAACAGCTATGCCCATGAATTAGAGAAAGAGAAAGAGAGAGATCAAGAGAAAGAGATCTCCTTCAGTCTGTCAGCTCATACGCTAGCCTGAAAACATCCCATGAGGTTTGTGCTATATCTTTTACCAGTCTGAACAAAGTAGTGACATGAAAAAAGCACTTACTTGTCAAGCCCTCATCATATTTTCACTCCATATAAATCTCTCTCACCTGCCAGTAAAGTTTAAGGTCAGCCAAACAAATCAAGCATGATCTCACTGAAGACTCAAACCCAATCCTCGAACATACAAACCCTCTTACTGATGGAAATGTATCAAAGGCTCCATGTAAGCGAACATTTGGGGCCTCATTTATAAAACCTACATACGATCCAATATCCAATATCCATACTACATTCTATGGATTTTATTCCACTTTAAAAGTGACAAATCGAGATTTAGATTTCAGTTCAAAAGGGACAACTTATCTAACAATGTTAAGCTATTAAAAATGTTAAATGTTAACAATAATTTTAAGATTATTATAAGTATATTTAAAGGTGCAGTAGGAGATCTTGGAAAATGCTAACTTTAGCCTGATAGCACTGGAAGCGAACGTCCCACCCTTCCTGCAATCGCCGTCCAAAGGCACGCCCCCTGAACGCATTTACGCTCACAGACCAGAATACCAGAGACAACATTACAATGGGCTACATCAGCAGTTCCCAATTCCAGTCCTCGCACCCTCGCATCCAGACCATAGACTTTATAAAAACATATCCAGACGCTGCGCAGCGCAAATCCGTGAATGAGAAGTTAAGTAAACTTCAACGGATTTCTCCTGCTCAGGGAGTAGGGAGCAATGAACACTGTGTAGGGATCATATTGATCAGAACACAGTTCATGCACGTAGCTCACTTCTAACGAGCTGGTTATCTGAATCGGGTGTGTTAACTAAGCGAAACATGCAAAATATGCAGAGCGCGGGGGCGCGAGGACTAGAATTGGGAACTGCTAGGCTACATCATGTTTCATTCACTGGTGAGAAAACTTTATAGTACAGTTAGTAAAAGTACTACAATACCAGGAAGGAAGATCGGGTTGTTGATGTTTGTCTGCCATTCTCGCTCTGTCTGCACAGTATGTGTGAACACGCTGATGACTTATCCTGTCTGCGCGAACTGGGTGCGCAGAGGTATGCAAATACTTATGTTGACAGACAGGTAGGAAAGCCAAATAAAATGCTCGGGCCGAGCGTTTTGATTGGACAAACATTTCTTGGTCCTATGCCTTCCACAGAATATATAAATACAGATAAATACATTTAGACCACTTAACTTAGGTCCTATGCCTTCCACAGAATATATAAATACAGATAAATACATGTAGACCACTTAACTCAATGATTGCTATCGGGATGTGAAGAGACTTTCAACCAGCATAACAAAAAAATGTTTCTGAAGACAATCACCTATTGCACCTTTAATACTCTAATTACTATGTTTTCATTAGTCATTAAGTTAACATGCAATTTGCAGTAAAAAAATGCTACCACTACACAGTAAAGCATGTTTGCTCAAACTTTGAGCAAGGAGAAGAATGATTTTTGGGTAATATTTTAAGAAATAATGTTTTTAAAAAATGGAAGGCTAAAACAAGTAGTACTAAAAGCTCTTCCTTGAAAGTTTTATGACAATGTGATTTCAAATTGTATTACTGATTAGGTTAAGTTGAAAAAGTTAGGCTGCAACCGATGTTTTTATTAGACTTTTATGCTTTTTATTGTCTTTCTGAATTAAATTTCCTTTTTAGGTCTGCACAATATTAATATTATTTGCAATAACAAAGCAAATGGATTTAGGAACAAGTTTTCATGCATGCAGAAGTTTTGTAAAGAGTTTATAGAAACATTTAGGACATTATTGTATGTACTGTATACATTTAAAATGATTAGGTGAATCTTTATAAATGAGGGTCCTGGTCTCTTCAGTTAAGAACTGTATTTAAGATTCACTGCAAAGCTATTTGTTCTAAACAAACTGCTGGCTTAGTCAGACCTCCAAGTACCTTGCTTAAATGTAAACGTTAAATGGAAATAACTGTCGACCACTGTCTAAAAGGTGATTGCTAAGATAAAACTTTGAAAGTTCGCTGACACTTGTAGAGCTTTGGAGCATAGACTGAAAGGATTTGAAGTCAATCTTTGAGTTTTCTGATGCCCTTGCGTGTTAAACCATGTCAAGTAAAAGAGATAAAAGACTTTAAGGTTTGAAAACACAGGAGGAAATAAGAACCCTACTGAAAAAACAAACAATAAAACCATCACAGAAAATTCTAATGGTTTCCACTACAAATACCATTACAAACATTACAAACCATCAACTTTTAACCATTAAAAAATGGTTTTCTGTACTGTGTTTTCTGACATATTCCATTAGGATTTATTGGTTTTAACAAGCCACCAATAGAAGGTGACCAATTACCAGTAGAGACACACAGGGTCCATTACAGTTTCCATTAACACCAATACAAGTCTCATTATAACCAGTACAACCATTACAAATTTTGTGATGATATCTATTGTTTTTTTCAGCAGGGAACATACTCTTTAATTATTAGGAAACTAGTTAACAAATTTCAATGCAACTAAATTCAGTCTTAATTAAATAGTGACAGTTACAAAAAAAATAATCTGATTATAAACCAGCTGCAACATAATTATATTTGAATTAGAACATTAACTAGTTCTCCAGCTAGCTGTGAGTAGTCTTAAGAGCAGCCGTCGTCTAGTGATTACCTGTCTCAGGTTGCGTGTCACTTTGATGTCATGCCAGGCGTTGTCATTGAACTTTCCATTGACAGGCTCAACGATAGCCTCGAAGGCTCCTGAGCCCAGGTTGATGACCAACGAAACGGCACCGTCTTTCAGCGCTAGGTTAACGTAGTCAGCCGACTTGCCCGTGTGGAGGATGAGACCGTTGCGTTGCCAAGTTTTGAAGGACAGAGTGATCTCATCACTGCTACTCTGGATAGGATTCTGAGACAAGTCATAGCAGAAGTACTCCGAACCCCGGAATGTCGCCATGTTGTCCTCGCGTGCTGAAAACAATCAAGAAAAAAATGATAATGTTAATTTGTTTTCAATAAGTGAACTTGAAAATTGGTAAAATTAACGTTGATGTTGTTCTTTGAACAATGAACATTAAAAACGATCATTCTGTCACAGACAAGGAAAAAGTTCTGTCAGTGTTAAAACCAAGATTTCCCTGAAGTGACTTTCTGAGGTAGATGCAGACAGAGTGGGATTGTGGGAGCTTTGTCAGAGCGGTGAAGCAGCATACCATAAATTCGCATCGGCGCTCCCTTGCAAAGACCTTTCAATTTCACCTCAAATTCTGTCTGAATAAGGAATCAGAGAGTGTTGTGTTTGATGTAACCATTTAAGAAATAACCTTTCTGGAAGTTTTCTTTATATTTTATCTGGAAATGTCCTGCTGATGAGGCCTCAAGTGCTTTTCATGATTTGATCCCCAGTGCCTCTTGGCAGAGGAAGCTTATTTCCGTATCCAACATTTGAAGTGTGACATTGCTATTTGCAAATTACCCTGCAGTAAAGGAAGAACAATGGCGAATGTCTTTATAAATCTGCGAGGGCTTGTTTCTTTCATGCTAACTGTTCTCTTCCCCTAGAATTTCGGCTTGCCAAAGGATGTATCAGAACTCACTGTCAGCGCCCCTCTGAGCAAATTACAGGGACAGAAAGGAAAGGGAGGAGAGAGAACAAGTGAAAACAGGATAGGAAGAAAGCAGCGAAGTAAGATGGGGTTGTGGAAGTGACAGAGAGAGAGAAAGAGAGAGAGAAAGGAAAAAAACTAAATGGAAAGCTTAAGATAAAACAAACTGAGATTAAGAGGAGAGGGTAAGAGAAGCTTGTTGTGAAGGATGTGTATATTAAGCTACGATGAAACAATGAAAGCCTGAGTAAGCAAATCAAGCTCAAGGAACAATTATAAAACAGATTTTAAATTTGCATTGGATGTCTCCACGAATTCACTTTTGCTCCATGTTGTGCCTAGATCTAATCAAGGTGCACATGTTTACTAGAAACTTCTAGACAGGTGTGTTGAGACAAGCTGGAGTCAGAGCTTCATAGCTTCTCAGACAGTTTAATTCACAATTGTTTTACCATTATATTTAATAAATTGTTGAATATACAAATACACAAATCCTTATCTGCCTCATTATTGCTATATGTACACTTTGTCTGACACAATCAATATTATATTATCATTAAAGGTGAAACACAGGCTCCAGCATTCCGATGACCCTATATAGGGTAAGCGGTTTGAAGAATGGATGGATGGGTGGATTAAAGGTGAAACTACTTAAAATACTTTCTCCTAGTCCAGTTTAATATGCAGAGAAGCGTAATCTTGGCATTAGTATGTGGATTTCAAAACATTCCCTGTGTTTGAATGTCTACTTTCCTTCTACATAGTACATCCAGATTGCATTTACTGTATACTACACACATTCATAGAAAATACTTTATACAGTATAACATTTTAGGCACAGCTTTTGCTTCATTTGGCTGAGCATCCTGGCTGGTCCAACAAGCAGCATTGGCTCAACCAATCTGTTTGTCCAATCAATGGAATACAGGAGGTGATTATTATTGCATTTCATTCTGAAGGGCTCATCCCTATATCATAATCCCTTTGAAGGGTTTATCCTCCAGAGTGAGAGCTTCGAAGTGATGAAGGGTGTAGGGGCCCAAAAACTATCCCTTGGAATGCACTTCTTTGTCACCTTGCCAACCAATTAAGGAAGTGCCTTTGCCGTGCAATTCAACCTGTGCAAAGAATCATTGCACAAAGTGTTTCTTTAAAATCCTTCATTCCGAAGGACTATTTGATGTGGCTTTAGTTTGGAATGACCCTTTAGTATAGCATGACTGTTCTCGCTACGAAGTGCCCTTCAGAGGTGGATTTATACCATTTGGTTCACAGCATTAATCAGCAATTCCATCTAGTACCATAGTGTTGCACATTTCGCCTTCTACAAAATAATTTTCAAACTGGGCAGCTTTAGTATTCACAAGATTATTAATTCACCTGTTTCACAAGGCCAACACAACCAACCACACAAGCACAAGCACAAGTTTATGATTAGGGCTGAAACGATTCCTCGAGTAACTCGAATACAAAAAATCATCTATGCAAATTATTTGCCTCGAGGCTTCGTTTAGTCCATTTACTGTAACTACACATGGAACACTGTGTTTCCCCACGGACCATTATTACTGATGCACAACCCGATAAACGCTAGACATAAGCCCTGCGTTCCATTCGGAAGGGCACATCCCTATGCCCTAATCGCTTCAAAGAGTTTACCCTCCGGAGTGAGAGCTTCGAAGGGTTGAAGGGTTTAGGGGACCAAACAACTGTTTCTTGAAGTGCCCTTCTGCGTCATCATCACGTGCCCACACGGAGGCGCCGTCATCATGCAAAGAATCTGCGCAAAGGATCATGGGAGCCCGAAGTGTCCATCAGTTGTACCCTTCGAAATCCTTCATTCTGAAGGACCCCTTTGAAGTGGCCAGTTTTGAGCACTTTGGTTTGGAACGACTCTTCAATATGGCGGCCATGATTGTTTTTACTCCGAAGTGCCCTTCGGAGGGCGATATATCCTGTTTGGAACGCACTGAAGACCGTAAATCAATATGGTGGCTAGTTATGATGTCCCTAAGTTTGATATGTTTTGTGAAAGACTAAGCGCCATTCATTTGATCGTCTCATTCTCTCTCTGTGACACACACACACACACACACACACACACACACACACACACACACAACCTCCCCGTTATGCATAAAAATACCACAGAAAGAAAGTTTGTCACTATCACACGAAGAGTGCCAGTTTTCACCTCTAAAAATAAGCATGATTACAAATGTGTTACTGATTTTATGCAACAGTTCAATAAACAAGTTTAAGAATAAGATATTTACGTTTTAGACACCATATTGCATGTAGTGCTCTATTTCGCCAACAAAAAATAATTCCAAACAAAGCCACAGCGCTGTTTTGCGTCTTTGAGCAACATGACGGCGTTTCGTTCCTGAATGAATCAACCATTCAAATGATTCGGTTCAGTCGAAATGACTCACTTATTAACAGTGACTTGCTGCCACCTACTGGCAGTTTTAATTTCACATTTAAAGTATCTTTTCATTTTTAAAATAATTGTAAATATCAGAATTCAATGTTTCATGTTTAAAATAACAAAATATTATTTATGCATTTGTATGGGTTTAGTTTTAACGGTAATTAATGTATGCAATTTCAGCAGTAAAAATGTAGATTTTTCTAAAAAGGAAACAAATGAGTTGTTTATTTTAAGAGACCTATCTTATTTTCTCTTGTGTATCTAGTATTGCTCTTTAATAAAGAAAAATTACTTCTTATCTGATTACTCGATTAATTGATGGAATAATCTGTAGAATACTCGATTACTAAAATAATCGATGGCTACAGCCCTACTTACGATATTAAATAGACATGCTTATTTGCATAACAAGTTTTGATTAGCAGTTAACTAGCCTACAGTGGTCTACATAATGAGTCACTTGACAAAAAATTGATGATTGTTAAAAATGTGTTTTGTTTTTGTTTTGTTTTTTTGAGCTTCAGCAACACAGCCAAACACACACAACAGACATGAGGGATGTTTCCTCTAAGGTAATAAAGAACATTACAAATCGGCCTAACCATATATGGATTTCCAATATCTTTGAATCATGGTGTTATTACTTTGACTAAATTTTTACTGCATGAAGGAGATGCAAGGTTGTGCAGAATAAATATTAAAAGCAATAACTTATTGATTCAGAGGTACTGAGGGAAATTAATTCTCTCATATTTGCTTAGTCAAAGCTGCAAAAATAAATACTCTGAATATTCTCATAAGGGCCACACTTGATGTTAGATTTCCCCATAGCTTTGATGGGTCAACACACGTATCAGTAACTTGCTGTATTTCCATAGCAGTCTCTCTTAACGTCTGATCTCATGTGATCTCACAGGGTCTCCAGGCGGGACAGAGTCTCTCCAGCAATCCTGTATCACAGTTACATCTGAACTCAGCCTTATCAGGGTCATCTACAGAGGGCCTGATCCGATGTCACTTACCCAGAGAGCTCTTACACAAGTTATTTCCACTGAGACACGTCTGCATGCAGAGGTGGTCAATTGCCTTAAGACTGCATGGGAATCATGACTTAATAAATAAATAAATAAATAATTTTAGGCAATATATAATGTGCTGAAATAGAACTTGCAATGCATTCAGTTCCTTTTTTTTTATGAACAAAATGTTATTTTAAATAACAGATCGTGTTCTATAACACTTTATTTATTTATTTATTTTGCAATAAATCCTGTTAAATTTTGTAAAATCAAAGCAATATTTTACAGTACACAGGAGCAAGGCAAATATTAGCTTTATTACCTGTTTAAATTAATGAATGCAATCGGGTTATTGACAGAGTAAATCAATGTTGAATTTCCTCACCAGGCAGATCAACACATTCCTGCAGTATTTGAAATAGAATAATGATCTGCTAAATTGGAAGAGAAAGAAACAGTGCTTGCTTTGCATTCTGTTCATTTTACATTGATTGTCACTCGCAGGGGAAGTTTAATTTTCTCCACTGCTCCGTTTGCAGCTCAGTGTACCGAGCTTTGATTTCAAAATCCAATGGAGGCAATTAGCTACCTCATTTACATGTCCCTGATCCGTGTCAGCACTGACATTTGGCTTGGCAGCACTAAAACCATTCCTTGCACAGGGATGACCCTGCTACCACCAGGGAGAGCTCTTTCACCCTGAAAAAGCCTGAACAAGGAGGTCAAATTAATGGCTTGTGTTTCTGATTCTGAACTAATGAAAGTTTGAATCTGACTTGCAACATTTCCCAACATTTTCCCACACTCTCATCTTCTTGCAGTGATCTCACCACTGTCTTGACATGAAAGTGTCCTTAAAAAAGTGCAACGGTGACCATTTTTTAATAACCTTGTTTCCAGACCAGAGGTGGACAAAAAATGAAGTACATTTACTTGATTACCGTACTTAAGTACACTTTTTAAGCATCTGTACTTTATTTGAGTATTATTTTTTTCTGGAAACTTATGACTTTAACTTCACTACATTTGAAAGACAAATATCGTACTTTTCACTCCACTACATTTCTGTCAAGGCCCTCAAAGTAGAAAGTCATTACTATGTAGCAGCTTTGAAAGTCAGTGGGTGATTTTTGTTTTCTTCTCTAAAACGTGACTTTTTTTCCAGACAGTCTATAAGTAATCACTCTTGTAGGGTTACATGAAGATATTTCCAAGCATTTTCTGAACACTGGGCAGTTGCAGATGTGATATTTATTTACAACAATTTAATAATAATAAGTTAATATTGTGGTATTTATTAGACACAATATTGCTTGATTTTGTAAAATTGTGTAAATGAAAATATTACCTATAAAGCCACAGAAAAACGGTTGTGCGTCTCCTTACAAAGCACAGTAGATGTTTGACTTGAAGCAGCACTGCACAGACCACTCTGTGCATGACATCAAAGTACCGCGAGAGCGATTAGAGAGCATTTTTTACATTTTTGTTTTGATGTCAATGAAATCTTGCTGTTTTGCTTTTTTGTTAAAGCAGTGTTGCCGTTGTAAAGTTATACAGCTACAGTTGTGTTGCTGGGTTTTAAAGAAGGTTTGACTTTTTTTTTCTTATCAGTCTGTATTTACAGCAATTTCACTGTCCACTTGGTTGAAATGTGGATGAATGGCTACACGTAGATGCATGCACACACTGCCAGAGCTGTGTGAGATCACTACCATGCTGCTTTTGTTGGGGTGGGAGTAGGGCTGTTATTTTTTTATATATTTTTTTTATTTTTGGTCAACTCACTTGTTTAGTTTGTAGGTTTTCACCATTCCATAAACTCTTCATTCATGCTTCAGAGGCATACGTTATTACATACAACAATAACAAAAAAGTGCATTGACATAAAAAAAATTTAATTTACTTTTGGTACTTAAGTACTTTTAAAAGCAAGTATTCTGTACTTTTACTTAAGTAAAAATCTGTATTTACAACTTTCACTTGTAATGGAGTAATATTTGACCAGCAGCATCTGTACTTTCAAAGTAATGGAGTTGTGTTCTTTGTCCACCTCTGTTCCAGACTACAGAGGTATTTCACAAAAATATTAGACAACAAATAGTTCCAAGTAATGGCTGTTGAAAATTTAGCTTTGCCTGTACAGGAAAAAAAATTACACTTTAAAATACATTAAAATAGAAAACAGTTATTTTCTGCAAAAACTGTAATAATATTTAACAATATTACTTTTTTACTGTGTTTTTCATCAAATAAATGCAGGGTTGGTGAGCAGAAGAGACCTCTTCAAAACATTAAAAACTTAATGAATGCATGTTTATTGCAAATTATTTGGTTATATTCAAATACTGTACCTAGGTAGTTTAAGACTGTAGTGGGACTTATGTCATTTGTAAAGCTTTCCCAGAGTGGGTGTATTGTTTCCATGGTAACACTGACATCGACTCTGATTGGTGGTTCTTCAGAATTATGGTTAGTGTAGTTCTTCATTAAACATGAGTTAAAATCTTGTGGCTTCAGCAGACACATATCATCGATCTGTACAAAACATACAGTATATTCCATCCAAAAGAAGTCACCATTTGAAGCTCTTTGTCAGGATGTGTTTTCTGTCTGTCGGAGGGTTGTTTTTGCACCCTTAATGCTGCTACAGATTTAGTCATCTAGGAAGCAGGCCCGCTACTGGCTTCGGTAATGTGGCGTGAAGAATCCGCAGTGGCAGCAGCCAGCGGTGTAACGTGCCCCACCGTGCCTCCAAGCTGAATTCAGCATCTTCTAAACACAACGCACTGCAGATATCAAGCTAAAAATAGAAGGCTAATTTCTGCATGACAATGCCGGAGCACGACTTAAGAGTGGGAAGTGATTCTGGAAGCCTCCTACATGCTGATGAATCAGGACCGGAAAGAGCGAGCTTAGCATCAGTCATGTGCAAAAATGGTGTGCTGTGAATGAGAGTGTGCAGATCTCAAGGGTGACCGTACACCAACCTGCCAGCTAATGCAACCCTAGTGGAAAACAAGATGTGTAAGAGGCAGAAAGCAATGATGCTGGCCGTGATTTGTTGTGTCAAATTCAACCGTAAACAAACTGGTAACATCTCTGATGACACGCTCATGAGTTGAGGGTTCCGGTTAGTGTGAGAAAACATTAGAACAGAGCCTTTGGTGTCTGTATTTAAAGGGGTCATAGGATGCTACATGCACTTTTACAAGTTGTTTGAACTGAAATGTGTGTTGGCAGTGTGTGTACACAACCACCCAACTCGAACAACGAACAGTGGATTTCGTTTGTTTCAGAAGGGAATGCTCCCCCGATCTGCCTAAATGCGTCTATGTTCGGGCGAATCATTCATGATCCAGCCTCATCTACAGAAGAAGTGAGTATAATGTTTTGTAATGAATCTTTGCAAATTGCCTTTCCTAATAATGTGCTAATTAGCAAATTTCACAATGAATGCAGCTAAAGTAAACAGTCTCTCCGAGAGCAGCTCGGAAGAGAGGGGCGGGGTCAGCAGAGCTCATTAACATTTAAAGGAAACTGCTACAAAAACGGCTACCATTGAGAAATTTTAACCAAACTATGTTACAAACTTTTCATTAAGATCCTAAAGAATCATATCAACTTGTAGAAAATGGGCATCATATGACCCCTTTAAAATTACACAATCTAGCACGACTGGAAGACAATGAATAGCTAGAAAAAAAAATTACATATAACACTATTTGGTAACGCATTAAGGTCCTATTAGCACATTAACTAACATTAACAATAAGCAGTACATTTGTTACAGTTTATTAATCTTTTTTTTTTTACATTAAATTAACTCAGGACCATTAAATAAGACTAACACTACTTTTAATTTCATCTGGCAGATGCTTTTATCCAAAATTACTTCATCATATGGATCACTTTTATGATACTTCTTTTTTTTTTTTCTTACTTTTTCCATGAAAGAAAGATGGAACAACAAGAGGGTGATTTTCGCTTTTATGTGAAAAAATGATCGAAAAAATCAAATGATTGCGTCCCCTTTAAGCAGACAATGTCAAAAAGATTCTCTTTATGGTGATGAGCTCTGTTCAACTCTGATGTCATATTATTGCAGTGCTGCCTTTAGTGCAGCATTCTGGTCTCATAGCTCATCACCCCACTGTCATCTGGTTGGTTAGAGGCAAGCAGCCCACCTGTCCAGCTGAGCTCTGCCATTCGACAGGTGTCGGGGGTGGTGGTTTGCACGGTGAATGATGAACGTACGGCTGACAGGGGTAGGGTGGCGATGTGCAAGGGTCCCTGGAGTCTAATCCCATCAAAAGAGGCAGTGATGCTGAGAGCTGGGTGCCATGCAGCAATGGTCAAGCTCGGTGTAAGACCGATAGCAAAGATTTCAGTCCGTTAACACACTCTCCTTAGGATCCAGTGACGACCAAACCTCAAACAGGATCATCTAAAGTAGTAAAGTGGTGAAACATGAATGTGTTGTAGCAGCAATTCATGCGAAAAATGAATCTGTAGTGACTGTTACATAATTTACCACGTTCAGTCCAAACTGCCCACTTAGTGCCGCTGTAAAATATTACTCAAGGTCAAGTGGGCTGATGATGCTAGCACACATTTGAAGTCAAATTAAAATTCTACCAGCACAAGAGTCTGCAACTAGTGCAATGTTATTTCAGGCTGCAAAAAAGTCCTACTACCAAAAATTTCTTGCATAAAAAATGTCTTGCATAACCTGCATCACGTCCAACAGTCAAATGCAATTCTTAGACATATATGGATATATGGGTGCTATACATGATAGATATTTAATCAACAAATAAAACCAATAAACAGTAAAGCAAAAATACCTATAACCCTTACATATAATACATATAATTCTTATAGAGCAGCAAAAACAGATCAAGGATGCAGAATTCTGTGCTGCCATGCAAGCAACTCTTGGACTGAAATATATACGTGTACATCTACAGTCGCTGTGTCAAATAAAAAAAAATGTTTTAGAACCTTAAAAACACATATCAATACAAATGCTTTTTCAGTTCTGCTGTGCTCCTCTAGCTGATTTTGAATGCAAGAATGCATCTTGTGTGAACAGCTCCTTACTCATTCAGTGCCGCTGCTCTTGATAATGTCATTTAGCACATTGCCTGTAGAAGTAGTAGGCCTGGATGACTTGCAAATGAAGCTTGAATTGTGAAGATGCTAGGAAAATCCCTTATTACGGTATTTACATGCAGGTTGAAGACATGCATTAATTGTTTAACATGCTGAATGCTCTTCCATATTCTGGAAACCATGTAAACAACAAATTAAACATGAATTTACATTGGATTATGTAGAGAGGGGACATTTCTTCCTCATTTCAGAAGTCCATCTCATGCCACTGCATCAGACCAAACCCTCCTTACAGCTTCTTTCTGTCTCTGACTGTCTCTGCCCCCAGACACCCCCCACCAACCCTACACCCTCCCACTTCTGGCCTTGACGGTGAAGCAGAGCTCCCTGGAGCATGACTGACTGTACTGGGAGCCAATCATTCATTTAGAACGGCGCACTGCCTTATTGGCCATTATCTCTGCTGTCAGCAGCAAGGCAGAGACGTGAGCGGTGTCTATCCCAGCAGCCTCTTTGTTTTTGTCCTGTCTCCTTCCATCCAAACCCTTCCATCCACTGACAAGAATGCAGCTAAAGCCAAACGCTGAAGCTCGTCACCCTTTCATGTTTTAAATCTGCGACAAAAACCCCATATCATAGCTAATGTGCGGTCAGCATCCATCACCGTCACTTCTAGTGTGCGCTCTTGTGAGATAGGACATTACAACAAATTGTGCATTAGTTTTAAATTTAGCGACCATTTGTAAACTGTGTGCAGAATTTTAAAATTATTTTAGAGTAAAACACAAAACCAGCAAAAAAATGGTTGTGAAGTTACACCAGAATAACTCCAGAGAATAAATCTTGACAAGCAAATATAATAAAATCTAACATTCAACATACAAGCATCTATATATATTTTTTTTTTTTGTCTTATTTTGCACATATAACATACATGAAATAACCCCCATATAGCATACATGAATCACCCCCCATAGCAGATCCATACCGGTGGAGCTGGGGAAGGTGGAGGGTTTCTGAAGCGTGCTGCAACTGCTACTGCAAGCACTAGCTAAGTGTTTGAATGATGAGCAGCTAGTTCATTAGCTGCTGATGCAAAAAGAACCGATCAGCTGCACCGTGTGATGATGCCATTATGTCAGATTGAGATTTATATATATACTGTATCTCTATATATATATATATACTATTTATATATGTTTTAATTTCACGAATACACCACTTACACCGGAATTCCAAACCGCTAAAACAATTAGACACTTAGTTAGAATAGTCTCAATGTCTGTGCTGACTTTGGTGGATTTAGATTCAAAGTATGGAAGCATATAGGTAGCGAAATTCAATTTAAAATGCAATATGCAAAATGGCAATGCAATATTCAAA
>NW_015549607.1:328999-329188 GCF_001515605.1 Sinocyclocheilus anshuiensis
AGACCACGCGAGTTGTGCCTGTGCAAAGCACTGTTCTGGGTGGCTTGTTATTAAGGTATTCTACAGCTCTAGGGTTTTTAGCATGTTTTAATGTAGTTTCTATGGTGTTGTGGTTGCCAGAGGGCTGCTTTCCCAAGCAGTAGTTCAAAAAGTCAAATTAGCTGCAGTTCAGGTGCCAGTTGCAAAAGA
>NW_015549607.1:329212-345251 GCF_001515605.1 Sinocyclocheilus anshuiensis
CGTGACTTAATAAACCAGTAAAATCTGCAACAAGAAGTTCAAAACATCATCAAAAACCCATGGTTAGGTTTGCAAGACATAAGGGCACATGCATATCACAACAAACCAAAGACATAGCAACAATGCAGTCTTTAGCAATGTATCTAGGTTTTAAATATATCCCTAAGTATGAGCTAAAGTAATCGTGATGCTTGCCTTAGAAAACACCACTAATTATTACAAAAGCAGAAAATGTGTTATGTAACATGCCTGCCAGATGATGCAGCAGGCTCAGTTTAACAATTGTAAATTGTAGGCCAGAAACAGGTTTGTTGTTGATTCAAAACTGTGTCCAAATTCATGTTGTAACATTATTGCACACATAGGTGAGCAGAGCAAACATCAAATGCTAACAACTAAAGGTCAGCAGACTCTCTCATGCTCACTTCAGGTTTCATTTTTATTATAGCTGATGCCCTGAGAGTTAGTGACAGGGAAGAGGAAACAGTAACGGCAGAATGTAGAAGAGTGTTAAAGAGAGGAATCGTAAAGATCTACAGCTGTGTTTTCAAAGACAAATCACCGTAGCTTTGAATCCAGCTGGAACTAGTTGTCGCCCATGGCCACAACACTGTGTGTGTGTCTCTGTGTATGTGCGCATCTGCAGACATGGAAAGATGACAGTGGTGCTTCTCAGTGAAAGATAAGAACTGATGTATGTGTGTGTGTGTGCGTGTGTGTGTTGGACACTTTTGGGAACAAAAGTCCCCAAACGATTGCAAAACCTGAAATCAGTTATACTGGGTGTCCCTTAATAGTCCCCTCAGGGAATATTGCTTATTAAGCATACAATATAATATGTTAATTAAATGTAAATATCAGTTTTAAACCTTATTGACACATTTTAGTTCTAACCAGCAAATGGACATTTTATTGATACATTTGTTTCTACAGTATTTCTGCTGTATTTTTGCTGGTTATCCTCACCCACTGTAAATTCTAACTGGCTTAAAATCCCCTCCTTATTAATCTACATTAAACATCAAATATGATTATTGTGCTGCATAATATATTTTAGATGAAATCTTTTTGTGTCATGCTCCTTTATGTGTCATAACATTGTCTTTTTTTGGTTGAACCTCTTTAAAGATCTCAGCTGCTAAATGAAAGTTCAAAAGGTTCAGTCCCACACTAAGGGGTGACCTTTGAATTGGTCATAATTCATCACTGCTCTGAGCACTTGGGCACTTTAATTGAGGTTAATCATGGGGCCATCCTTTCCATCAGTGATTGTCTGAAATATCATCTTCAAAATAAGTCAAAAGCTACAACCATCATTACATTGAATTTCTGAATTATTAATATACAGACTGCATAAATGTAATATAATAATACATTATGTGCTACGTGACCAATATTATCTATATACCTACTTAACTATGCATTATTTATTTATCTACTTAAATACATACGTTTGCTAATTTTGTGGCTTGTATTGTGCATATACAGAGTCAGTGTTTGCGTACAGTGTTTGTGATTTCTGCAGGCACACAGAGACATTAGCATAAAGTATTAATTTCACATGCACAAGCGATTACACCAATGATTTGACGTATATGGAGGTACACACTCACACAGCTGTTCTCAGGTCTGCGTGCTGGAGGACTAGCACGCTCTTCACATGTGACTCTGCCCTCTTGTTTCCAAGGGGCAAATGGCAAATAAGGGGTGGGCTTTATCCGCCCCCATGTTTCTGAAAAGGGCGCAGTGACCTCCGGGCTCTACAAAGGCAGAAGAGCCCTGCATTGTGTGGGCTAACGCTCTCTCAGCCAGGTTTCTAAATTTAGAAGAGTACACAGAAATAAAGAATACCGTGCAGGACATTTAGAGAAAGAAAGGATTATTTCATTTCCGGAGGTCGTATTTGTTGGCCACATAAGTCATCAAGGCTCATTTCAGAATAGGAACCATTATATTCCAAAGTAAGAAAGAGTCATCAAGGCTCATTTCAGAATAGGAACCATTATATCCCAAAGTAAGAAAGAGTCAAGGCTCATTTCAGAATAGGAACCATTATATCCCAAAGTAAGAAAGAGTCAAGGCTCATTTCAGAATAGGAACCATTATATCCCAAAGTAAGAAATAAATTATAGTCATTTACGACTCACAAGGAATAACAGTAAATTTTATAATGGTTGCTTTTCTGAAATAAGACGGCCCCAATGACGTATGTGGCTGACAAATACAACCTCCAGAGGGTGCAGCCTTCGAAATGAGACACAGCTAAAGTAATTTAATAATGAAGTGTTTTAACTTATAATTGCCTTATAAATCAAGATAAATTTAAGTTTTCTGATTGGACAAGCCACATGCCACTGAAAAAAATGCATATTAACAGATTGTGAGTGCAATTATTTCATTTCAATATCAAGTTGCAAATACATATCCTGTAATTACAATTCTACAAATATTATTATAAAAAAGTAATTAAAATATGATTACTATTACTACATGTAACTATTTTTTTAACTATTTTATTTGGTGTCTTGTTATTTTACTGTTGCTGCTACGCACCATGCCTAAGACTAACACTTAGTACACCTAGTAAAATCACTGCACTGAACAGCATTGAATGGCTTATTCCTTAATGTCTTGCATTTCTGCAGTGAATTCAAATGTGTCTTTGCAGTTAGCAGTCTCTTCACTTGAGCAATGTAAACTCTACACCAACACCAAAGAAGTGCGTTAAAAAAATAATTATTTTTATATTAACAAAATATCATATCTAGCTAGTGGAGATACAGATTGTGAAAGTAAAAATTAAGTACTGAATAAAAAAGTGTGAATAAAGAAGTACTGATACACAAGCAGGATTATGAAGATAATGTTCTGTCTCATATACACATACAGTACACAAATGCAACATTATCCATCACTTTCACATCATCTCCGCTGTCTCTTAAATAGTTGTGATTATGAGAAATTGGACTGCTCACTTGTCTCGCACACATGCTCACAGAGAAAGAGAGACAGGGAGAAAAATGAGCAAATACAGAAGAAATGGTCTGCTCTACTAATGAGATGCCATCCAAATACAAGCTCTTTTGAAAGCAAATATTCCACTGACACATTCATTTAATGGTCCTTTTCCAAAAACTAGTGAGCTGCCTTGCTGTCTACTGCCTACACAAGCAGCATATTTCTAAGACAGCATCCTAACCAACAATGGAAGCTAATTAGGGGCTGATTTGAAACATCCTACATAGGCAGCGTCACACAAAACAGTAGCCCTCATGCAAAACATATGATACCCTAACATAAATACATCACTGACACGTAAATATTGGATAAAATAGTCAATTTCTAATTAGGCATTTTAGACTAAATTTAATTTATATGAGCTTTAAAACTAGCTCAATTAAAAGCAATCACAGAGCAGGAGCTACTGTAATAAAACTTTTAAAATATATTGCTGTGTTAAGGTAGGGTGAAGTGAGGCCAGGTGTACCCCAGGTGCAGGTGTGCTGCTGTGAACCTCATGACAGCATCAGCCCGAGGCATATCACAACAGAACAAATAGATGAGGAGAAAGAAAAGAATGGTCATTCTAGTCAGATGGTAAAGTGCTTGACAGAAAAAATGGCTACAAAAACATGCCTGCATCCATGGGCGTCACTAGGCCATTTTTAGGGGGCTATAACCCCCCTAAAATGACTACTCAGCCCCCCTAAAATGTATGTTCACGTTCTATGTTCAGATTTTAATGTTATATAATGTTATAGTATGTTATAGACTTTTCATTAAGACCCTAAAGATACATATCAACTTGTGGAAAATGGGCATCCGATGACCCCTTTAAAAATGTATAGTGTGCTTTGTGTCAAATAGTGACCACATTATTTAATATTTGTCACAAATACAAACATTTCAAATTAAAATCTAAGTATTCAAAATGCTATGCATTTTAACCTGTTCATGCATACATTTGTGCTACTATGATTTAAGAAACGTTTCGAGGTTACGTATGTAACCATGGTTCCCCAAAGGGAACGAGACGCTGCATCAAACGCTTTGGGAACGCCCCCCCGCGAGACCAGTTCTGAAGCATGTGTGAAATCAGTCCAATAGAGAAGCGAGACGTCACGAGCGGGGTGACGTGAGCAACCAGGAAGCATAAAGGCACATCCGGCAAGCACACATGTTAGCTTCTGCGGAAGCGAGTGCCTGCAGGGACACAGGGCGTATGGCAGGGAGACGCAGTATCTCGTTCCCTTCGGGGAACCATGGCTACATACGTAACCTCAAGACATTCCCCTTCAGGAACTCGAGCTGCATCGATCGCTTTGGGAATGAGAATACCCACTGCGCCATACAAGCAAGTCCCTGTCTGGTGTGTATCTGGCGAGCATTTTTTGATGCTGTTCACTTTTTTTAAACAATTCATTTTGATTTAACACCATGTATCAGGTTTGTCATTCAAACATGACTGCATCTTGTTAAACTGACTTGAAATGGTTGCTTTTTGGCTTAACTCGATGTTTTCATTTTAAAAGAATATGTTACAATCAAGTACCTCAAAATAAGTTTTACACTTCCAATCATCCTTTGCACAGGACTGGATATGGGGAGAGAAAATGTTCAAATAAAGTGTTATTTTATGCATTTTTTTAGTAAAATGTGATAATAGGGAGACTTTTTCATGTCTAATGCTCTATTATGTGGGCATTTTAAAATACTTTCTATTGGTGTATTTTGTGCGAGTTACCATTGTGGTGAAGTGTGGAGCGTGTGGTTGGGTTGAGGACCTGCTTTATAAGGTCTAAAATACTTTAATTTAAAAAGTGACTCCAATGAGAGTGTTAGTGCATGATGTACACACAGTACCATGCTTAAACTGCCAACAACTAGCATCATATGTGTAAATAAAAGTTATATCTTAACTTGCTAATGTTTTTGTAACACTTTGGGTGAACTTGCATGGACAGTGATTCTACATGATGTAAACATATTATCTCTACTCAGATATTTCATGTAGGATGAGTTACTACTGCAAACTGAGTAAACTCAACTAAAATTAGACATGTGCTAATAACTTGATTTATTAATTTCCAGATAACATGGTACAAACACGTGGACCCACTGTCCATGATTGAATCATGTTCAGCCAAAGAGTCATTTTTTTTTTGAGTGTGGGACCCTAGGGTAGATGTCAGGTCCAGGCTGTAGAAACGGATGAATGTGTGTGGAGAGGACCAGCCTGCCGCAGCACAAACATCTTGAAGGGCAACGCCCACTGATAAGACCTTGGAGGCCGCCATACCCCTAGTTGAGTGCGCTCTGACCCCTATAGGTGACTGGAGGCCAGAGGATTCATAGGCCAGTCTGATGGGTTCAACCATCCACCGACTCAGGGTTTACTTGGTCACTGGAACCCCTTTATTAGGTGGACCAAAGCAAACAAATAACTGATCTGCCCTACGCCACTGGGCAGCTCTGTGGACGTAAGCGTCCAGTGCTCGCACTGGACAGAGCAGATTGAGTCTTTCCTGGCCTGCTTCCTGGAAGGGAGGAGGACAAAAGGCTTGCAGTACAATGGGACGCGGCGAGGAAGTGGGCACTTTAAGGACATACCCGGGTCTCGGGTAAAGAAATGCCCTGGCCATGCCCGGGGCGAACTCCAGGCACGATACAGAGAGTGCCTGAAGTACCCCTATCCTCTTCAGCAAGGATATAACAAGTAAGAATATTGTCTTAAGCGTGAGGAGCTTGTCAGAGATATCTCCAATGGGTTCGAAGGGAGCTTTGCACAGAGCCTCCAGAACCACTGCCAGGTCCCATGAGGGCACCTTGGTGCACTGCACTGGCCTCAGCCTCCGGGTGCCACGGAGGAAATGTGTAACTAATGGATGTTTCTCCAATGACTGACCACCCTGAAGGGCGTGATAAGCAGCTATGGCCGCCACGTAAACCTTCAGAGTGGAGGGAGATAACCCAGTGGAGAATCGCTTCTGCAGAAACTCCAGAACTGAACCAACTGGGCAGTTGAGTGGGTCTTGCAGTCGCTGTCCGCACCAAGAAGTGAAAAGTTTCCTCTTCAAGGCATACAGTTTCCTCGTGGCGAGAGCTCTGGACTGGAGTATGGTCTCAACAACCTCAGTTGAGAGACCGGATGCTATGAGCTGTGCCCCCTCAGGGGCCACGCCCACAACTTCCATAACTCCGGGCGGGGGTGAAGGATGGTGCCCCCCGCCTGAGTGAGGAGGTCCCTCCTGATCGGAATCTCGAGCAGAGAACCATCGAGGAGGGACACAAGGTCCGAGAACCATACTCGGGCCGGCCAGAATGGGGCTACTAGATGGACCCCGTCCCGGCGTACTCTCTCCAGAACTCCCGGGAGCAGAGCGATCGGGGGAAATGCGTACAGACAAAGCCTCGGCCACGTCTGCACTATGGCATCCAACTTCAGCCTGGCTGAACTCCCTCCAAAGGAGCTCCACCACCTCAGAGTGGAGCCTCCATTCCCCGGGCCTTAGCCCCTGTCTCGACAGGATGTCTGCTCCCTGATTGAGATGTCCAAGGATGTAAACTTCTCTGAGTGAGAGGAGCTTTCCCTGGGCCCACAGGAGGACCTGGCGCGCCAGCCTGTAAAGGGGGCGCGAACGCAGACCCCCCTTCCTATTTATATAGGAGACCACCGATGTCTGTGCGGACAAGCACATGATGTCCCCTTAGGTCTGGAAGGAAGTGTTTTAGAGCTCGAAACACGGCAAACATCTCCAGGTAGTTGATGTGCCACATGAGATGATGGCCTTCCCACAGACCTCGGGCAGAGCGGCCACTCTCCCGCTCCCCAACCCGTGAGGAAGGCATCCGTCGTTAGCATTACACGACGACAAGGAGACCCCAGCGACGGCCTTGAGACAGGAACCAAGGTTTTTTCCACGTCTAAGGCACGTAAGCATTGCCGCGTGACCTTGATAGTGCAAAGCGGGTTCCCCCTCGGGGAAAACCCCTTGTTCCAGAGCCACCACTGCAAGGGTCTCATATACAGCAGGCCAAAAGGTATCACGTTGGACGCAGCTGCCATCAGACCCAACAGTCTCTCAAAGTGTTTGACAGTGAGTGACTGGCCTTCTATCACTCCCCTCACGGCTGTGAGAATTGCTTCGATAAGAGCAGGAGACAACTGTGTCTGCATCGTAGTCGAATCCCACACCGAATACCACGCCCAGATAAGTGGTTCTCTGTAGTGGAGAAAGCACACTTTTCTTGGCGTTCAGCCGTAACCCCAGCTCTTTCATATAGGCGAGGACGACATCTCGATGCCGAGCCGTCATCTGCTCTGACTGAGCTAATATCAACCAATCGTCGATGTAATTGAGTATGCAGATGCCCTGGAGTCGCAACAGTCCCAATGCAGCATCAACACACTTCGTGAAAGTGCGGGGTGAGAGTGACAGCAAACCTCAAGAACTTGCTGTGTTGAGGAAGGATGGATACATGGAAGTATGCGTCCTTGAGATCTATTTTGACAAACCAGTCCTTGGACCTGATTTGAGACACGATCTGTTTGATAGTGAGCATCTTGAACCAAAATCATTTGATAGCGTGGTTCAATAGATGCAGATCTACGATCGGACGCAAACCCCCTTCCTTCTTCGGAACAATGAAGTAACGGCTGTGGAACCCTGATTCTCTCTCGGGAGGAGGAACACGTTCTATGGCCTCCTTCCTCAAGAGAGTTTCTGCTTCTTGTTCCAATACCAGAGCCTGCTCAGGGCCCATTAATGTAGGAATAACCCTGTTGAAGTTAGGTGGACGAGAACCGAACTGAATTCTGCAACCTCTTTCTACAGTGTGCAGGACCCATTGTATGACATTTGGCAGAAGTTTCCACGCTGCCAGAAAGTGTACTAAGGGAACCAGTCTCTCGAGACTGGCCTCTGGTGTCACTAGAGGATCCACTTCGGTGCCCTGAAGCAGATGACAACCGACCTGACTGCTCTAAGCACCCTCATCTGAGGGGGCGAGCTTTCCCGTGCCGTGCCGTTCAGCAGTCCCAAAGATCTGGGGGTGGCGAGGGAGGAAACGCTGGAATGCCGCAGCTTGCTTCTTTGCCTCCTGAAACCTCTCGACGACAGTATCTGATCCCTGAGAGGGGGACGCAGATCTAGCGGGTGAGGACCGAGATAAGGACGAGCCCGTCTCGGATCGCTCTGCTAAATCCACTTGAGATCCCCAAGATAACAGCCACCGATGTGCCTCAGCAACAGCGGGGCCAGACCCAGCAGGATCGCGAACCTGGCCGCTTTCATCGAAGACGGCCAAGCGGGAGCTGAGCACACGGAGCAGCAGAAGCTCACAATCATGGCAGGCAGCCCCCTCGAGGGCTGCACATGCATGCCCCGCTCCCAAACAGACGACGCACAAATTGTGTGTATCCCCACCCAAGAGATAATGTGGGCGGGGAGGAACACACGACTTGAAACGCTGTCCGCTCGCCACATATTTTGATTTACACTTAGGCTTTTTTTACTCGCTATACAAAGATTCTCCTGACTGTCTGAGTGCTTTTGCATACACACACACACCACAGACGCGCTCGCTGAAGAGCAAGAAGCTAACATGTGCTTTTGCCGGATGTGCCTTTATGCTTCCTGGTTGCTCACGTCAGAAAGTGGTCTCGCCGGGGGCGTTCCCAAAGCGTTCGACGCAGCTCAAGTTCCTTAAGGGGAACTGTTGTTTCTTCATTTGAGTTAAAACATGACCATGTTATATTTGTTTCCATAATTTAATTAAAATGAGAATATAGATAAGTAAAATGTGGCCAGTGTGTAACTAACATGAAGGAGCTAAAAAGAAGGAACAAAGAAGGCATGTATATTTAATTAGACATAAATAAAGATATTTTTTTCAACATGCAGCCTTTGGGCTAGTACAGCACAATATGGAAAGTCAATTATTGTTTATTTAGTTTACACATCTGTTCCAAAAACTAATCAGCTGCCTGTCCCAAACTTAAGTTAAAGACTGTTCCAAATAATCCTGACACAAGATCTAATGCTGCTGCTTTAATATGGTTGGCCAAGCAGTGATCCAAGATTATGGAAAAAAAATAATGTCTTTGAAACAAAAACTAAACAAATAATGCATTGTATTAACAGTGTTTGCATTTTAATGCCTTGTATTTCAGGGCTTGTATTTTTAAGGGCTGAAATTTAACATAGTTGTTTATTTAAGCTGTGAATATTTCAATTCAAAACAATTCACACACATTTTCATAATTAAAAATTCAATAATTCATATTCACCTTCCAGAATTCACTGGAAGAATTGCCTAAATATTCAATCTGTTTAAAAATACGATGTATAATATTCGACAGGCAATTTTCGATCCATTTTATTTCACTTTACAAATTCGCTTCCACAAATTCAGTGGTTAAAATTTGGCAGAAAATTCAGAATTGCACATCCGAGAGCTGCAGGAATTGCAGTAGAGTACCGATGCATGATCTCCATCTGCTGTTATTCGCTCAACTGCAGGTGGCGCAAGCGGCTGTTGATGAAGACCATAGCAACAGGTGGATCAAATCACTCATTCACAAAAACTGATTTGCAGAAATGGAGCAAGCGGTAAGTAGACGTTATGATTATCAGAGCCAGTATAAATATGCGGAAAAAATTATCGTGTTTACGTTTAATTCAACATCATCGCTGTTACTCGTTTCTCCGTGTAGCCTATATGTAAGCAGCTTTCTCTAACGTTACTGAAAAGGAGATTATAATGCTGTTTTACCCGACGCTGATGTACAGAACTAACATTACATCTGAGGAAGACATATATTGCTTTCGGTTACTTAGTTTCCTTTACTTTGTATTATGGCTTGTGTGACGTTGTGCTGTAATACTGGGGTTGCCCTCCTACATCACACTCCAGGATTTCCCAACGACGTGTAACGCGCCCCAATTAACTAATACAGTGATATATACAGTGAAGTGATAAATATAGTGAAGACTCTCGGAATACACTTTATTGATGATGCAAACTATATACTGGCAAGCAAATGAGGTCAGAAGAATGTAACGCTGCATTTTCTTTATAACCTTTTTTCTATCGCCGTTAGTTTTAGGTTCGATATTTGCCGGGCATTCACTTTCCCTTGCCATTGATTTATAGAGTCGACAGTCCTACAAAGATATCACGATTAGTTTTAACAATATGCAATAACTTTATATCGACGTAAATAATGAATTCAAGACCGCTTACGTGTACTGTAGCTGCAAGTTTAAATAGGAGAAAGCTTTTAAAGTGCCCCTATTATGTCATTTTTACCATTCCTAATATTGTTTTGGGAGTCTCCTACAATAGGATTACATGCATGCAAGGACAAAAAATGCTTTCGGTTTCTTAAAATATGCATTTAATATCACCTCATTTTCCAGCGATTCTCAAACGATTAATTCAAAGCAGTTCAAAGATTCAGTCTGTCTAAACCCCTCCTTTCCATGAGTCTGCTCTGCTCTGATTGGTCAGATGGCCTAGTCTGTTGTGATTGGTCTATGGCATACAGTAATGTAATAAAAGTTCTGTACATCAGCATTGGGTAAAACAGCATTATAATCTCCTTTTCAGTAACGTTAGAGAAAGCTGCTTACATATAGGCTACATGGAGAAACGAGTAATGATTATGTTGAATTAAACGTAAACACAATAATTTTTTAAGCATATTTATACTGGTCCTGATAATCATAACTTCTACCGCTTGCTCCATTTCTGCAAATCAGTTTTTGTGAATGAATGACTTGCGCTACAGGTTGTTTTGGTCTTCATCAACAGCCGCTTGCGCCACTTGCTGGTGAGCGTCTGACAGCAGCTGGAGATCATGCATCGGTGCTCTACTGCTATTCCTGCAGCTCCCGGATGTGCAATGCTGAATTTTCTGCCGAATGTTAACCACTGAATTTGTGGAAGTGAAGTTGTAAAGTGAAATAAAATGGATCGAAAATTGCCTGTCGAATATTATACATCATATTTTTAAACAGATTGAATATTTTGGAAGTGAATTCTGGAAAGTGAATATGAATTATTTAATTTTTAATTATGGAAATGTGTGTGAATTGTTTTGAATTCAAATATTCACAGCTTAAATAAACAACTATGTTAAATTTCAGCCCCTAAAAATGCAAGTCCTGAAAATACAAGGCATTAAAATGCAAACACTGTTAATACAATGCATTATTTTTTCAGTTAGTGCAATTCAACATGCTTTTTTGTTTCAAAGACATTTGTCATTATTTTTCTTCCATACAGAACACTCAACTGTTCCAAGTACAGTGAGCGGTGTGAAGAGGATGTGGAGCAGCTAGCAGAGTTGTGTGATTTTGCCCGTAGCAAGGTTTTATTGAAAGTCAGAAAATGTCTGTTTTGTCTCAAAATGAACTGCTTTTGAGGTTCCATAAAGGTTAGGTGTTGACATAGAACACATCTGCCTGTGTATATGGTAGACATACGGTAGCACAATACATGTACACTGTAAGGGGAAAAATGAAATGCATAAATTAAAATGATAAAGTACCTGTGAAAAGTACCTGTAACTGTGTTTCGTTCACATTTACACACACACACAAAATATTGTATGCCTTCAGAAGATGTGTAATAGGGTGACGTTTTATGCTTATGGTGTTATTTTGGAACTTGACAGTCACATCCCCCATTTATACAGGCTCGGAATATCATGAGGGAGAGTAAATGATGACAGAAGTTTCATTTTTGTGTGAAGTATTCCTTTAAAATTGTTTTAGAGTACAATTTGACACTGCAGGATATCTCTTGAATTGTCATATCAACTGGCTGAAAGAGGAAATATAGCCACAACACATACACACCCAATTACACACAGAGAAATAGAGAGCTCTGGAGGATTGTGCTCTGAGACACACTGAAAAGATAATTATGAAGTCCAGCAAAGGAGTAGTAGTGTGTGACCTCAATGCTAAGGATATAACCTCTAGAGATCCTCCACACAAACACACAAACTCACAGTGCCATCAGCTGTTGGTAGCTTCTGTCCAGAGTCCTTCTGACAGCAGCAGAGTTAACATATAGACAGGAGTTTGAGAAAATGCCACTTCCAGTTACAAAACAGCGGCAGAGCACAGAGGAAATGAACAGCTCATTATTCCACAGCAGATTTTACATTCAAAATCCATCTTTGGATGCAGAGAACCATTGAGTGATTTAGAGTCACTGCGCTACAGTTAAGGTCACATTTTACGATCAACCAGCTCCATTTATGTCCTATTAAATGTCATTACATGCTTTACGTAGAAGCTACAAAAATGGAGACTGAGTTATACAGTCGCTGACATTTGGCTGATTTAAAGACAACATGAAATGACGTTTGCAACACATTTTACACTATGGCATTATATTACAGTAGAGGTTTCACCAGTGACCGATTTTTGAAGGCTCTTAACAGCGTGAAATGGTTTTACATTTTTTCCAGTCTGTTGCCAAGGAGATCTAGGCATTTACGGCTCATCTTAATTAAATATTATTTGCTTAAATATTATGATTTAATTTCTTTAAAGTACAATATGCAAAGGTATTGTGAACAATCCAGGGACATTTTTTAGGTTGTAAATAGGGCCACAAGTATGTTTGTCCACTGGCGTCCATTCCTAGTGGAACATACACATTTGACTGCAATTTGACTTTGTGATGGAATTTTTCTTTCACAGAATCCTCTATTGTGAAATAAACATGAATGAACATCTCTTGCCTCCTCAATCAGTGTTTCAACCGCAGAAAGATGTCAATAAAACAGTGTCTACAGCTCAGCTAGCTAAATGAAGTGCAGAGAAGAGCATTTCGTGGAATATTAGATTATATACTCATAATTTACTTTACCTGTAAGTGATGTTTTAATTATTTAATATATGTTTAAAGGGGTCATATGATGTTGCTAAAAATAACATTATTTTGTGTATTTGGTGTAATGAAATGTGTAGAGTGAATTTGCGTTCTCATTCAGCCTGTCTGTTTTTGTTTCTGTTTTTCATGTAGGTTTTATCTTTGTTTGTATCGTGATTAAAATGCAGTGGTTGGTTCCAATTTCAAATGGCTTTTTAAAAAATTTAATATGTTTAGTTGTTGTAGTAGTAGCAACTGCCCGTTTTTTGCAAAAACAGTTTCATGGCAAGGAAAAATATGTATGGCCAGTAAATTCTGATGTCACCAGCCACTGGCAGATGTGAAAGTTTTTTTTATAGGCCCTGCTTGCAAGTGTAGAAATTAAGACAAAAGTATTGCAATTTCCCTACTGTAGAGTAAGGTAAAATAATATACTTTTATTTCACAATGCAATTGTTTTACAATATATGGCTATTACTATCATAGGAATAATAATATACAATTATTATATTATTATTTTATTCTAATTTGTTTGGCTTCCAAATTCACCAGTGAGACTGAGACACTATATCACAACTAAAAAGAGGGTTGAGTACCCTTTAAATTTCAAGAAGAAGTAAATTCACCAGCTTTTGTCTTTTAGTTTGCACACTGTGACTGAACCTGTGTTGTAGCTCTTAATTTTGAAAAGTGCACCAGATAGATGAATTTGACTTTAAAATGTACAAAATGTTCTTCCGGGGGGGCCTGCCCTATACATACAGCTACAAGTAATTGGTGTTAATCTGGCACCTGGTGCAAATTTTCTTTATTATATGACAAACCCTCTTTAACTGGCAGCATTCCTCCAATTTTCACTGAGATTGCAAGATGGCGGGCCGCTCTAAGGTGACTGAAACCCTGCGACAGGAGGTTGTCCAGATGAAGGCCAAAGGGATGACCCTTTCAACCACTGCAAGAGAAGTTAATCATTTTAAATCTGTGATTTCTCGAATATTGTAGGCTTACAATGACACCAATTCATTCAAGTCACCCAAAAAGGCTGGCCGTCCACTTAAGACAAATGCACAAGAAGACAAGATAGTGCAGAGACTCTCGATGGGGAATCGGTTCAACACTGCAGCTGGAATTGCTTGCCAGTTCAGTTCTGAACAGGGCATGGATCTGCCTCGGCACGTTTAAGAGAAGTTGGACTGAAAGTGTACTCTGCAGTGGCCAAACATCTCATCAGCAGAAAGAATCAAAAGGCTAAGCTCACCTTTGCTGAGGAGCATGTTGTGTGGACAGAAGAGAACTGGTCCAAAGTTAACTTTAGTGATGAAAGCAAGTTTAATTTATTTGGGTCTAATGGGAAACATTTTGTTCGGCATCAAACTGAGGAAAGACTAAAGTCCAAGTTTGTATAGAAATCAATGAAAGGTGGAAGAGGAAGTGTCATGGTTTGGGAGATGTTTTCTGCAGCAGTAGTTGGGCCTCTTAAACAGCTACATGGAAGGTGAATGCAAAGGTTTACAATGCCCCCCATCACACTGCAAAACAGGTAAAACAGTTCCTTGAAGCTAAGAAAATGTAAATAATGAAATGGCCAGGCCAGAGTCTTGATCTAAACACGATTGAAAATCCTTGGCGACAAAGTTATGTCTAAGAAACCCACTACAGTTACCAAACTAAATGACTGGAAGAAGAGTGGAGGAAGATCATACCAGTGCAGTGTGAGATAGAGGTCTGCGCAGGACAATTTTTTTTAGTCCCGCTCTCGCAAGGTTGTATTCCGCACCCACCCGCTCCTGCTATAGATTCACTCTTTGTTCACCCGCTGTCCGCTTAGAATAATTTTCTTCCCGACCCGACCTTTCCCGCTAAATTTAGATCTCGTTTCCAGAATCTCACATTTAAATTTCCTCTACTGAAAAAAAAGACATAGGCTAACAAATAAAAGTGTAGTCTGCACAAAATTGTAGGCTATGTTATTTTATTCGTCTTGTCAAGAGTCTTGAATTTATTGACTTTGACTTGAATTTATATGAATTATCTTAAGACACAAAATTTGTTTAATATTTTATGCAACACAGTAGGAAAAAAAAGTGTCAGAGAAAATAAAAATGTTGTACAAAAATTGTATTTCTTATTTGTATTCATCTTGTCAGGATACAGTTCGTTTAACATTTACAACACAATAGGAAAAAGTGTGGCAGAGAAAAAAAATTAAAATGTAGGTTGTACAAAAATAGCCTAGCTATTTTTATTTGTCTTGTGGAAATACTAAATTCGTTTGACATTTTTCTGTTAAAACAGGAAAGTCGCAGAGAAAATAAATAAATATCACATCTGTCATTTAAAATGATAGGCTAAGCAAAATATAAACAAAACTGAGTGGAATGTCCTTCAAGGACAGCGCATCCACACTTTGCTCCATCCTTATTCTGCTCTGTCACTCATGGACAACCTGCCTGTTCTGTTTGAGGGCTGTATATTTACCACCGGTACAGCCTGCTCTGAGCATCGTTATGCACATGATGCGCACAGACCTCGCAAATAAAACGTGTGGCGCAGAAAGCATGGATATTGTTAGACCTCCCGCTCCCGTTCAAATTACACCAGAGTTACCAACCGCTACCGCGTTTTATTCGGGAATTTAATCACGTGGCGCAAAAAATCTGGTCGGGTCTCGCGGTTCCTGCAGGAGAGCCGCGGAAATGCAGACTTCTAGTGTGAGAGAATAGAGATGTCCTGCAGGCAAAGATGTGCTGAAGTCACTCAAAGCAAGGGCCTCTACACTTCCTACTAATTTCTGACAGCTGTAAGCCTCAAAAATGTTAATTGTTCTGCCATAGGCAGCAATATCACCCTGTATCCCAAGACTGGTTACCTACTGAAGCTAAGCAGGGCTGAGCCTGGTCAGTACCTGCATGGGAGACCTCCTGGGAAAACTAGGTTGTTGCTGGAAGAGGTGTTAGTGAGGCCAGCAGGGGGTGCTCACCCTGTGGTCTGTGTGGGTCCTAATGCACCAGTATAGTGACGGGGACACTGTACTGTCAAAAAGCACCGTCCTTTGTATGAGACGTTAAAACGAGGTCCTGACTCTCTGTGGTCATTAAAAATCCCAGGATGTCTTTCGAAAAGAGTAGAGGTGTGACCTCATCATCCT
>NW_015549607.1:346129-378635 GCF_001515605.1 Sinocyclocheilus anshuiensis
GTATATTTACCACCGGTACAGCCTGCTCTGAGCATCGTTATGCACATGATGCGCACAGACCTCGCAAATAAAACGTGTGGCGCAGAAAGCATGGATATTGTTAGACCTCCCGCTCCCGTTCAAATTACACCAGAGTTACCAACCGCTACCGCGTTTTATTCGGGAATTTAATCACGTGGCGCAAAAAATCTGGTCGGGTCTCGCGGTTCCTGCAGGAGAGCCGCGGAAATGCAGACTTCTAGTGTGAGAGAATAGAGATGTCCTGCAGGCAAAGATGTGCTGAAGTCACTCAAAGCAAGGGCCTCTACACTTCCTACTAATTTCTGACAGCTGTAAGCCTCAAAAATGTTAATTGTTCTGCCATAGGCAGCAATATCACCCTGTATCCCAAGACTGGTTACCTACTGAAGCTAAGCAGGGCTGAGCCTGGTCAGTACCTGCATGGGAGACCTCCTGGGAAAACTAGGTTGTTGCTGGAAGAGGTGTTAGTGAGGCCAGCAGGGGGTGCTCACCCTGTGGTCTGTGTGGGTCCTAATGCACCAGTATAGTGACGGGGACACTGTACTGTCAAAAAGCACCGTCCTTTGTATGAGACGTTAAAACGAGGTCCTGACTCTCTGTGGTCATTAAAAATCCCAGGATGTCTTTCGAAAAGAGTAGAGGTGTGACCTCATCATCCTGGCCAAATTTGCCCATTGGCCTCTCATCATCATGGCCTCCTAACAGTCCCCATATCTACTGATTGGCTTCATCACTCTGTCTCCTCTCCACCAATAAGCTGGTGTGTGGTGGGCGTTCTGGCGCACTATGGCTGCCGTCGCATCATCCAGGTGGATGCTGCACACTGGTGGTGGATGAGGAAATACCCCCTGACAATGTAAAGCGCTTTGAGTGCCTACAAAAGCGCTATATAACTGTAATTAATTATTATTATTATTATTATTAAATGTTAGTTGTAATTTTTTTTGTGCTACAGTGGTTACCGTTCTCTAATTCTGATCAGTTTGTTTTCCACAAAGGTTTTTGTTGAAATGCCTTGGATATTTTGTCAAAGGTTAGTAGAACAGTCGTATTACTACAGCTAATAATCATTGAAATTTTGAGTGATGAAGATTAACAATATTTCTGAAAAAATCTAATACTTATAGATTGTTCTCTAATTTTGCTTTGAACTGTAGATTGGACTGAAAATATAATTAATGAAAGCATGTGATCCGGTTTTGAAACAAAAAAACAAAACTAACTAACAGTGTTACAAATATGATCAGTTTGGAGTTTAGAATGTCAGCAAATGCTAAATCTAATGTATCATTTTCATGATCTATGTGAATATTAAAATCACCAACAATCTGGTCTGGTTCTATCATAATAGCTCTATGAACAGCAACTACTAGATGTTACTAGAGAGTATGCAAAAGACAAGCAAGAGATTTTTTTACTGAAATTAGATAATGTCATATTTAGTACAACCACTTCAAAAGAAGTCCTGACTTCCGGTTAAAGGGTCATGAAACCCTACACTACTTTTTCTGAGATTTTGACAGAGGTGTTTGTGTTGCACATCATAGAAGACCATGTTAGCATTCGTTAATTTTAATTACTGAAGAAAATGTGTTAATTTTGAGCTTTTTTTTTGCATTATTTTCATCTTCTGAGTTTAAAATAAGCATACAATAAGCGAGAGACGCATTCATTGTTTGCAAGTGTTTGTTTTTGCTTTCTAAGAGTTTCTGCATGGCATAAATACTCATCCATATACCTTTGCGTCTTCAACACAAACATCTTCAACACACTCATCTGAGTGAAGAGTCTTTACAGCTCTAACCGATTAAATGGCTTACATAAATACAACAAAATAAGACTTGAACGATACTAAAGATGTAACCACATTTGCATATATGTTTGCAATTCATATATGTTTTTCATTAGTATTTTGCTGTTTTTAGTAATTCTGAATGGAGCTGTGAAGTAGCAATATGCAATCAAGTGAAGACAGCTGGTAGAGTGGTCCTTTGGCATCTCCATTTGTTCTAGTTTTGTGTTACACCTTTACTTGTACTACTTTTGTGTAAAAGCAGTTTGAATTATACAAAACATTGCATGTATGTGTATATACAGTTCGGTCCATATATATTTGGACACAAGAACAATTTTAATTATTTTACCTGTTGACAGAAACATATTCAAGTTACAGTACTATAATAATGTATAATGAATATGGGCTTAAAGTGCACACTCTGAGATTTAATTTGAGGGTCCGTTTGGTACATTCTGAGAAAAAAACCACTAGTGAGCTCAACAACATAAAAAGGCCTGGAAGTCCACGGAGGGCAACAGTGGTGGATGATCAGAGAATCCTCTCCATGGTAAAGAAAAACCTTTTCACAACATCCAGCCAAGTGAAGAACACTCTCCAGGAGTACTTGTACTACTTTTGTGTAAAAGCAGTTTGAATTATACAAAACATTGCATGTATGTGTATATACAGTTCGGTCCATATATATTTGGACACAAGAACAATTTTAATTATTTTACCTGTTGACAGAAACATATTCAAGTTACAGTACTATAATAATGTATAATGAATATGGGCTTAAAGTGCACACTCTGAGATTTAATTTGAGGGTATTCTCAGAAGAAAAAAGTATAAAGAAGGCTTGGAACAGCTCATGATCCAAACCATACAACATCATTTATGAAACATGGTGGAGCACTGTGATAGCATGAGCATGCATGGCTTGACAGAGGACAGAAGCAGCCGGAAGAATTCTGAAGTGTATAGAGATATACTCTCTGCCCAGATTCAGTCAAATGGAGCAAAGTTGTTTGGTTGGTGCTTCATAGTGGACAATGACCCAAAACATACAGCAAAAACAACCCAGGAGTTTTTGAAGGTAAAAAAGTGAAATATTCTGCAATGGCCAAGTCAATCTCCTGATTTCAACCCGATTGAGCATGCATTTCACTTACTGAAGACAAAACCAAAGCATGAACAGGTGTGGGCTATTCCTTCATTATTTCTACATAAATTAAGCAGGTAAAAATGTGATTCTAAGTTGATTCTAAGTGTGGCATTTGCATTTGGAAGCTGTTGTTGTGAACCCACATCATGCGGTCAAAGGAGCTCTCCATGCAGGTGAAACAGACAATTGTTAGGCTTCAAAATCAAAACAAATCCATCAGAGAGATAGCAGGAATGATTAGACTTTGCCAAAAAACATCTTTAAAAAAGCCAGACCACTTCTGGAAAAGCATTCTTTGGACTGCTGAAATTAAGATCAACCTGTACCAGAATGACGAGAAGAAAAAAGTATAAAGAAGGCTTGGAACAGCTCATGATCCAAACCATACAACATCATTTATGAAACATGGTGGAGCACTGTGATAGCATGAGCATGCATGGCTTGACAGAGGACAGAAGCAGCCGGAAGAATTCTGAAGTGTATAGAGATATACTCTCTGCCCAGATTCAGTCAAATGGAGCAAAGTTGTTTGGTTGGTGCTTCATAGTGGACAATGACCCAAAACATACAGCAAAAACAACCCAGGAGTTTTTGAAGGTAAAAAAGTGAAATATTCTGCAATGGCCAAGTCAATCTCCTGATTTCAACCCGATTGAGCATGCATTTCACTTACTGAAGACAAAACCAAAGGCAGAAAGACCCACAAACACACAACAACTGAAGTCAGCTGCAGTAAAGGCCTGGCAAAGCATCACAAAGGAGGAAACCAGTCTCTGGTGATGTCCATGAGTTCCAGACTTAAGACAGTCATTGCCTGCAAAGGATTCTGAACAAAATATCAAAAATGAACATTTCATTTATGATCATATTTATCTGTCCAATTACATTTGAGCCCCTGAAAATGGGGGGACTATGTATAAAAAAAAAAATGGTTGAAATTCCTAAGCATTTTGTTATATTTTTGTTCAACCCCTTGAATTAAAGCTTAAAGTCTGGAACTGGACAAAAACTGGACAAAAAAAATCAAATATATCAGAATAGAACTAGACCAGTACAATAGACCTGCCACTTGTTCTGTTACCTGTAATGTTTCTTTGTTATTTCATTACCTTCATTTTATCTTTTAAATGCAATGCTTACATAATTGAACAATATTTGAAGGCTGCATGCTAATGTTTTAATGTATAATTTACCTATAATTTTTATACCATTGATAATGAATTAATTTAATTTATTTGATATTTTATCGTTTTTGCTATGGTAATGAAATTGAGAACTGTGAAATTTTACCACTATTATACCGCCAACTTCTGAAATTTTGGTACTGTCACAACACTGATTTCAGGTATGTCATTTTCAGTTAATGAGGGTGAAGGTTAATGCCACTATTAATTTGTTTTAATTTATTAGACCAAAATGAGAAATTATAACTATATACATCATATTCAAAATAGTGATTAATTTTTTTTTGTCCAACAACCTCAGAACATGATTTCAACAACTTTTAACTGCAACTCCCATACTCCTGTACTCACAGTGTATCCAGTGGATCATGCATCATAAAAGCCTTTAACGAATTGACTGGAGAAAATCTTTCTTTCCGAAGTTCTAACTGAAACTTCCTTTGGAAGCTTTCACCTTGTTGCATTTTGAATATGGAGTGTCCTCAGTAAATCTAGTTTGGACTTAATGTCCGTCCCTGTGGCACATCGAGCCAAAACATGATGTTCCAGAGCCTGTTCATTTCCATCATGGTCTTAATCCGAGTGTTTGCCTGAACAAACAGACTGAGCAAATGCCTCTAAGGAGGAGAGACAAAGAGGGAAAAAATCTAATATTTGTTAATCAGCGAACTTGAAACATGCAGTATGATGAATATTCCCATCAGCCCCAGAGGCCCGCTGCCTTTTCCACTCTCTCTGAATCACATTCTTGCTGGTTCACTCTCTCTTTCCTCTCTACCCTAGCTTCAAAAAACGGTCTGTTGAAAGAAAAGAACAGAACAAATAAAATGCAGAATACGCAGTTTTGAGCATCCCAGAAACCTATTCTGTTTCATCTTTTGCTTTGCTGGGGGGAAAATGTAGCACCGGGACTAGGAAGTGAGTAAAAGTGATGAGGATTTGAGCAATAAGGCAATAAATCTTCGACATGTTGTGTGGTACACTTGATGGTCTATAATGATACACTAAGCAGTTGTGTGTGCATGGTCTCATAAAGATGACTGTATGTCATGTATTTCTAGACACCAGGAATGCAGTCTAAGTACTGCAAGAGACGGTTTCGTGTTTAGACTAAATCTGAGACAAAGAGTTGTGTATCTATTTTTATGTGTTTGTTTGGGTGGCAGTCCTGGCTCACTTGGGTCCATAGATGAATAAGAAAAAAAAAAAAAAGGAAATTACCTTTTTTATTAGTTTTTTTATTTGTTTGTTTTTGTCTATAACATTGACAATAACATTTGTTTGTTATTTTTTTTTTATTTTTTAAATCCACTTGGCTCAAAAATCTGAAGGAGTATGTGCAAGGAAGTGATAATTGGAATAAAAGAGGAAAGATATCTGGAATTCAAACTGCTTTAAATCAGTGCTTCTCGGGGCTAAGATGTTGACCCAACACAGTATCAAAATTGTTCACTGTACAAAAGTAAACAAAAAGTCATAATATTAAAAATAGTTAGGGTGATTCAAGAATTATTATTTGATGTGACTCGTGTTTTTTGAGAATGAGTGGATGTCATGTAGAATATCCAGACGTCTACATATACAGTACCTAATCTGCAAAGCATCTCCCAAATGACCAATGTATTTGCTCTAAAAGGACAATGAGTTTGATCGGATGACCAGTTGTCCTTTAACATCAACAAAAAAGACACAGAAGGTGTTCTCTCCTCCCTCACACTATACTTCGGTTAATGGGTTGCATCAGTTGAGAACCACTTTTTAAAACTTTCTTCTTCTCCCTTGTTTTCCAGGAGGACAAATCTTCATTAGAGATGCTCTCACGTCAGCATTTCAATCATCTCTAATCCCGCTTAATGCCCCCACCACAGCAGTCAGGGGACGGGGGAGGCGGATGTCTCCATGGAACAGCCTAACATTGTTTTTTTGCTCCACTGCTAATGTGCTATAGTGATGTAAGTGCTGAAATATGTGGTGTAATGTGTTATTTGTACACATCCGCGCATCAGCCAGTCATATTTCAAAAATAAAAAAAACAGCGTTGACAGCACAGCTGTTGATCATTTAGCAAATATTTCCAGGTGAGAAAGCGAGCTGAGAACTGACCTGGATTCAGCGGTGCTGCTTAATGGAAGGCATGTGTTTTATGTAAAACGCCACCTTTCCTGTGTCCCAGGCATTGTGGTTATCACTGCGTACTGCGCTGGTGTTTACTCTGTTGGCAAGCTGCCAGAGTATTAACGGAAGAAAGCATTTGCCTCCGGGCCTGTGTAACACCCCCGTCCCTTTCATTTTCAATTTTACAAAACTGATGTATGTGCAGTTGTTTCCTCCAGCACATGCATAATTAAAGCTACAAAACGCATACAGATTTACAAATGAAAAAAAAAAATCAAAAGCCAGCAACTGACTCTATGCTAGCATGCCAGATATAGGTACAGTCAGGTGTACATAATGACAGTAGACTATTGTGACCTCTTTTGTTCTAGCCTACATCCTGTTCCCATAGTCTTAAAAAAAAAAAAAAACTATTGGTGTGTCTAAACCTGCAGTGTTGTAGTCGAGACCAGCTCATTAAAATCCAGACAGAGACCTGAATAGGCTAACTCCAAGTCAAAGCCAAAACCAGAAGAAGGTTGAGTCAAGACTAAGACCTGAAGAGGGTCAATTTTGAGTAAAACCAAGTCCAAATGGATCCTAGTCCATGACAAGGCTAAGGCCAATGTAAAAATATGGTCTTGGACTCAAGACAGACTTCAATATTGTGGCCTCAACACTGCTTCCCTGCTACACAACATGCAAAAAGCAGTATGTCAGCCTGTCTGAATTCTCAGTATTCATGATACACTACGCAAACAATAGCCATTTGGTGTATCGCATTTGCTGAGATTCTGAAAAGTGGTCAGAGTGGACACTGCTACCTCTTGAGGCCACAGGAAATCAGGAGCTTTCAGATTCAAAACATTAAAAATATAAAAATAGCAGAGAACTAGGAGTCAAGCATCTCTTTTCAACAAGTGCTATGGGTAACAAAAGTATTTTTCTCAAAGATCACATGCATCAAGATGGTGGGTGTACAATGTATTTAAACTACTGCACATGAAAATAATGTACTTTATCCACAGCAAAGAAGTAAGTTCATCTTCAAATCCAGTACATACTCTGACAATACGTGAATTTGGCTGGAGCCTATGTTTGCTAGGAAGGAGGTCATCCAGCCGAGCTGCAGGGGGGATTAACATAGGAATAAAAATCTTCATGGGATTAAGAACATGTGTGGCCCAGACCTCTACTTGTCCAAAGTATTTTAATGCTCACCCCATAAAAAAAAAAAAAAAAAAATTATAATAAATAAATGAATGAATAAAATAAAATGTAAAGAAAAAAGAAAAAACGCTATGTATGTTGACTTGTGGACAGGGAAGCAGAGGAGGTGTTAGGACTGTGGTTGAGTGATTACTCTGTATGGCACTGATGGGCATTGGGATGGGATTCACAGTGTAATCGGATGGGACGAGAGGAGGATGAAGTAGGAGAGGATGGAGGGATGGGGGTTGGGTGTGGGGATCAAGCAGATGGAGAGGAGAGATCAAGAAAAGAGGATTACACCACGTCAAACCATCATTGGACACAGAATCAAACTGCAGTCACTAGAAAGTACATCCACACCCCATATTCATCTGGAGCACCACTGCTGCGGGAGGAGGAATCTTATTCAGGCCAGTGCAGCCCTCAGAGAAAGTCCAGCTTCCTCCTGCGAGTGAGAGAGGCTATGAAGATATAAAACACAATGCTGAATGCAGCTAAAACAAACAAAAAAAAATCTCTCAGACAAGCACTTGTTTTGCAGTTTTTGAAGCACAAGACTAATACCAAAAATGTTGATTCCCTCATCATTTACTCACCCCTCATTTCTTACCAGATATATATGACTTTCTTTTATTTTGTGGAATACAAACTGTAGTTTTTAGAACAATGATCTATCTCTGTGAGCCCATAAAATGCAAGATGATTTTCTAACACACACCCATCATTCCGTTTCAGAAGACACTGATTCATCAACTGTGGTCATATAGATTACTGTTGTGTTCGTTTTGCATGGTTTTTAAATGGTCAGTTTTAAGGGACCAATCTACTTGCATTACATAAACTCACAAATTCAATTCAATTCAATTCAAGTTTATTTGTATAGCGCTTTTTACGATACAAATCATTGGATGGATTATTTTTCTAAAGATCTCTCTGTTTGTGCTCCACAGCATCCAAGGAGACCAAAATTGGTGAAATTATAGATGGCATCTTAAGAACTGATCAATTGATTAGTCATTTAGAGAGTCCACCTTTGTTTTTAAAAATATTTACAGAAGTTATGCAAACCCGAATTTCAAACTGGAGGTGTACGGCATAATTCTTCATCTTGCAGGCAAGTTCTGGGCGCTGGCTTTACTTTGACTGAACATTGCTTCATAACTACAATCTAGGCACCTGAAGCTTTACAGCTAAAAAAAAAAAGTGCACTTGACTACACCACACATCCATATTACTGTGCCCTAAAATGGTGCAACTTTATTCAGCACCAAGGACAGCGGCATTGCCTCTGTGGCTCAGTACCTTGGACAATTGTGCCTGCTGTATTTACAGCCTTAATAAATCTTACTTATCACAGCCAAAAAAGCTAGGCTGAACTCATATATGCATTAAAATCAATACTGAAGATTTCTTGAAGATACATTGGTTTCCCTATAACCCAATATTACATTTCTTTGAAGTTTGTGTTGTAAAACAGCCATTTTGAAGTGCCTTACTTTGCATGATCTACGTACATGGCTGCCTTTGATGGCATGCCAGTGTGGAAGCGACTCAGTCTCATCAGATAATTAGTGAGCGTTCTGGAAAGACTTCCCAGCTGTGATGCAGCAAAATGGAGGGAGAGCATTTTATCCATCTGTTGTAGGAGGTTCCTGATGAAAATGACATAGCTTTCCATTTAGACAGGGAGTGCATGAGCAAGAGAGAGAGAAGCTGAGAGAGGGGCTTTTTCCTCCATGTCAGGAACACTTCCAACACATGACATCAGATGCTCTATAGACACATTAAACTGCACTCATCTCACCACAAGGCATTACTTTTTTATGGCTTTCCCCTCTTTATTGGAAAGATGCAGAAGAGAAAATTATTGGAGAGTAAGCAGAGAATTGGAAAGAGGACACAGATTCAAATCTGTGTCAACCATATTAAGGACATAGATGCAATGTGTCAAGCCCAAAATTCGCTAACCACTGCACTGGGGGCCAGTTGCACCAGCTGTGCATAAGTTACAACTTAGCCTAGTTGTGGCTTAAAGGGACAGAAAGCAACAACTCACGCACTACTAAATATTTCTGCACTGCACCAATAAACTGTAAATATATAAACTAAATATTTATGAAAGCCTTCGACCAAAAGTAACAGTTGGAACAACAGCAGACTGACTGAATTGCATTAATATGCTCATGATATATCTGGCAAACTTTAATATTTTGGACAGATAGTATGAAGATGATGTTTACATTTACACTGGTTTACATTTTAAAGAAAGAACATTATGCAAATAAATGACTTGTCAGCCACTCTCCAATGTGAACCTGATCTAAACAGCACATCTTTCTGTGCATCGCTCTGTGTGCATGCCAAATAAAACCAACCAAATGTCTTGTTAAGAACTGTGAGACACAAAACATTGATATGACACCAATAAGGTGCAAAACATTAGAGAGTGAGTTCTATACACACCCAGAACAATAATTTAAGATATCCATTCCTGCATTTAAAAGTGGTTGTCACTCCTGTAAAATTACAGTGCATACTTGGCCATAATGCAAGATTTAAATTGTACTGTAAGCAAAATAATCAGAACATTGCTGTTTAGCAAACAAGTGATTCAACTCAAATCAAATCAAAGAAATTCAAAAATATTGTAGAGAAGATAAAGTAACTAACTGCTTTGTGATAGGGAAAGCAACACACTTACTGTCAAAATAAAAATGAAATACATTTCTGTACATTTTCATCATTTACCAACAACTTGGTTCCATTCTCTCCAAGCTATTAATTTAGAGTACAATACAAAGATCAGAGACTGCTTACGATTTGACCCTTAAATGGTCTGAAGATGAAACACTGCTTCACGTTTGATCATCAAAATGAACTCAGATCAATTGGTGCAAACAGATGTATCTTGCAGAAAGCATGGCCTCTCTAGCATGGCTGCAGTGCTTGTACATAAGATGAATGACAGACTGCTAATGTCAATGAAACTCCCCTCGTCATGCCGCCAGACCCACTGATGAAGGTTTGACTGGGCATCACGTTATAACCCTGCTGATAGCACAATCATGAATACATGATTGTATACTAAGCTAGTGAACCAGTGTGCTACCACACTGAGACTGGAAAGAGTCTGATCATGTCATGATAATGATTTTCACTGAATCTTTCTTCTGTCTGTCTGTCTGTCTGTCTGTCTGTCTCTCCATCCATCCAACCTTACATATTCAATAATTTTTCTCCTGGGAAAAAAGATGAAACTGTTTGAAATCACAGAATGCTTATTTTCATGTATCATACATCACATATCATGCCCTTAGTGCTCTATGTCTGTGTGGAAATTAATCTGCATAAAACATGATGTAAATGACACAGCAGGGGAAAATAGGCACCCAAAGGAAATATAAAAGTATACAATTATTACAAAAAAAAATTTCAAACCAATATTTATATATAATATTTAATTCAACTCTAGTGAGTCCACAAATGCCTAAATTACTGTACATAAACTACAGTCATTAAAAACCACTTCATTCTGCAGTGATGTTCAACACTAAGGCCTCCCTGGTTCATCTTCTCAAATCGTCAAAAAAATTGGTTACCCAAAGATGACCAGTAAATCTACTGATTAATTCCGCACTGCCATCACTCTTCAATACGTCCATTTCTATTAAATTCAGTGAAACACACTTCCAGGCAAAATAAATGTCCAGTAGTTTGCATAGATGATATATATTCACAATTGGAAACCATCTTAAAAACAAGCAAGGCTTTATTGGGCAATTCACTTCCTTAGACAGCCAGCAGACAGTACTTTGAAATATGTGGAATGTAATTTGGTTCTGGCAATCTGACATGAATTATACCTTTGTCAGATTAAGTGTGGCATTTCCCTTTGTCTAAATTCATAGTGCTGAAAGGAGGGAATAAATTCTCCTTGCTGATTAGTCTTGGCACTGGCCACTTCAGGTGCCATCGGATAAAATCACACTTCATTTAAGTTAGCTGAGAGCCTCTGTGTGTGTGTACAGGTTTGACTACACTTATGAGGTCCAAAATGTCCTCACTATTCAAAAATGTCCCTATTAATAAAGTGAAACCTCTTGAACACCAACTAGTGAGCCAGACATAACTAGTTAAAAAGGCTCATAAATAGGCCAAATCAAGTTTATTTTAAGTGTTTTGCACAGGTTTCTGTGAGGGTTTTGTTTAGGGGTTGGGGTTTGGTTGGATGACAGAAAATATTATTCTGATATAAAAAATAGTGGAAGTGAAGTGTTCTCACTAATGTAGTGAAACAAATATGATAAGTGCTTTAGTCCAAACATCCTAAAATATTACATCTACATACAAAAATGTCTTTGTTTAGATGTTATGTTCACTGGGTTGTGCTTTCTGCTTCATTGTGTTTTTTGTTTTTTTTTGGCATTAGTTGTTGCTTGGCTTTGGATTCTTGAATTTTGACTTTTTAAAATGTTGACAGCGAATAAAGCTGCACTTAGATCCTACAACCTTCACTCTATGGGACTCTTATCATGACAGTCAATTGAAAATATATATTATAATAAAACCCACCCACTCTGCCTTGGTCCCGATCATCAGGTGTGACAACAGCAGATAACACCCCCATTTGTCTGTCAGAACACATTGCTCAGATACGTAAACACACCTGTCAAAACTCTGACAAGGAAAATAAAACACAACAATGGATCTTCCCTCCCAACAAGTGGCGATGTTTGTGAGAGAGCCCGCTGTGTTGTTCAAAGCCCTGCTGCTGAGTTCAGCTCACAAACACATCTCCCCCACCTGCTATCTGACAACATCAGAATGCAGGGGTGAGGAGGGAGTTTCACACAGAGACCACTACAAGAGAAAGAGTTTTGTTTCTGATGTCCATACAATCATCAAAACATGCCATTTTACTCCTAGAATGCATTATAAGAAGCATCATTTTACCATGATTTATATTTCAAAGGTATTCTGCTATATTTTTCAAAGCAATGAAAATATAGCAAGACAACACAGTAAAGCACTGTGCTACATATACATAGTTGTACATGCATATTCTACTGTTACGGAAAAAAAGTACCCAGTATTGCCTAATATTTATATGGTTATTAATTGAACAGATATACTGTTCAATTAATTTAAATATTTAAAGAGGTCATATGATACTTTTTTGTATCATTTTTGGTAAAACTTTAGAATGAAGAACACATATTCACCATTAACTAAGCGTTTTCCCATTTTCCCTCAATAAACTCCTAATTTGCTTTTTACTGATAGTAAGTAAGGTAGTTAAGTAATAATTATGCTTAGATTTGGCGTCAGGTTAAGGGATTTAGAATATGGTCATTCAGAGTAAGGCATTAATATGTGACCCAGCTATAAGTACAGTAGCACAGGTATATTTGTAGCAATAGCCAACAATACATTGTATGGGTCAAAATTATAAATTGTTCTTTTATGCCAAAAATCATTAGGGTATTAAGTAAAGATCATGTTACATGAATATATTTTGTAAATTTCCTCCTGTAAATATATAAAAACGTAATTTTTAATTAGTAATATGCATTGCTAAGAACTTCATTCAGACAACTTTAAATGCGATTTTCTCAATATTTCGATTTTTTTTACACCCTTTTGCATAGTGTAATACAAAGGGTGGAAAGCCAATCACACAGAGTACATTTTTCATTTAAAAACATGAGATGCAGTGGGATAAACTTGCATTAATTTTACATGGCTTTCTAAACATGCGGCTCCTTTGTGCGAGATGCGAGTGCAACGGTGATAGATGTCCCTCTAGAAAACTCACGAAATATGTGTTCTGTGTGAACGGCTTGGTTTCAGTTTTGATGTAAACAAGATCTTCTCCGCATTGATGTTCTCTTTTTCCACAATATTTTGAATGCACAACATAGCAACGCCGCATCTAGTGGCTTTAACTGGATAGGCTAACAAAAACATTATAATGCAATGACACTTACATCGTCATCGCATCTCGTGCGCCACTGATAAGGCTGTCTGACGCACACCTAAAATTTGAATGCAACGTTTTTGCATTCGAATGTGGATTTTTATTTTAAATTCGATGAATATTCGAAATTCGAATTTTTTTTTTACAGCCCTACTAGCTAATAGTGAATAGTGTTCCCTAATCTAAAGATGTTACCTCATAAGTTTTTTTTTAAGGAACCACAATAGGCTGCAAGCTGCACTACAGTTTTTGGGTGCAAAAAACATCATATTTACAACCTTATCGTTACTGAGTTGGCTGAAATTTAAATAGGTTGTTTATATGTAAATGTGAGCAGTAATTTGTTAATGTACTGTGTTTGTAAAGGATTTTAGAATGGAATATTTTTGTAGCTTAGTTTCAATTATTCATTTATCTATTTATGACTGGAAAGGAAGTTCTAGTTTGTATAATAGACTGAAATCTCAAATGATCACAGGAAATCCTATTTCTAAAAATATGATTCATGTTATGGTGAAAGCTATATCAGTTCTCTTCCAAAACATAACACACACATACAGTATGTGTTCGCAAAATATCTCTAGGTTGAAATATTGTGATTAAACACACCTAAACTGACAAAGAGAGAATAATTTTGAACTCCACAGGACGCATCAGTAGAGGTGTGAGGGAACTGAGATCAAAGTGCGAGGGTGTTTTGAAGAGCTCAGCTCCCAGAGTGTGATCTTTGTTCTGCCACCGGATCAGAGAACAATGAGTCTGGTATTTGACATACCATCACATGTGAAGGTCAACAAGTAAGAACAAACAAGAGTATAAAAAAGAAGAATCACAGAAGAGTTCCAAAGTGCATGACTTTAGTCACTTAATAATCATTAATAAATAATGGAATATTATGTTAAATACAATTTAATATAAATGTGCATATGCAGCAGGCAAGCATCCCAGAAGTTTTAAAAGCAAAAAAGTGAAGCATTTTATTATTAATAAAGCACTTATTTGCCAGCAAAATCAAATAGTCTACATTGTCTTCTTGAGGTGTCTTCTGCTAGAAATGGAATAACTTCTCAGCCATATATAATCTATACTCTATGTAAGTTAGTTATGCCATGTCCCCTAAAAGTCCATCCCAGAAATCCTCACGCTGGTACCAAACAAAAGTAACCAGCTTTTGAGCTAGTTGACACATTAGTGATTAGACCAACTTCATGCCCTAAACACTTTTAAAACAGCTGACGTGTGATTTAAAATTTGTATTTATGGTGCCATGATCCTGACCACTGGATGCATTACTGTAAACATGTATAAAGAAGTTTAAAATGCGGCTTCTGTTAGTAATTAATGTCTTTTTAGCACGCCTACATAAGCCTTTTCCACTGGGTCGGTACTAGTGCCAGAGCCAGTGGCCAATCTTGCCCCATTATATGCATTTCTCCTGAAGAAAATGCAGTTTTGGGCCAGACGATTTGAGCCTGATTTCAAACCAGAAACTGGTAATGTCCTCACTGTGCAAAGTTTTCAGCCTGAATAGAATCACACACAAAAAAAACTAGATCACACTAAACCAGCTAAATTGTGATCAATGAAGCTGCCTAAATTAGTGCCTGATGCAGCATGTTGTGATACAAGGTTTGCATCAACAGGCACTCGGCTCCTATTTTTGTCCACCTGCACAGCTACTTAAGCTACTTTCTGTCTGAAGTGAAATAATTTTATTTGAAATATATTATAATTGTAAATTGATTGTTAGGAATTTGTTATGAATTTCAATATGGTACCTTCTGTTACAGCACATTAATCTATGATAACCTAAAGATGCTGTCTTGAGTAAGTTAGATAACTTTGGATGTTAAAATAAATTCTTAAAATATGTAAGACCCATTCAAAAATGTAGCAATTTCCATCATTATTCATCTCACGAGCCAGTGTCATCATATCAAATGTTTGCTGGTTCTCAGCACAATTTTTAAAACTCTTATCTCACAATCTTGTACTAACACAGACAGATGGAGAGCTCAGTATTGTATCATGTTGCATACTGTTTCTGCAAAAAAAAAAAAAAACCTTGTTAATGATTTTTAAATGACCACTAGAAACTAACAAAACTTGATTCTGCTTCTAAAGAGACCAAGCCTTTTAGAAGCAAGGAAATCACACAATTCCACATGCTTTCTTTTCCTTTCTCCCAGATAAGGGATGAATCATGCAGAGGCGAGGGAAACGGGCTGTGGTGCATCTTGGTGAAGATGGAGAGGACAGACGAGGGTAAACACAGTGATTAATCAAAGCCAGAAGTGGCTGAAAGGAGATAACAACCTTTTTCGTTATTCTAACACATCTCAGGTGTACAATGTCTCCGTATTTATTTAAAGCTTTGCATTTCTTAAATGGCCATCAACAGCCAACTGCAAAATCTAACAAGTCACTGTAGAGCCCTGTGAGTATACAGAATGCAAGCTGACCGATCAGTCAGAGAAAAATGAAAAAGGGGACAGAGTGACAGGGAAAGACAGATGGAGGAAGTAGCAAGGGGTAAATGAAGAAAACAGAGGGAAAGAGAGAGACAAACTACTTTGCCTGCAGTATTTCTTTAGTATTAAGGCACAAACACTCCTCTTTTCAATGCAAACAAGGCTTATTATAAATTGTGCCTCGCTGACAAAATGTTGTAATATTTGCTTTGCACAGCTAACATTATACTATTACTGGTTGCGAAAACTTGTGGTAATAGAATTTTACCTAATTGATCATAGCAGCAATAATTCATGCCTTATGACTTGTTATATATCCAGTAGATAAGTACTTCACTCATTATTTTAGAGAATGTGGATCAATGTGTGATGCTGTACAGCCCCACTAAGGTAAGTTAGATTCCTATAGCCTGCTGCATCCTCTACAGACTACCACTCTATGGAAAACCTCTAAAAAATGGAATTGGAATTGTGACGTGGAATTGTGGAACAGCACTTGTTGAGGACACGCTAAAATATATGGATATAAATATATATGTATATAGGATAAATGTTTACACGGAATGGAAGGTATAGATTGTACTGTGTTAGCTTGCTTGTTACGCCCAAAAGCATCAGAAAGCATGGTTTCGGGAAACACCGAATTGTTGAACTATGTTGGTAAAGATGGAACAGTGAACTACGGCTCTGTGTAGTAAATGCTGCTCCACCTGAAAGCACGTGAAAATACCACATTTAATAACATGTTTTTACTCCAAACTCACTTCATAACTTCAGTCGAGTGTTTGAAATAAATCCTTCTGTGAGATGATGTGGCTTCTTACACAGAATATGGCACGCAACATATTTCATAGTATTCTAAGCAGCGATAAAGGCTATGTCGATTAGCATTGCATTATTATATACTTTATTATAATAAAAATTTGAATAAGACGAACTCGGATAAATCATATATTGTCGTAGTCGTGTGTTTATTAGTCATGTTGAATTAATGAAAGCAGTTAAATCTTCTGTTTATTAACCGCTATAGGCATTTCCTGGGTTTCTTCTGCGAGGAGCTATTTGGAGTTTCAGCGCGAGAGCGCCCTCTGGCCTTCGGATGGAGATTTACTGCTGATCATAGAACCGTGCTTCACTGAAAGATACGCATGACAATCGCAGCTTCTGCCTAATCGCGATTTATCGCCTTTGCGATTTAATTCCGATTAATCGTGCAGCCCTAGTGGAAAAGGAGCTAAAATAATTAGAATCAGTTTGTAAGATGGAGAATTTTTGCACACAGGCTTCGCGGCATTTCTGTACCATTACCTGGTTTGCATAATTTAATGAATTGGGTGCTATAACACTGTGCGCAAATAAATGATGCTATCAGCAGGTGCAATTCATTCTTAGTGGAATTTTCCTGAGAGGTTTAATGCTCAGGGAATGGGAAGGAGCTAGTAGAGAAGCAGATGAGATAGTGAGAGGGGGAGGGGGATGCGAAACCCAGTTCTTCCTGGACAAGGCCAAAAAAGAAAAGAAGAATTATGAGCCTAAATGAAATGCCACTCCGGGTAAGGAGGAAAAAGCACGGTGAGAAAGCAGGTCAGCTGAATTGCCGGGGATGTTCTTGAGTAACTTTGCCCTCAGGCATAAGTCAGAGTGCTTTCTCTTTCTTTCTTGCTTAGTTGTTTTCTTAGAAATCTTTGCTTTGGCACACAATCTTGCCTATTCAGTGCATCATGAGCTTTCCATTTAAACATAAAATGCAACTTCAATAATGTGACGTATTTCAAAATTAAATAGGTAAAGTTTGTGGGAAATAATGTACGGTGGGGCTTATGGAACGTGGGCTATAATATCAGTAGCAAGAAAATACAAAATACCTGGAGAAAGCTCTCCATTAGCATTTCTGTTTATGTAATGAGCGAAAGAACATTTGTTTCTGCATCGCACTTAGTAGCTCCACCTACAGTGAAATTTGACTCATCCAAAATTTCACTCCACATAACAGTTCTGATTGGCTGTAATTGTGCTATGTCACGCTGTTTTGCTTCCATTGTGGATAGACAAATTAGTTGTCAAATAAAACATGCTGTGTCTCGTCTAGTTTGGCTGTAAGAGTATGAGAGAGAGCTGTTCAGAGAAAAGAAAGATAAATGACCTTTAAAGTGCGACCAACTTCTAAGCTTTACACACCTACACAGTGAGAAACCTTTGTTTCAGTGTAGAGTTCCAAAAATACAGTACTCTATCCTTTTTTATATAATATAGTGATTTTGTAACATTAAAACATAGTTTCAGCCAGAAATGTCATAGCCGAGATCATACTAATAATAATGATAATAATTATGGAAATAATGATCTACTCATCATTTTCTTTATTTTTTCCATCCCACGCTCTCCTCTTCTACACTTCACTTCACAGCTCGTGGAGGGTTCAGCATGCTTCATTTAATGACATGAATTAATTCCCACTCTCTCTTTTTAATGAGCCAAATCAGCCATAAGCCAGACGAAAAAAAAAAGGAAAAAGTTAGCGAGTAGCTTCTTAATGTCACCAGATAGGACGAATAATGTCACCAGATAGAATGAAATGTTTGAAAAGTGACAAAATCATTCATGTGCTTTGCCGACACCAGCAGAGATCATCAAGCAGAAAATGTATAAATGTGAATCTATTGTTCACTTATCATCTGCCCAATGTTGCAAATGTGTATTGTCATTAATTAGGCATTAGCGTGTGCCAATTTGAGGCTGTAGTCTTGGATAATGTGGCTGTTCAACCTTATGCACATTATAACCCTTTTGTTAGGGGTAAAAGAACCATAGTCTTGAACAGACTTAAGAAAGAATAAGAAAGACCATGTTGCAGATTCTGGCCAAAAACAGACTAAATATAATTAATATCTCACTCTGACTCATGAAAATTGCATAAAGCCTGCCAATCAGATTGGATCTTTCTGTTTTTTTTTTTTAAGAAAGTTACAATTTTGTGTGCAATATGCATCTGACAATCTGCTGGTGTGTTGTCTGAGACTGACACAAGAAAATCCACAACCTAGCCATCCAACAGACCTATAGAGAATTCTGTCAGAGTGACAGGGAGGTGTGACGGGAGGTGAGGAGGTGGTCGGCATGAGTCATTCAACAATTGCATGACTGCCTAAGTGACAGAGAGGCCAGAGGTCACAGTCAGACCACCTTACATATTACACAATTGATCCTAGCATTCTCACTCCTGGAGTGTGCTGTAAAGATCATGGAGCACGAGCAAAAAAAACAACAAAAAAAACCGCACAAAAGGAACTGAAACATGTTTGACAAGCAATCCATATTGAGAGGAATATGGATTGGGGGTGAGGGGAGACAGCAAGAGAGAGCTGCATCTGTGTTGAGATATCTTATGCAGTAGATCTAGTTCTCCCTATGGAAAGCACAGTGATGTCAGCGCTAGCCCAAAGCAGGTCTAACACTGACCCGTATAACCCTAGTGGGAATGAACAAGATTACTGGCAACACTCCAACCACAAAAACGTAACACCTCATTATTCATATAAAAGAGCCTGAACCCATGTTTCCTGAACATTCTACTGGAAACTGCCCCATGCACAGTGAACTCACTATATTTGGAACAACATGTACAACATGGAAAAGAGCAGTTTAGGCCACTATGAATTTCCCTGCTGGCCCAAACTAGTTTATACTGGTGGTCTAGTTGGTGAAAAAAAATTTTGCTTTCTTGCTGGTTAAGCTACTTATAAAAGTAATTCACACGAACATTTTAACTCTGTTATCATCAGCTCCCCTTCAAAACTGTATGACTTTTTTTCTTCTGTGGAACACAAACGAAGATATTTAAATTAATGTTGTTAACTTCAATTTTGGTTATTGACTTCCATTGTATGGACAACAAAACAAAACAAAACACAGACATTTCTTATGGAAGCAGATTAGACTCAATAATAATTCACGGAAAAGACATTATGCACATATGCGCATCCCAATTCACATGCATGAAACCCAATTCACGTGCACAAAAAATATATATATATTCACAAAAACCAATTCACATGCACAAAATCAGAATAAATATTCATAAAATACATTTCACAAATGCAAAACACAATTCACAGATTGTACAACTGTGACCAAAAATTTTGAATGTTTAAAATTCACAAGTTCATCATGGACTGTGAATGTGTGAATCGCCTTGGATTTGTGTGTGTATTTTTGAGACGTTCCTGGCAATGAGCACCTCCCACGCGGACACTCGTACTCTTTAGCCAATCAGATTTGAGCCTGTCGATCGACCAATCATAACCCGCTGTGGACGTGCCTATTTGGATGTTACGTCATCAGCGTGAGACCACGGTTCAAGTCACGGCAGAGGTTTGTGCAGTTGATCGTTTCATTTCAGTTAACTAGCCTTGTAAAGGTGTATTGTTTTATCTTTGCATGCTTACTTAAAACTTGGAAGTAAAATCGGTCCTTTAGATACACTCGTTAACGTGACCAGTGTAAGCCAGCGGCTGCTGTTTAGTCCAGAGTGTGTTATGATTTAATATTGATCGATTCATATGTTTATTTAATAAATAATCATTATTCACGTGGATACCATACCACATTAAGATATTAGATTCATAAAATAAGGTTTTGACTGATGAGACATGTAAATAAATAGAAGATTATGAAAATATAGTTTTTTTATATTTTTCAAGCAGTCTCTTGTGTTTTTGCTTATTGAGGACATGAAAGAGCTGTCACAGCAGAGCTTGTCTTTTGTATAAAGTCTTGCAATGACACGCATTCAGCTGATGATGATGTATGTAATAACATGCACACATTAGAAACCATGTACATTTCATTTTAGTTACAAATTTATGCTGCAAATACTATTTATTTCAGAATTGCACATTCAGGTACGCCCACAGCGGGTTATGATTGGTCGATCGACTGGCTCAAATCTGATTGGCTAAAGAGTATGAGTGTCCCGCGTGGGAGGAGTTCACTGCCAGGAAAGTCTCATAAATACACACACAAATCCAAGGAGATTCACAAATTCACAGTCCATGATGAACTCGTGAATTTTAAATATTCAAAATGTTTGTATACAGTTGTACATCTGTGAATTGTGTTTTGCATTTGTGAAACCTATTTTATAAATGTATATTCTTATTTTGTGCATGTGAATTGGTTTTTGTGAATATATATATATACACAAATCCAAGGCTATTCACACATTCACAGTCCATGATGAACTCATGAATTTTAAACATTTACATTTTTTGTACACAGTTGTACATCTGTGAATTGTTTTGCATTTGTGAAACATATTTTATGAATATATATTCTTATTTTGTGCACGTGAATTGTTTTTTGTGAATATATATATTTTTTCGTGCACGTGAATTGGGTTCATCATGCATGTGAATTGGGATATGCATGTGTGCATCGTGTCTTTTGCGTGAATTATTATTGAGTCTAATCTGCTTCCATAATTTTTCAAAATATCTTGTTTTTATGTCCGATAAGGGGGAGTAAATGATGACGTAATTGTAATTTTTGGGAGGACTACTATCTAGTATTATTTAGAACAACCACGTAGGCCAATGATCTACTGCTCCTACTGTCATTCTTAATGGATGCAGCTATCACTCTGCAGCTTTCGCCTGGTCTCCCACTGACGCTAAGCAGGGTTGAGTTTGGCCAGTACCTGGATGGGAGACCTCTTGGTTAATCTAGGTTGCTGCTAGAAGAGGTGCTGGAGAGGCCAGCAAGGGATGCTCACCCTGTTGTCTGTTTGGGTCCTAGTGCCCCAGTATAGTGAAGGGGACACTATACTGTAAAAATGTTTTTACCATGCTTCAGATAAAGGGTTAAACTAAGGTCCTGACTCTTTGTGGTCTTAAAAAAAAAACAGCTGCACACTGGTGGTGGATATGGAATCACAGTACAGGAACTGTAAAATTCATAAATACTACATACAGTAGCTGCCATAAAGAGGTTGAATGACAATGCCAACATTGAGGATGTGACACTGACCATCTGATTCATGTAAAAATGACAGTTAACTGATATTTAGTGACAAGCAATTCTGAAATGAACATCACTATAATAATCACATCCTAAACAACTTTTAGGGTGATACACAACAAGCAAAAAGGGATTCTATTTTTGGAATGGTTTCTGTTGATGCGATATTGCGATTGACAGTTCAATAATGATCTTATATGTTTTTACATTATTAAAATTGATTGAGTTTGAATATAATTTTTGCGTGTCTTTGATAGCCATAATGAAAGTGACTATGGATAACTAAGATCTTGAAAATAAATAAGAACATTCAAACTGTGTTTTCTATGACACAAAAAGTGTATTCCAGCAGTCACTATGTATTTTGAATAATGTTAAAATAGTTAATTATATTACCTATATTACATATGCATGTTGTTGTGAACATTTTCTGCAAAATTCCACTGGCAAATCCACATGGCAAAAATGCACTTTTTTATTTTGGGGAAAAAAAGAACACGTACTCTTTTCATTTAAGCTTGCTTCTGACAATTTGCAATGACGCATTGTTGGAGGAAGCAGACGCTGGCATGTCTGGCCACCATTAGCACAGGGTCACCTTCAGTCGGCTGTCTGCCGGAGTGAGACACGAGCACTCAAAAAGAATGACTCAATTACAGACGAACACAAGTAGTGCAAGATTAGTGCAACTCTCCACATGCAGTATTCTGCTACACACAACACACAGTCAAACAAGAAATCATGTCGGTTGACCATGCAACACACATTATGAACACATGCTTAACAGGAAACCCTGCTGCGAACAGCAGATCTACCAAGCCGCATCACATAGAATGGCGTGAGCTCATGGTGAGATGAAGGTCACAGGTATCAAAGTCATTACAGCGGGCTCCTTTTTAAAAAAAAAAATATGATAAGGTGATCCTAAAAGGTCACAGCTATTACCTCTACCAAACATACTAATGGAGTCATTTATCTGTGTGTCACCTCCAAAACAGTCCCACTGGAATATATAATATTCTGCTGAAGGATTCCATCTGTTCAGATCTTTTTTTGGGGGGGCTGATTGTACTCGTCTTCCACACTGGGTTCAGTAGGGTATGGCTCCACTACCATGGCCTCATTCTGCCATTAAACCAACTCAAATTATTTTAGGTCTCTTAACCCGAGGGCAAGACCTGGGCTGCGTTTCCCGATAACGGTGTCTCTTAGCGCGCTACGAAGACTCTAAAGGTACACCTTAACTAGGGGTATACCTTTCCTAGGTGTGTTCCCCGAACTATACCTTAGGAGGCTGCTTAAGACATACCTTTTTACGTGCGACGTTACCAGGTGCTGTCCATGGCGGTGGTGCTGAATTGGTTGATATCCATGGCTCGAGAATCGATTATTCATTCTATGCACAGGCCGCTTCACTGCATTATGTGAGAAAGCAGTGTTCTTTATAAAAGAAGTGTTTATTTTAAATAAAGACATGGAACCTTTTCCTGTTAGAACACAAAGAACTTGCCTGAAACTTTTACTTTCGCTTTGCAACATACATCATGTCAGGGAAGAAAACCAAAAAATAAAATTATATTCCCAGAGCACCTCCCAGTGATCACATAAAATACAAGGGAAAAACATGAGACACTGCTTAATAATTTAACATCTTCTAACAAAAGACAAAACAAAAACAAAAAAAAACATAGGCCTACACAAGTACAACAGAAAACTATTCTGGTAAGAGTGCTTTCCAACAAGAAGCACTTCAGTTCAAATTGTATTTATCAGGACTCATGGGATCTTATAAAAATAATCAAAATTGCAAACTAAATCCATAATATGGATATATTTTATATAATTTCGAAATGAGTGCATGAACCCGCAACCTCATGCTCAAACCTATCATGAGTATCACTAACTGGCAGTATGCCTTCGCTGCCTTTGAAAGGGTTATTTATATTCTCATAATATATTTTCCATAGTGTCTTAATTTACTCCACAACCAGGGTTGACTGCCTAGCAGCCGCATAACATATTGGTCTAAATCACTAATTTCTGTTATTGGATGACCTACTCAATAAAAACGCAACAGGAGAAACATATAATCAACAGCTAGTACTATTGTGGAGAAAAAGAGAGAAAGAGCCGCCAGCAGCTGAATTTGTCTCGACAAAATCGGACCAACAAGTCAAGATCTAAAAGCTGCCGAATTTGCTGCCGTGCCGGCAGTAATAATAAAAAAAAAATAAATAAAAAATAATAACAAATTCTAAAGTTTTAGTGCACATATACACTATATGGCTGTACGGACGGCATCATCTTTGATTTTGCACAACTATTATATTCGTATAGAATGAGACGTAAAGAAATGCGAACTGTCAAAAGTGATAAGGTATAGCTAAGAGTGGTCCAGACCAACCTTATATTTAGTTTTAATCCAAATTATGCGTGTGCCTAAGTGAGTGAACATCAAAATCACACAACAGAAGTGCGCGCGCGCACTCTCTCTCTCTCTCTCTCTCTCCCTCCCTCCCGTTAAGTAACTTGTGCATTGTTTTACTTACTTGTTTTTGACATATCTGACCGAACTACACACTTTCCAGTGATGTCTGTGAGAAAATTATATTCACTCGACAAGCTCGCGCATCTGCGCCGCCGCGCGCTCAATCCACTCAGCGAGCTTTGTTTATCAGCTCACGCACATTGTATTCATTGCATACATATACTTCATAGTAGACATCCTTAACTCCTTTCTGCTGTCTGTTGTTCTGTTGTCGGTGTTTCTTTGTCTGAATATGGCGCTTATCACATGCTGTGTGGTATCGGCGTTTGGTATCGGGGCATTTTAACGAGTACGAGTACGAGTACAGGAGCTCAGTATCGGGCCCGATACCGATACCAGTATCGGTATCGGTGCATCCCTATTACGAACAAATGACTTACAGAAGGTATACTTAACTAAGAAACACGTATTAACGTAAAGGTACAACTTAAGGTATAACTTACGAACGACGTAGCGTTAAGAAGTTTTCGGGAAACACAGCCCTGGTGCTTCTTTCTCTTAGGATTTCCCACTACGTGGAGCACAGTGTGACAGAAGTCAAGCAAATGTCAGCTCATTACATCATGCAATATTTATTAATATCACAATTCTAGAAAAAAAGAGAAGAAAATAAACTGCACAGTTTGTATGTAATGACCCTGGCATGGCTATAAAGCTATCATGATTACAAATGTGCAGGACTAAACAACAGTCATGTTACGCTTCTAAGTCCATTCATTCTCTAACCGTTGGTATTGTGTTTCTCCTGCTGTAGTGTTGGTTTACATCAGTCAGTATGTCAGCAGTATATACTGTATTATATGAAAATTTTATGTAAATGCACACAAACAGAAACTCATGCACACTCAATGAAACACATTCATACAAAGGTGAATAAAAATTCACCAACATGCACAAACACAAGCCGAAAATACAGATCCCTGGAGAGTGAACACTTTTGCTAACCGAGGGCTTCAAATATATGTTTTTGAGCTACTAGGGGTTCAGGGTCTCCAAGATTATTAGGAGCTTGTGCTGAAATTACACTGTTTACATGGATTTGTTTTTTTCTCTCAAATTCAGCGTGTGAGGTACAAGGTACAGAACGGCCTCATAAGCATTTCAAAGCCTAATATAAAATAATCATGTCAGACAGAACATCACAGTATAGCTCTTGGCAAACATTCCCAACAGCAATTTAAACACAGAGAAAATAAAATGAAACAGTCAAACAACAAAGTCATGTCAAACATACAACTGTAGACTTCAAGTATTTGATTAATATATGTAAACTGCCAAAATAACCACTGTAGGTCACTGGAAAGAGGGCAGTACTGCACAAGTTAGCTTACTTTTGAACAGTTTTGGGGTCACTGTGATTAAAGATGAGGTAGTAACTGAAAGATTGTAGATTCAAATCCAACAAGGGGCGGTACAAAAGGATTCCTTGTAATAAGTGTAAACTTAAAGTACATTTTCTTTTATTGTACACAGGGGTATAGAATGTAGCAGGGATGCTAGTGACCAATATCCAGTGACTATTAAATTGTCCTTTGCAATAAATTTGATCAAACAATTAAAAACATATAAGAATATAAGGTAAGTATGAACATATGTGCACAGTTCAGTTGAATGATAAACTTTATCCTCTTTAACGTTATGTTGTTGAATTGAATGTATGAAACAAACTGTTGGCTGAAATATCCACAAAATTAAATTTGTGAGTCACTTTGATAGACTGAGTCGCCATTAAAATATAAAGTCTCTTTCTATGTTATGAGTGTGGTGGTTACCATATCTATACATAAAAGCTTTAGATGACGTGAAATTGTCATATATCATAAATTTAAATATTGTAGGGGTGAGGTTGTATTTCCCTGCCAATGTTAAAATCAAACCTATGGCCTTGATAGTACTAAACTATAGTACAATATATTGTACAACCCACAATTTTCTTTAACAGTATTGTTCTGATTATGCCCAGAAGCTAAAAAAGCTAATAAAGATGTTTTATTCCATTTCAAATCATTGGTATCTACATGTATCCACAGAAGAAATAAAGTCATTCAGAACAACATGATAGTGAGTCAATTGTCAGAATGTCAGAAATTCTTGGTTGAAATAATTCTTTAGCTTTGGTCATCATATGTGTTAAAAGCCATTACGTAAAAGCAAGCAAGCCACATATCGATGCGTGAAAAAAAATAAAATAATGTATAATTACAGTAGTATCTGTGTCACGTTTATGATCGGTTTTGTTTTTGTTTTCCCTGTGTTTCCATACCCTTATTTGGCCCTTCCCGGTCCTGTCCTAATTGTTTCCAATTTGTTCCAGGTGTTCCTTGTCATTAAGTTATCCACATCACCTGTCTGCCCCTCGTTATCTGCCCTATTTGAGTTTGAGCCCGTTCTGCTCTCCCTTGTCTGGAATTGTTGATGTCAACCCTTGCTACGTGTGTTTCCCTGGATATTATTACAGTCAATAAGTTTGAATTCAACTCTGTGTCTCCTTGCTCCGTGCTCCTCACAGTAGCAAACCGTGACAATTTGTTACAGTATCTTTAATATATAAGTGCATCCCATGTTATACTACTAAAGTGATGTCAATTCCCAATAGTACATATTTTTAATACTGAGCATCATCATATCCATTATCTACAATAAATTAATTATCTATCCATCGATTATTGGTATCTGTCCAAATGTCAGTTTATCCGTAGTTACACTACTGAAATACAAGTATGAAATTAATATGAAATACTGCTGTAAAATGACAGCAATACAGTGTTGCTTTGTCATAAGAATAGAGTATCATAAAGTCTGACATCCAGCTAAAAAGCCTTCAGGCTTGGCTGTAGCTCAAAAGCCTGGGTCTAGCCTGTGAGCTCAACATCACAGGATCTCTGAAACTTCTCTTAAAGTAAGAACAGACAAGAACACTACTGAATTATTTCTGTGTATATCGTAGCATACCAGGAGCTGACAAACTAATATGCCTTTGTAACAAAAACATTTTAAGGCTTATTCACATTGCACCACCTGATGCAGACCAAAGCCAACAGTCACCAGGTTACAATACGTCACTTAATATCAGGACCCAACAAACGCCAAGTAAACATGATTGAAAACAAGCACCGACCAACAACATCTGAACTGGCCTTAACACAACTTAAATGTCACAACATATTTTTAGACTTAGCTATAAAATAAATGTTCAGAAAACTGTGCTAGAAAACAAAACACCCTGGCTGACATACTGGCAAGTGGTTTTATCTGATGTAGCAGCCCTCTGCTAGAGGAGTGAGGAGACTATGAATTTATTTTACATTAATGAAATATATTGCAAGTCCCCTCACTCCTCTAGCAGAGGACTGCATTTGGGTAGTTGACACACAACATGTCTGTGAACATTTCCATCAACCATCGGTTTTAAAATAATACATATATGTATTAACTAGTCAACTGTTTGGCCACTAATTGGTCATATGTTAAGATTTAGCCTAATAATGTATTAATAATCCAATTGATAAATCAAATGGACTAAAAAGCCTTAATACATGAGTACAATCCTCACTGGTTCTCAAATGTTCCTGCTTGACGCTCAAGAACCAGTGAGGTTTGTTCTCACACATCAAGCAGGCACATTTGAGCTTCTGTTTACCACATTAATGTGTGTTGATCAATGTTTATGCATAAAAGCGTTGTGTCTCTTCTTTAATTAAACCACTTGATTCTTTTGGATTACTTTTGTAAATTTTGACATGGACTTTAAATGGATGAACAAGATGATGAAGGAATATTTAAAATTTGTGTTCCAATTACAGGTTTGGAATGACATGAGGGTAAGTAAATGATGACATCATTTTCAATGATCTGTTAAATGGGAAAATCATAGTCGTAAATAACCATGATAATTAATTAATTGGATTTAAAATAGACTAGTTTTAGTTGAATTTTAGCACATCACACAGGAATACATGGCTGAAAATGCTTGAAATTTCATGTCAACTACCCATTTGCTCTCTGCAGCATGCTTGGCTAAGAACGATTCAGATGGAAATGATTCCTTAGGAGCCGCTGAGTCACGACCCCCTTTGATAACCTTAAACAGCAGTTGCCAGAGAGGCGACGTCCTTGAGCTCCTGACGTAGCACTCTCTGCCTCATTCTCCTGTAGCCAAAACACATGTTCTCCGACATTTCCACAGATCCATCCTTTCATCGCCACAGTAGATTGCATGTTTGCTGCCAGTGTTATAAGTACAAAATAGTGACTTAGCAGCCATTTACACAACTTGTTCTTGCATTCAAAATAAAATTGAATACAATCCAGAAGCCTTGTGGGGTGAACTGTTTTTCACTCGATATGTTTAGCTTTGCTGAAAGGGTATTTAGCAAAATGACGGAACAGTCAGTAAAATTACTGAAATTGTTTGTAGCACCTTTAAGACATAAAAACAAACACAATAATTAAGTGTTTTTACAATTAGCAGTCAGGTTAGCATTTTATTTGGTAATACGATACAGAGATAGATATAGCAATGTCAGGAAGCACAGTATTTGCACTGATTTGTCGTGAGAATTTGATTCTTACGAATCAAAATTGTGGCACTGGTTGTTATTAAAAATGTGTTACAGTGGATAAACACAGTATTGGATTTATGCGGTGCCTGGGGTTTGCTAATGAACATCATAACTCCAGCAAGGGGAGGAGGACTAATATGATGCTGATGCCTCCTGACTTGCAGCCATGATAAAGTGTGCCAATTACACATGAAGGCCACAGCATTGGGAGTGCCTGGATTTCACTGCTGATCTGTGAAATCAGAGTCATACAAGCACACACAGACACAGCAATACACACACAGGCACACACACAGAGTGATAAATGTACAGTACCGTAAGCTGTGTAAAGTTTCTGTCTGTGAGTTGAAGGCTCTGCTGAAATGCCACTTCCTAGTCATGGCCCCAGGGCCGCTACGCCTGGAGTTGCCATGGAAGCAACGTCACGCTTGAGCAAAATATTGATTAGGGGTAAGAGTAGATGTTCACAGACACACACACACACCACATGGCTATGATGAAAAAGCATATTCCTGAAGAAATTTCTCTCAAGTAAATTAAATACAGGTCAATCTTGAAAAGATACATGAACATGGAAACGTGAGTTTTCATTCAATATTCCCTCCAAAGGATTTCCAAAGGGTTGAAGGGTGTACGAGTTGAAAATAATGGTCATCTGGGATGCATTCTGACATCATATTTTGAAGCCAAAGGAGCTGTCACACTTATAAATATATAGACGTTATAGGCTACCTAATTTGACTGACATCATTAAGGAATTTTGATTTTAATGTTTTTTTTTGTATGTAATAGAATGTAATATATACAACATTTAAGTATTCTTAAAATATTATTTAATATAACAACATAATTTTTTAATAAAAAAGTGTAATATTTAAAAAAATATATATAAAAGTTTATAAAACTGAAAAATTATAAATCAGTAGTCCAACAGTGTACCAGTAAACAATTATATACAGTGTATTATGATTATAATCCCTTAAATCTTCACCCTGATGAAAAAAAAATACATTAAAGAGCAGGGGAAAGGTACAGTGAATGGGCCCATTTTTGGAGTCCATTTCTCTCTCTCTCTGTTTTTTTTTTTGTTTGTTTGTTTTTAAGAAAAATAACAGATTAACACCTTTTTCACTAAAATAACAATAAAAAAATGATACCACGGATGCCAAGATTGTTCTGCATTATTTATGCCATTTGGAACACACTCCTTGAAATTGTAGTGCACAATTTCCTGTAATTCTTTGCACTCTGCTGGTGAACTGTTTTGACCACTTAAATGTAAATGCAGCATATAAGCAACTGCTGTTATCCTCACAAACATCAAAATTCACATTTGCTTCACTCTGCAATGACCTTCAGCACAAGAGGACAAAGAAACCTTCCCTCTAGCTTACTCAGAGTAAAACTACACTTTATTGTGCAGAATAAGACAGGATGATTAACTCAGCACATTTCCACACCACTGCCGCTCTCATTCAAAAACTAATTATGAAGCTTTGCATTTCTGTCAGGACTCCCACAAGGAGGAACAGTTTGGTGTGTTCCAGCGACAGGCTCCAATGCTGCTATGATCAGGTTTCTCTGATCCTCTGAGGAGAACAGGACAATAACGCAGGCGTGAGATGTTCAAACATACACAAATAACAAGGGGAAGAAAAAGGATCTTGACACAGGAATCCCTGTGTGACCCTGCACTGCACTGTAAAATAACTATGGCTAATAACTATTGCTGGCGGAGCAAACATAAACAAAAGAGCGAGCCAAATTATGTCTGAAATATCAGCTACTTGATATTTTTTAAACAACTGTTGCATAAAAATAACATTACTCTTTAAGTCATGCTGATGTACTTAATAAAAATTGGGACTGAGGATATAATGATTGGGCACAAAAGAAAAATGTATGGCCCATCATGAAAAGGACATTCAGACAATAACAACTACAGACTGATAAGCAGCAGAAGTCAAAAATGTTGCATGCAAAACTTTATCAATTAGTATCCTCGATTCTCAAACAATTAAACATTGGAATCAAAAGGACAGTTGATGTGACAGAGTGTTAAACTGTCCCAACTTTTTTGGAGTGTGTTGCAGCCATTAACATTTGTTTATATTTTTAACATACATTTAAGCTGGTCAGTGAAAACATTGGAAATCTTAAAAGTTAAAGGGAATTAACAAATTACAGATTCCACAACATTTTACAAAATGTCCCAACTTTTTAGTAATTGGGGTTTTACTTGAGAACTCTCCTGTGACCACATGGTATAGTAAGTGCCCATCAGATTTGTACTTAAGAAGTACTATGTCATTTGCAAATTTTACAGTCTCTGTTTTTTTTCTTTTTACACTGCATAGTAGGGAAGTAGGCATATTCAAACACAGAAAAAGAAGGTAGATAGCAAAATTATATTTTAGCGAGGCAGGGGCAGGATAAGCATCCAACTTTCTGTCCAATATCTCCAAACACATCATATCAATGAAACAAACAAATTCTGCTTCTCATACATAAACATGTGTCCTTTGTCCCGAATTGTTCACGTGTGCTAAAGGTTATGGCATGTAACATTGTAGAGCTGCACAGGTGGTGATTGGGGTCCAATGAGAGTTCTGCTGTGTGCTGATCAGCGTTTGATTATCTTCCCTGAGCAGCAGCACACTGTTGCCCAGTGCCTTCATTAGCATCTCATCTGCATAATATCTGAGCCAGCGTAAGTGCATTTGCATGCTCAACAGTTCAGCCCCTCCTCTTAGGCTTGCCTATTGATATAGTGCACACATGCTAGAGAACCGTTAAGCAAATAGGCCTTTATATAATTTCCCATGTGTATAAAGACTTTGCGACTTCTTGGCATATTGATGAGTCCCTTTCTAAAAAAGCAAATATTTGTTGTTTTTTTTTACAAGTAAATGTTTAATATGTACACCACATCTACACCACAGCTAACATTATGGGGAAACACCTTTCTCCAAGAATTGCGAAACAAACTACACAATGACCCTGTCGCTTCCCTTTTGTGTTCCAGTATTTCTAAAATGTTCTCTCCAGTCATCCGATGGGCCTGAAAGCCATGTCATGCGCCTGGCCTACACTTATGCAGAGGCTGCTCTTAATGAGACAGACTGCCCTTACTATAAGGTCATGAGTTTCAGGATGCTAAGCTCCAGGGTTGCACTTATGCTGAGTGACGAGCCAACTCCATGTGCTCTCCCACCCATGGCTTCGATGTGTTCTCAGGAAGCATGTAGGAAGAAGCAGTAGAGCCACAGAGCCAAGAAGGAGGTTCATAGTGATAAGCTTAAGTTGGTTCAGGTCCTGTGTGCCTCTCACTCTCTCAATCCTGCATCCTCAACTGGTCCACATCCTCACCACATCATCTATCTCTCCACAGTCCGCAGTTTGGTCAGGTTCTGTGGTTCAGACAATGGGGGTGATGACATGTCTTTGGCAGCTTCTAAAGGGGAAGACCAGGTTCAGTAC
>NW_015549607.1:378730-382478 GCF_001515605.1 Sinocyclocheilus anshuiensis
TTGGTGCTGAAGCAGAGTTTTTACATGTGACTTCTAAAACTGTTGAAGAGCTTGGCCTGGAATGATCTCCACCTGTTTGCAGCTGCCTGGATGATTGGTTTCTGCAGTTGTGCCATGGTCAGAGGGCCACCCCGTCTTTTCTAAGGTCCATAATGAACTGAAGCACAATGTCACACCCAATATTTGGCTCATGCTGAAGAGTGAATGAGAATCTGTGAGAGACAGTTCTTCTGGTAGCGCCGAAATGGCCCAACCAGCCATGCAGCTCCCTGGACCATCCTGCTGGGGAAGGATTTGCACTCTAATGCAAGGAGAATTATCTGGCATCCTCAGCAAGAGCTGTGGAGCCTGCATGACAGCAGAGCTTGGAGCTCACCAGTGTTAGAAGGGTTATCTCGAAAAGTTTTGAATACTATTTTTGAGGCTAGAGCCACTTCTACAAGGCACCTTTATTTTCTAAAGGTGGCTGTTTTCCAGTTGGTAGGCAGCTCGCAGCAAAGACCCTGAGTTGTGCAGAGTCAGTTATTCTTTATTTTTTACAAGAGTGTTTAGACGATGTCCATATGACGTCATTGCTGAAAGTTTACGTCACAGTTATTGCAGTTCATCATCTCCAATTATCTGGACACACTATTGGTAAGAATGATCTCATTATCAGATTTAAAAAAGGGAGTGCTAAGAAATTACATCCCCTGTGTCCTTCTATTCTTCATATATGGGATCTGGTTCTAGTGCTGAAAGCTCTTAAAGGTCTGTTTTATGCCCAAAAGTGACAAGCTGGAGCACTACTGGACACTAACCATGATTTTCTGCTTGCTAGTCAGTGACAGGTGGTATTAAGGGGAAGGACATTCTCAGTTTAGACAGCATATGATTGGACAAATATTTGGACATGCCCATGAAAACCATATGAATAATTAACTACTTTGATCTGTATTCCAAGGAAAATAAAGATAATTTTAATTGTTTTTCTGCTAAAAGAACCCTATAATGGCTTCAAAGCTAACAGACTAAAAGCCTCAAAACTTTGATCTTTTTGTCTAATTAGGTCATTATGAAAAAACGAATGCACCAAGATTAAAAAAAAGGTTAAAAAGAGAGTAAAAGGAAGAAAAGTACATTTCATCTGATAGTTGAGTGATGTTAAGATGTTCATGAAAAAGAGAGAGGGAGAAAGTGCATTAGCTGAGTGAACAAGAAATCAATAACTGGCGAAATCCCAGTGCTGGAAAGACAGTGACTGAGCAGAGCATGGGGATGAGATGAGGAACAAGAGAGAAATGAGGCTGAAAAATGAGTGCCCGAGAGAGAAAGAATGAGGAACCAAAAGTGAAGTAGGAAGGTTCTGATGCCAAAATAACTATTCGGAGGGAATTGTTTTTTTAAAACGCATCTGTGTTACAATTATTGACAGAGGACATCTGTAGTTTCATGCACTGAATTGTAAATGAGATTGGGATCTAGTTTTTACTGATGAGAGGGTTACTTGTCTGGATGTCTGTGATTCAGTAGATCATGTGCTTTAGATTTGTGCATCACAAAGCCCACTGAATTAATCAATCACATCTGATACCACTCCATTTGATCAATTCTGACCTGTCTATGATGGGAAATATAAGAACTCTCCTTATTAGTTTGCCACCCAAACAGGGATAAAAACTGCCAAAAGACAATCAAAAGAGTGAGAAAGAGAGTGCAAACCAGGCAAAACTACTTTTTTCCCAAAGCTTGATGTGTTGCCATGTGACTAGATGCTACTGAACTAGAATTAGAAATATAATAAACACAAACACAAAACAACCCCACCGACTAAGGCTGACATAAAATACTGCAATTAAATATTCCATATATAAGTGAATAATGCACAGATAATGCACACATTTTTGTGGTTTATGAGTGTCTGTAATGTTACAGGTTGCTAAAGGCATATTGTGTGTCTGAATAGTGCTAGCCATGTTACATAACCACTGACGCACACTAGAGCAATGAGACAGAGATGAATTTAGTTGCTGTCCACAGGGCCAAAAGTCATCGCTGAAAAAAATAACATATGGAAGAACATAATGGCTTACTACACCCCGCATAAGAGCACAGACAAAATTATTACATACTATGGTATATACGATTTACCACATACATACTGTACTAGTGATGTCAAAACATGATTCAGCCACAAGTCCATACTAAAATTAAAAACTGTATCCTGTAAAGTTAATATGGCTACTTTTAATTTATGTTACCTTTGCGCACTTCTGCAATTCTGAACCTTTACTTGAATATATGATACTGTTGTTAGGTAGCTAATAAACTTTACTTTTTTATTATTATTATTTAATAATGTTTCATGATGTGCACTTATGATCTATTTTTTTTCCCATCCAAAACTGACATAATTTAGATATTAATGGTCATTTTCTATCCTGAATTTAGCCCTGTGATTTGAACGCTCCATTGGGAGGGCTCACTGTTGATTGGCTAACATCTTTGCAAATGAAATTATGTCCATAAAGTCCATAAAGGATTATGGACTATTCTGTGTGTGTTTTTGCCCCTGTGACCCAGTTTCTTCCTCATGTTGTGTTAATTTGATTCCAGGTGTGTCTCGTTCCGCCCCAATTATCCTGCCTTTAAAAGCCCTAGTCCTTTCAGTTCTTGTTTGTCGGGTCTACTTGTTCACGGTTTTCTGTTGTGTGCCCTATGGATCCCCTCCTTCGCCCCAAATTCATCCTCCTCCTGCTGGAGCAGGGGGAAAATTAGCTCGAGGGTCATACCAGACTGTTTCTGGCTGTGGCCCATCTCACCACCTATCCGGACGACGCGCTCTGCGTGTTCTATGACGCCAGCCTCAACACTGTTCAGTTTAGTATTTAGTATTTTTAGTATTTTGACGGGTATAAAAAAAAGTATTTAGTATTTTGCGTGACGGCCTCCTCGTGTGAAGACTGAAGAGTGTAAAGACCATCGACTCTACCGTGCGACTCCACCGGGCAGGGACAAAGGATAAGTATCGCTTTTTTTTTAGGATTACTGATAAACTACTGTCGTTTGATTTGTATTATATGTATTTGTTTATTTAAATTTTAGTTAAATTATGTCCAAATTTATTATGTCTGTATAGGTCTTTTATTAAGTTGTATTTAATTTGAGTTATTTTAATACTTTAACAAACTAAATGGAAATGAAATAATATACTGTATATTGAATTTATAAATGTGTGTATGGTTGTACATACGTTTTTTTTTTTTTTTGGTGTTTGGCTTAGTGTTATGTTAGAATCATTATACTCTTATACCTTTTTGTTCTTTAATATTTTGAATTGTTTTTAGCTTTATTTTGTTTTTCATTTAAATGTTAAGTTTTGAAATTGTTGTATGCATTTGTCATTTTTATTTAATTTCTTTATTTTTAAAATGTGTATAAGTAGTATTTATGAAGTTTTAGTTTGATGTTTTTAGTTGTTGTAATACTACAATTGATTGCTTCTGTTGTCCTCATTTGTAAGTTGCTTTGGATAAAAGCGTCTGATAAATGACTAAATAAATAAATAAAAATAAATAAATATTGTTATATGCTATGTGTATTGCTACATACTGAATTCCATATACAGGCCAGGGTTATTCCTGTTAACTAAAACAAACAAAAAAAAAAATTACTCAACATAAAATAAGATTGAAATAAACATTTTAAAAAACCCTTAAAGGGATAGTTCACCCAAAAATGAAAATTCTGTCATTAATTACTCACCATC
>NW_015549607.1:382519-382834 GCF_001515605.1 Sinocyclocheilus anshuiensis
ACCCGCTCCTGCCTCCTCCTCCGCTGTCGTCTGGCAGCTCCTCTGCTCGTCCTCAGCCCACCATCTATGCGGTGCGAGCTCCATCTCGCCATGGAGGACTGCCATCCTCCAGCGTTGCCATGGCTGGAGTCTCCCTTGACCCAGCCTCCGAGGCCTGGATTCCGCCTCGGCCCATTGACCCGTTAGCTCCACCATGGCTCCTAGCTCCCTCCTCTTCGTCGTGGCCCGGCAGTCCACAAGCTCCGCCAGGCTCCCTCATCCCTCCGGCTCCGCCTTGGTCTGGCGTCGACCATCCTGCGCCTCGGGACTCCACTC
>NW_015549607.1:383110-403186 GCF_001515605.1 Sinocyclocheilus anshuiensis
TCCGAAGATGGCCCTCGAGCTGAATTCGCCGCCTTTGTGGAGTGGAAACTGGCGAGAAATGGATCTCCGTTCACCGCCGGTTCCCAGGAATTAATCGCTAGTGCCACCCCCGACCCAAAGCCCAGCCCACCATCTCCCTGATGCGGAGCGCATGCCCGAGCCCACCGCTGACGGAGAGCCAGAGCCCCTCATCCCTCCGGCTCCGCCTTGGTCTGGCGTCGACCATCCTGCGCCTCGGGACTCCACTCCTCTGGCTTCGCCTCGTTCCTCCGTCCCTACAGCTCCATCAGGCTCCTTCATCCCCTCGGCTCCTCCTCTGTCGCTCCGTCTCCACCTCGGCCTCCTCCACCACCTGCTCTGCCGCCGTTGGTCGGCCCCTGGAGTCGGCGGCCATTCCTCCTCCATGGCTCCTCCCTCCTTCGTCACCCGCCTGGTCTCTGTCTGTCGGCCTCATCCCGGATATCCATCCTCCTCGGGAACCTCCTCCCAAGTTCCCACCCACGCCTCCCTCTGTTGTTGCTACGGTGCGAAGACGCACCTTCCGGGAGGATTATGGACTATTCTGTGTGTGTTTTTGCCCCTGTGACCCAGTTTCTTCCTAATGTTGATTGTGTTAATTTGATTCCAGGTGTGTCTCGCTCCTCCCAATTATCCTGCCTTTAAAAGTCCTAGTCCTTTCAGTTCTTGTTTGTCGGGTCTACTTGTTGAATGTCCTCCATGTTCTCGGTTTTCCTGTGGATTATTAAAGACTGTGTTATTCAAGTACTCCTCGTTTCGTCGTTCCTTGCTCCCCGAGTGAATTGTGACACATACTTGTGAAATTCTCTCAAAAAACTTATAGTCCATTTTTAGAGCTGCCATGATTAATCATTTTGATTCTCCATTTCACAACCCCTTTAAGCAGTTTACTTAATTAGTATCTTTATCAAAGTTTCTTATATTATTTCTTTATTTTTTTTCTCTGTATGTTTCCTTAAATAGAACCTAGTTAAATTTAACTAAAATATTAGAACAAAACAAAGTTCAGATAAATAAAAGAGATGGGAATTGAGAGGAATAAATACTTAAATAATCATTAGAATTATTAAATAAACAAAAAATATAAATGTTTTCATATTGGTTTTCGAGAAACAGATTTTTTTTTTTTTTCCAATCCTACTATACACTGTATTAACCCCTTAGGCACCAGGGATTAAAAAAAAAAAAAAAAAAAGCTGGATTGTGACCAAGATTTCAAAAGCTTGTGGCTTGAAAGGGTTTAAAGATGGAGATCTACTGTAAATTAGAAAAATGTTGGGCATGACCGAAAGTTTGTGTGGTGTAAATATACTCGTCTAATTTGCATATGACCTCATCCAGGGGCGGCCATCTTGAATTTCATAATATTCAGGAAATCGTAGATATTGAATTGATGTTTGAACTGCTTCTGCATCAATGATACGATAGCTCACTTGCTCTGCTATTTCCTCAAACTTTGAATAGGAACGTGACGTAATTTTGGTCTAGAATCGAAGTACTACATGTCTGCCATATAGTTGTAGGGAGTACAAATGAGATATTACACCATAATAGGAACTACAGTCTATTTTATTAAGTATGACGTCTTGTTGCAATTTTGCGACTTTGGCGCTTAGAGGGTAAAACACTATAAACATTGCTGTACTTTCCAAAACATAATTTTAGAGGTAGTAATGGAGGCTTGAGCCATAGATAATGCCGTTATTAATGCAGTTATTCGACCGAGAGAGACAGATTAATTGTAGCTGTATGAAGTGTCTGTGAATTACCTGAATCTGTGCATCTCTCAAAAGTTTTTGGCCACAGCATCTCTACTAACAGCGAAACTGTAATTTAACGGCTTCAAGAACAGAAACGTTATATCATATAGCTTTTCAGCTGCGAATCTGTTTTATTAACAGCGATGACAACAAGCTGAGAAAGAAAGCATACTTTCTGTTGATAATAAAATGTAATTAAGTAGGAAAACCTTGGAAATAGTTTGTCATTTTATTCTATTGTTTGTTATATTCCTTGGTTTCGTCAGAGTTTTTGGGTTTTGTTTCTTTAGCTGTTGCAGCACCTTTGAAATAACTCCACTTGGTGAAGTGATTTGGAACTAATGCTGTCAAGGTCTGTCTGGTACCAATTTATCTGTGTATTTCCTGAAAAATAATTGCACACCTTAGAACGTTCAACATCGACTAATCAGACTCAAGCATTCAACAGCCTTGTAGTATAATGAACTGTATTTTGTTTACAATACATTGTATACTAAACACTGTGCACAATTTACTATAGTAGTATTACTTATTCATTTAGTGGTCTAATGGTTAGAGAGTCAGACTTGTAACCCAAGTCTGGGTCACAGGTCATATGTTCGAGTCTCGGTAACGGCAGTAATTGTAGGTGGGGGGAGTTAATGTACAGTGCTCTTTGTGTGTGTTCGTTTGTTCACTACTCACTGGTGTGTGTCTGCACTTGGATGGGTTAAATACAGTGTACAAATTCCAGGTATGGGACACCATACTTGTCAACACGTCCTTTCCTTTCTTTTTCCTATAGACTGTAAAATGCATACTCTTTGCTACGTTATACCAGTTTATTAGAAGGTGATTCAGAGGGTCTGTTGTCTTTTTGAACATGTGGTTTGATGTGTGCACATGTGCATGCATCTAACGAATCCCAGTTCTAAGAGAAGGGGATTTTTGGATGAATCCACCCAGAAATCTAGAGCACCGAAATGCACAGAGAAGAAAAGAGAGGGAGAAAATGAGAGATCGAGAGAATCTTTGTTCAGAGGCAGAAACTTTGAGGGGATAATTAGTAAGAGTGAGCACTAAGGACTGGGGCCGAAGAGTGAAACTCTAAAGCTCCGAGCAGAGATTATATAAACTAGAGCTGAACTTCTCCTGACTCTTCTAATCACTCCTCAAAGACGGCTAGTCACATAGCATATCTCTCAGACTGCAGTAGCCAGCTAACCCACCCAGCCCCAGTCACTTCAGACTCTAGTCTAGTCTTGTGCAGGCTCTAGATTAGCTCTGAGCAGAAGCCGTTTGGATGACCTTCAGCCACCAGTAATTTCATTATCTTCAGCACCAGCTCACTGATCCTCAGCCATCAGCCTAAGCGAATAACGTCTTCTCATCTCACTAAAACATAAGTAGAAGGTTGGTGAAGTGCTGATTTCATTTTCCTCCTCCAGTACATGAAAGAAAACTGTTACGATTAGCTGTCTCTTCCATTATCTGCTATGTGTGGGGTTGCTAGCACAGTATAATTTGTTCATTTACGTAAATGTTTTGGCTTCTTTACTATTTGTATTGATAGGAAGTGCATAGAGAGGACAGGAAATGTGTCTAATGTGGTGTCAAAACAACTTCAAGTTGTCAATTTGAAGCGCACTTGAAGCGCCAAAGTCGCATGTCAACTCAGAATGTTGACAAGCCAATCAGCTCACAGCTGCACCTAAATGTACTTTATTTTAACAGCAATCCATCGACAATCTATTATTTTAGAAAAGCGAAATAATTTTACACAATCTTAGCAGTGTATATATGGAGCATCAGAACTTCCAGCATTTTCTAGTATTTTGGCTACATTAAAAGTACAAATCCAAAATTTGCTTCAGCTTGAAAAAAAATTGACAATCAATGTGCAATTGAGAAGTTTGTTTGTTTGTTTGCTTCTAATTGCATTGTGTACTACAGTATAATTGGAAATTTACAATTGGAAAATGTTGTTTTATGTTGTGTAGACACAATACAATGCCACAAAACATTTGCACAACCCACAAGGTCACAACTCTGAATTGTTTACATTTTGACAGATAAATAAAAATGAATAAAAAGTTAGAGATGACAGCAAAGAGATCCAACAGGTCAGTTTATATGAAAGGTTCTGTCTCAGCATATCTGGTTTTAAAGAATAAATATGTGGTGGTGTCGTAATACACTCGACCTGTTCCAGGAGTCACTGACTCAGCCCAAAACACAAGCGCTGTCTGAATTACATACCTAAAATATTCAAAATCCAGTCTGTTCACACACTCAGCAACATGATACATGGGGCACTGCAACATGATATGCCTCAGAAATCACTGCGAATTAGACGATTCATCCATTTTGACTGAAAACAATTTTTTGATCAGCGTTTTTTTTTCTTTCAAGTATTTATATTTATATTTATCTATATTTATTTAAACACCCTTAAAATTAGAAAGATACATTGCTAATGAGGCCTACTGAGATAATAAAGAAAGCATGCAATACCTTTATTTCTGCCTACATAGGGGTTGAGAAGGTTCCACAGAGACCACAGAGACAAACAGGAAGGGAGATGTCAACAAGAAGGACAGTGGGAAAGAGAGACAGGGACAGTAAATTGTAGGATGATAGTTATTGTGCACACACACACACATTCAGGACAAATTTGCATGCACTTTAGGATAATATGATCATTGCATATGAGCACACTATAGTATCTGACTTGATTTTTCTTAGAATTCCTTGTACTACATGATCAGTACTGATATAATAGCTTCTCCATCAATATCACTTGAATTGAGATGGGGAAAAAAGCATATTAGTGTTTTTCAAACTAACAGATGCTCAGGGACAGAGTTTGGCACTATTTTGTATTTCTGTCTAGAAGATTCATATGTTGATTCATATATTCAGCTGAATCTTTCTCCATAAGGACTAACCTATTCTGTGTCCGGTTCAGAGGCTTTCATGTCAGGATATGAGCTTTTGAATTAAGGACATATAATGGATTCACGTCTGAATCGCTGTCCATCTCCACTGAGAACCCACTGAAGGCATGCACCCAAGAAAAGTGTACATTTCTGTGTCAAGTGACCTTAATTAGTAGGTGGGATTTGCAGTGAATAGGCTGCATTTTTTTTAATTAATTTTTATTTTATTTATTATTATTATTTTACAATGAGAACAATTAGATACACTAGATAACCAATTATAAAACATGTAGCTATTTAACTTAACCAAGCATGAAAATTAGGTCGTTTTAAACATCAAATCAAGATATATTGATATAATCTATCTATTACGGAAGCAATATACTTTTATTTAATAAACTAAAATTAATGACCAAAAACATAACATTAGGTCAAAATTTAGCATGCAACCCTATTACAGCAATATTTTCCATTGGTCATTGCTTAAATTCATGACAGACATCAAGTGAAATCATTTGGACCCTTTTGACAGTATGACAGGTAGGCAAGCACAAAATCTCATTCCAAAATTCGTATTTTATTATGTTTCTGCAAATTGTTTTGTTGACTACATTTGTCATGGTTGACTATTCAACTCTGTTACCAGAGCTATTGTAAGAAGTAAGTAACAAGTATTTTTCTAATAGGTTTATTAATGACTATAAACCAACATTTGGTTCCAAACTGGTGACCGCTTAATTTAGGTTACATTTGTTACCCTGTTAACCATGTTCTTCTCCACTACTGTCACCTGCTCAGTTGGGGTTTAAAAAGCACTTAATATTCAGTAATATTATCAGTTTGACTGCACTAACACTATCTTTTGTAGAACTGCTTTATATTTGAACTGAGTTTTCTTCATAACAGAACTTTTCAAAATTCACAATGTTATTGAACTAAACTGAATCAACATTGAACTAAACTCAGCTGGAAAATAACACTGTTGTCTTTTTAGAGCTGCTTTACAGCTGCAATTGTATTTGTTCCACAACTGAAGAACTTTGCAACATTAATATTGCATCTGTATTGTATAAAGCGCTACGCAAATAAATGTGACACACATGTGACTTTAGTGTTTTATTTTAATTAATTTAATTACATTTTTTTTATTCTGCATTTGTATTTTATGTTCATTGCAAATCATTTTTTATATAATTTTGTTTATAACATATTTTTAAAAAGTCGGACCTTCATATGTTGACAATATTTTCTTAATTTTTTCACTGTTTAAAAATGTAAATGACTTTTTATTTTGTCAGACCATATTCTGTGCCCTCTTAGTGAAGATTGCTAGCTCATAAGTTCAATGCACTGATAAAATTGTACAAATATAAGAAACCTTGACACAAAAAAAACATCATGGCAGATCATTCATACAGCACACACTTAAAAAGCAAAACCTGTTTAAAAGGAATAATTCTATTAACATGCCCTTTTGCTTCCTTTCAGCATCGCTCATTCAGAGAAGAGCTGTTCCGTTTAGCTTACGGATATATATTTATAGCTGCATAGTAATTCTGCCAGTCTATGAATGATATCTAAGTAATATAGAGGGCAGATCGGTGATCATTCATTACAGGTCGGTTGGCACTGCAGCAGCCTAACAGATGAGAGAGAATATAACTCGCTATGAGAGACAACCTTTGGAAAACAGCACTCCTAAACTGACAGTTCACCGCAGTATCACAGAAAGAAATTACATAATTCAGCAGAAGGACAATAATCATGCAGCGTCACGAGGGCAGAGCCAATCATAAAGCAAGATGCAATGCAGGGAGCTGTGAACACGTGCAAGAGCAGACGCAACAACAATGTAAACACATTGGAAAATGTGCACTGAGAGAATTGAGACTGAGCATACCTTGTGGAGACTTCACCATATGCGCGAACCCTTGGGAAAGAAAACGAGTGATAGACAGAGAAAGAGAAAACTTGAGAACACCAATACCAATACTGTTCAGGTATTGCGACCACTCATGGTTTGCTGACAGACAAACCATGGCTATCACACTAAAGCTGAAGCTTTCTGCAATAAAAAAGCTTCTCAAACAGAAAAGAGATTGAGAGCATTTCTATCTCCCTAATTCCAGGACAAATGTGCTAACATTAATTAGGGCTGTCAATTATACTATAATTATATAGTATAATTTACGATTTCATTTAAATTTTGCGACAGCATGTCTTTAAATGATCTTTATTTGGTGGCTTTATAGTAAATTACATAGTGATACAAACGGTTGGAGGAGCTCTGTTATCACTCTTATATCGCACTCTTATCAGCCAATCAGAATGGAGGACCAGAAAGAACTGTTGTATATATATAATTGTATTATTAAGATTTAAAACAATTGTTTTCTATTTTAATATATTTTAAAATGTATTTTATTTCTGTAATGGTGAAGCTGAATTTTTAGCAGCCATTACTCCAGTCTTCAGTGTCACATGATCCTTCAGAGATCATTCTAATATGCTGATTTGGTGTATAAGTAACATTTCTTATTATTATCAATGTAAACAATAGTTGTGCTGTTTCATATTTTTGTAGAAACTGTGCTTTTATTTTTTTAATTCTTTGATGAAATTAAAATGCTTTGTGATATGTGATATGATTATTTGTTAAGTTTATTAGTTAATTAGTATATAATGTAAAAAAAAAAAATAGATGATTGCTTTGTAAGATTGACAACCCTAATAGTAATACATTATTGTAATATACACAGAATGTTTCACTTTCACACATACAGCCTTAAATGTATAAATGTACGCTTATATTCCAGTATTTTCCAAGCTTTGAGGGTTTTCTGACTTTGTCAATCACAAATTTCTGAATGAGCTAATGCAATTACTCTATGGCATTTATTTCTATCATGTCATGGGAGTCGAAAATGTCATGTGTATCTTAATTTAGGAAAAACAAATTCCTTCCCAATTTTTTAGTAAAGGTAGGGGTATTAATGATTATTAAAAGATTACCTTTTTTTGTTATATTCTGATGGATTTCTAGAGTGCAAGATGTAGCTTGTTCTGCACATTGTCACCTCTACAACACCAGAGCCTTGGCTTGTAAAAATGGAATGAGCTCAACTTAATGAGGTGTGGGAGCATTTCACTACAAACAAGGATTATGTTCACTGCCAGCACTGTGATAGTGTGCTAAAATACAGCATGACAACAAGCACTATGATCATCTGTCAGGAGAATTCTAAGCTAGGAGAAAATGACCAGTGTAATCTTATGTTAACACCCACGTGAAACTTTTAATTTATGGTAAATTGACGATCATAGTAAAAAATAATGTCCATAAAAAAAGTATGATCCAAACAATAAAATTAAAATGTAGAAATTTAGTTTGACACGTTTGAATTAACCATAAGTTTATTTGGACTGTGATTTAAAAATGGGATATGTACACAAAGTGTTTGGAGTCCTGTTTTATGCAATTATATGGCTTCATGTGTGAAAGTGACTATTAAGTGAATAGAACATTATTTTAATTCTCTGTATCTGAACTTTATTTGAGTTTATAGAGTATGTGATGAGTTTTCACAGCCTAAGACTTACCAGGGGTTTTGTTGACAGCTTTTGAGAAGATGGCATTAAGGGGAAGGAAGACAGAAAGTTCAACTGTTAGACACACTTTTGACTTTGCATGGAGGCTGTCATGCAAAAGTTTTATTTTCAGCTTAAAAAACACTGATTTGTCATGCAAGGGATCAGGACTGTCCCTGTGCATGCCTGATAAAAAAAAAAATAATAATAAATAAATAAATAAATAAATAAAATCCTGTGGGAAAAAAGGTCTATAAAGTCTGTTCCATTTTCTGAGAGAAACAGATTGACATTTTTACTTCAAATCACTCCATCACTTCGAGAATATTGCTGTAGTGTCCGGAATGCCACAGCGTTCCTCACATACTCTGAATGAGGCCATAAATCCAAGCAGGTTACTAAACCAGCTGTCCAATGTGGACTATGTGGATTTACGAGGTTGTGAGGTTTGTGGATTTCTGGACACACCGTGGACACAGAGAATTACTCTCACTGAAGACTCATGCGTATAGCTATCCAAGTGAATCATCCACAGCTGGTTTTGTTTCTGAATAAACCTGTTTAAATGAATGCACACTGATTGCAAGAGAACAGCACAGTTCAACCAAATAACCACATACTGTAAAAGCCTTAAACCAGGCCTTTCAGATTGTAAAGCTTACATGAATCATCTGAAAAATCTCTCTATAAAATTCTATTTGACTAACCAATTTAAATCAAAGAAAACAATTAAATCTCAAGGCTAATCTCAAGGAGCCTGGCATATCTAAAAAGCTGCAGATAAAAGCAAAGCATGCTGATGGACCGAGAAACTTTAGACTAAGGTCATGATTATCTATATACATGTGGGATTTTTTTCTTCTTTCAGAATTGTATGATGCATTTATGAATTTTGTAAACACAGAGGCTTTGAATAAGTTGTTTTCGGCGAATAAAACCACAACCTACTAAATTACTTTTTTATATTGTATGCATTTGCAGGTTTTTGTTAAACTTTATCCAACATGCATTGCATTTAATGCATAAATTTTTTATATGAGCTCTCTGGTAACATTCAATGGGAATTTAACCTATGAATTTGGTGTTATGAGCACCATGTGCTACCAGCTGAGCTAAATGTTGCATATCATATAGAGTTCTCTGGTAACATTCAATGGGAATTTAACCTATGAATTTGGTGTTATGAGCACCATGTGCTACCAGCTGAGCTAAATGTTGCATATCATATAGAGTTCTCTGGTAACATTCAATGGGAATTTAACCTATGAATTTGGTGTTATGAGCACCATGCGCTACCAGCTGAGCTAAATGTTTCATATCATATAGACAAGTTAGCATAAACTAATTTTAACTAACATATCTGTCCCTACTTTATCAGAGGCAGTTTATCATAAGGGCTAAATAATCGGCCATTGTTGAGCTTGTCACATTAAGCAATCAAAGAAACAGACAGAAATATTTTATTATTCCCAACATTTGCCATCTCAAAAGTCAAATCCAGGCCTCTTTCCTTACTGGCTGGTAATTTATCACCTGGATTTTCTGAAGGCCACGCAAAATCAGACATCTGAGAGTTAGAGTCTCTTTTTTGTCTCTCTCCTGTCGTCCTTTCAGGGTTGGAACCAGAGGATGATCAGTTTATTTATTCAATAATAGGTGGTCTGCCTGGCTTATTACATTTACAAAAGGCTTTTAGGGCACACTTGTCAGGCTTTTAGGATTCACTGGGTTTCTTAGCTTACAGCACTTTTGGTAAATTCGATTGACAGAGACAGTCTGATGTTTCATGTCTATGTTTAATTGTAAAGATGAATCGACCCGCGCTGCTGGTCATCAGAATATGCTGTGTTCAGGATTCTGAGTGTTGGTGTCCCCATGCACCAAACTTAACCACAAGACTTCCTTGCTCACTCAGCTTTGCCAGAAAGATAATGCTGATCAACCAGCATTTTGTGCTGGTGAACAACATGCCTATACTTGTTCTTTAGCTAGAGCAGCACCAAACAAGAACTGACCCGACTGGACCAGTATGGAGCACAACTTTCAGGTTCAGGTTTAATTAAAAATCTGAATAATTTTCTCTTTTCTAAGAAACTTTCTTAGAGATTCCTTAGACTTAATGCTAACATATAAACCTTTCAAAACCAATGGTTAAAATATTTAACCAATGGTATGCTTCTGTAGAAAGCAGCTTGATTTCAGCTATAAAGAGCTAAATAATACACTACCCATAATCCTGAAGAGAGATCCACAAGTCACTATTATGGATAGATAAATCACACCAAACAATTTCCATACACTTGTAAAGTCAGCATGAAATCAATATGTATCAATGATTCATCCCTGAATATGTTTTGTTTTAGTAATTTATTTTTTACCTTGTAATTCTTTGTAACATCAAGCAGGTTATAACATCAACTTTATCTTCTTGAACTATCTCTGCTGATGTATGTTGGATTCTTAAATCTAAAGGAACCTATAACTTCCCTCCTTTTAAGTGTTGTAGTACTCGAGTCCAAACAAGACAATATTTTCATGGTCCTGGTCTTGCCATGGAGCATTTAGACTATGCCTTGACTTGGACTCTTCAATACTCTAACACTGCGGGCACATTTTGTGGTATGTGCCAACTTGTGCATATGATCCGTTCTGTTCTATTATGTCTCTGGATTAGAGCACTATATGTGTGCTGCAGATGTTCGTGTGACACTCATACAAAACCAGGCTTGTTCACCCCACAGAAAAGCATATTTATACTGTCTGAATTGTTTAACCCTCCTCAGTTCTCTGTCTCAACACTCACTTTTCTGGTCTTGGGTTTGACATGCACTGGACTCTTAAATAAGCTGATCTCGACTATACTGCCTCCTTTGTCAACAAAATGGCTGCCTGTAAAAACAATACCCATGCCTCCACTGTTAAATATAAACACAGAAGAGAGAGCAGAAGCGGATTTCCAGACAGTGTCACTTTGACTGGTTACTTGAAGCGTTGGGAGAGAGAGAGAGAGAGAGAGAGAGAGAGAGAGAGAAAGAGGGTTTATCGTCCTCACATGACCATATCCCTCTTGATGACATGCTGCTCAGCTTTAATCCTTTGCTCTATTTTTCATCCCAAAAACTAAAATCCCAACATTTGCCCACATTGGGTCAAGAGACACAAATGCCCACTGCGCCTGAATCAGGTTGCAAGTCATTTCCCCCTTTTTTTATTGACCTACTTTTGTTGTAAGATTATAGTAACTGTCATATTTGCATGTATATTTATTAATCCTCACAGCTAAGCCTACAGTGATTGTTTTGACATTTTTTGCATGCTGTTGAGCATTAATTGCTTTTTATCTTGTAAAAGGCTAGGTTAAAAACGTGTAGCTCGTAAGTAAAGACAATTTTGAAGAAAGGAAAATTGTTCTTTTTCATTGAGTCTCTTAATAATTAAAGCATCGAGTGACTACGCTTCTTTATAATGCAGTGATTCGCAAATAAACTAACAGAGATTAAACAGACAGATGCATCTAAAATGCAACAAGCATAGAAACATCACAGGATTTAATGTTTTGTAGCTGGAATTCACAGTAAAGTGTGTGTTATCTGGTCGCTGTGATCTCAATAACTAAATGCTCTGGCACAGTTTGCCAATGATAGCCAACCCTCTGTTCCACATCGTCAGGGCAGACTGAACATGTGTTTTATGGCTAAACACATATTGTTTTAATCTGCCTGCAGTTTAAGACAGATTTCCACATGATAATACTGACGGTTGTGCTCCTGCTGGGGTGGTGTGGCCCAACTAGCGTTTTCACACACACTGAGGTATGCGGTCTGCTTTCCTGTGCCATATCTGCATGCTCTGAGGGTCTTTGCAGGCCTGTTGCCATGTCTGTTTGCACTTAAAGCAATAGCAGGTTGGACAAATTACCAAGGGCAAACATTTAACAATGTCTGAGCTCACATTTGTTACTTTGGTACATAACGTGCTGTTAAATTGCAACAACCACTGGAATAGATGCTTTCAACGGCAACAACATAAACAAACGTTACTGCGCATGCGCACTTTTGTGGCCTTAACTAAACTTCCGGTAGACTTCCAAATAGAATCAATAACAATGGATAAGTCCTTCTAGAGTAGATTATGTTTCATAACAAGCAAAATATATTTGCTGCGTAAATCAGACGGACTTATTGAAAATGCAAATTCATTCTCTGCCAGCAGGAGGTGCTTTAAAGCGGGAGAAATAGAGGTTTCCCCGGTAAAGGTTGTACACAAAGCAGTAGCTTACAAACACTGCTTTATCAGGCATATAACATGCAAGATTAAATGAAAACGACATCGAACATTTTCTAAAGACAGTCTTCCTTCAGAAATACAATGATATAAAAACACCCGCGCCTCGTTTAGATTTTTAAACGTGCAGTACGTGCTCATGTTTATTCAACGAAGCCTTTTGGAAAATCGGTCTTGATCGGTTTTGATATTGTGGCGGGTCGCAACAAATAAGTATGGGAAATACATCCCACAGCACAACTACCTGAGCCCAACTTCATTACTCATCACTTTAACTTTAACTGCATTTGTAGCCGGCGCCACTAGCCAGAACGATAAACAAAAACAGACCGGAAGTTAAATTCGGGCCAGGCGCATGCGCCCGATGAAACCGTCTATAGGCAAACACTGGAATTGGATTGAGTCCAGTTTCAATCTGCAAGTTTAGTAAGTCACTACATGTGCTGAGCATTGCATCATGATTATCTACATTAAACCATTTAAATTTTTTAGTACAAACTTGCCTCATTCCTTCAACTATGGGCACCCTTTTTCTCCCAATCTTTTTCTTCTTTTTTTTTTTTCTTTTCATTATTTCTGAAACCCAACCACGGTGTTACTTCCACTATGTCTCAAAACATGCATTCTGTGATAGAAATGACAATTGTGGAAATGACATTTTTGACCAAATGGCCACCTCATTTGTCTTCACTGACCCTATTGTCTAAGTATATTTTATAAGGTGCAAAATCATTTAGTGTGGTGGAACTGTCATCATTTTTATTTTCACACAATAATTATTGAAGTGGTTTATGCTTACTTCAGCCTTTGTTTAGATGATTATACATTTTTATAGTCAATTTTCATATTGGACAATTAAAGGTCTGGCAATGGGATTAGAGTAAATCAATAATCTACATAATAAAAATAATTTTACATTTTGAAAATCTGAATGATGAGGGCTTGATAAAAAGTCTCCAAGTCAGTTAATGTGATCTTATATAACACTTCATATAAAATCCTACTTTTAATATAAATGAGCCCCCAGGACAAGTGTCTGAAGTTTAAGAAACACCCTTCTCTGTAAATAAGACCCATTATAAATTGTGCCTTATTCACAAAACTCTGCAATTAATTTGTTAATTTACAATTACTGCCTTTTTAAATCTTTTTTACTGAATGTTGGAAAAGAGCTTTATATTACGCATATCCAGGTGTAGTCAAGCACATTTCATTTCAGATCACAGTAGTCTGCTAAATCCTCCACATCCGGCTTGCAAACTAGGGAAATGCGGATATGCAGAATACACATTGAATTCAGCACAGCTTCTTGGCAATATTTGTACATTTAGCAGATTTGCATCATTTCTTTAGTTAATCAGATAGCATGCACAAATAAATGCTGTCATTGGGCGCTATTCATTCTTAGTGAATTCCCTGTAAATGAGTAAATGCAGCCATGCTGTGAGGTGCTGAGAGCATGTCAGTCCAAGTTTAAGCCCATCATTTACCCCCATCGCCCCCAGCGAATTAGCCATTTCTCTTTCGTTCCGCCCCTAATTACGGAACACTCCCACAGCTCAGTGGTGCAATCCGTTATCAGACACGTCCATTAATCTGTGGACACGACTGGGGCCTGATGAAGCCAAGACAGGCCGTGACGGCCCTGACAGCCACGCCTGTGGTCAAAGCACATGACAGGCTGAGCAAAACCCCCTGCTCTGAGATTAGAGGTCCACTAGCTTCACATTTATCACATCAGTTTTCCCTTGAGCAGCCGCTGACTGGCTTCTCATTAAGGGCACTTTTTAGGCCTACTGGTTGCCAGAAGGCCAGAGATACAGAAACATCCTTCACCAGCCCTCCAGCCCTGAGCACCCCTACTGATCCAAAGGTGATCTGATCATACAGCCTGATCTCCTGTCGCTACCGACTATCTCTTAATCTTTATAAAGGAGCACTAAGGCACAGGGCTGGTGTGATCAGTCTAAAGGGCTTGGGTTTGATCACGAAATGCAATAAGTCAGGCAATCAATCAGGTTTGGGTCCACTGATTCCCTGCCTGACTGGATGCCTTTGTATTCATGCCCTGAATAAATTGAGATGCTTGTGGAATTATAGACTATTCAGAGGGCACAACACGAAAAGAGTAATCTCTCATAACCACAGCACCAAAGTCTCTTGGCAATTCAGTGTGCATTCGGAAAGTATAATCAGTTTTGAGACGTATTCTAATACCTGCTGGTGAGTCTACGGTGAGAGTAATCCCAAATAGGTCTTAACACTGAAGTACAGTTGAAAAAAGAAACTTGACTGTTTAGAATCAAGAAATGTTCTGTTCTAAATAATAGAAATAACAATTTCAGTTTAAAAGGTTCAGCTCTTGAAATTGCAGTGTACCTTCACTTGTCTGTAACGTGCAGGATCTGGATATTTGATGAAAAAAAGTATAATTTAACCTAGAACAATGACTATATTAAAAAAAATCAAAAGATGGATGTCCCTGCAAAAGGTTTGAAGTGAAAACAATATCTGTAACATATCAAGGCACACAATGATGACATAAACTGTCACTCAATCATTATTCCTTGAGTGATAAAATGAGCAAAGTAATTATTGATAATCAAAGCATCATTATTATTTATTTATTTTTTTTCTAGGTTGACACATTCAATTGCATTAGTGGCCCTATTTGGACACTTAAATGTTCTAAACATTTTTGCAAAGTAGCAAGTTGATATTGCAGGGCTTTTTAGTGTATATTGTCAGTACCCTGCAAGTGGTCAAAGGTACCCAAACAGGAATAAACAGGTAATAACTTTTGTATTTATTTATTTGTTTGTTTCACTCGAAAGTGTATGTATGCTATCTTGATGAAAAATAAATATCATATGCTTTATTAATGCAAAGAGTACCCACATTCTTAAGTATGACACAAGTGTCTAAATATTTTTTGGGGCCACTGCATATCATCATTAATTTAAAAAGTTTATGCTTAGCATGCTTGTGTACAATCAGTAATGTTGTCTAGTTCCAATGTGATAATTTCACAAATTAATGTACTTTGAGGTGTAATTTAACTGCATATGCATGTGTTTGGAGGTGTATGAGGTAGGGTGAATGACATTAAACAGTATTTGAAACAAGAGTTAACATGACACAGCATTCAAGACCCATTTTACTTTTTTAATGCAACATGTTTTCAGTCAAACTTGACGTTCAACCAGAAAAAAAAAAAAAATGCAAAAACGTAATTGCCAACATTTTTCAACTTGTTTTTTAGTAAACATATCCAGATAAATTTACTTTAACAAATTTACCTTGAATGTGTAAAAGGAAAGTAAACAGGGTCAGTTTTGATTTCATGTTAACGCAAGATTTTTTTTTTTTTTTTATGTTTTCTTAAATATTGATTATTAAAATAAATTACATCAAACTATTGGCCAGATATGTTTTCAAAATCAAAGGTAAACATTCTTACCTTCATTGCAGTAACGACCTACATATCCTGTTTTGGAGCAGTCACAGTAAGCTTCACCGTCAGCCATGCTGCAACTGCCTCCATTTTCACAGGGGTTCTCCGTACACAAGCCTTCCATCTCTAACCGGACCTTTTGGCTCCCTAGGCGTGTTGGAACCTGATTCCCGTAACCCAGGTCTGTAATAATCCCCTTGAACGGTGGCATCTCCTTAGCCGCTGGAAGTGTTAGGGCAGATGTCCGAATGTCTTGAGGCACTCCTCCAAGATACAGGTCACTGACAATCTTCATGAACTGCCTTTGCGGTCTCACCTCATCCACCTTTGACTCTCCGTCCAGTGCCAACACGGTTCGCAAGTTGTGCCTGCTGATGGTGGCAAAGTGCCAGCGACTGTCGTTTACCATCTTGTTGGAGGTTATAGTGGTTTCTGCACAGTCCACGCTAAAACGCAACTTCAGCTTGCCTTCCTCAATGCTCAGGAGCAGGAAGTCACAATATCCTCCATCATCAAAGTAGAGAACCAGAGCATCTGATATAGCTGTTTTGAACTGAAATCTGAGGTCACTTCTGGTGCTGGCATCCCAGCGTAGATAGCGTGCCCACTGACCCTCTGAGCCTGTGAACTCCAGGCCCAAACCAAGACTCAGGAAGGTGCTGAGCAGTAAGAGTACACAATGGGGCCGGCAAATGGGAGGCATGGTAACCAGTGGTTATGCTACAAGAGTGCACTGAACAAAATAATGTTATGTTTTCTGGCAAATTATGTGAAGATCATTGAAGAAACGTCAAATCCTTTAGATGACAAACATATGAGCGAAGAAGGTGTGGCCATTGAGGTTCTTGACACATGCTATCCTAAATCCTGTTAGGGGTACCAGGATGAATTCCAAAAAAGACCAAATAGCCTTTAGATTAGAAGTGAACAACTGATCACCTTCTGCTATCTAGATAGGCTTTACTGATGATGTTCCCTTGAGTCGACTTTCTGGATTAAAACAGAGATGCTCCATATTGGTTCTGATTATATTATATCGCCACATGTTAATGGCCACATTGGCCCTTCTTTTGACTGATCTGTGAAGATAAATAAAAAAAATGACATATTTTCATTAGGTTCATTACACATTATACAGAGAAATATACTATACACAGTGGGCAATGTTGCATTCCATTATGTTTCCTTAGACCAACTCAAATGTTTTCAAACTGTGTCCTGGGACCCTCACAGGGTGCCAAATTTGAAAGGAAAAAAATGACACAAATGTATTCGTCAGTGTTTGATGTAATATATTTACCCAATCATTGACAGTATAATTTTATGTTACTATTATTATTAGAAATCATGAGAATATGATTTATTTATTCAACTGACCATTTTTGAAAAACAATAATAAAGAACGGCATATTGTTTTATGAAACAATATGTAAGTCTTTATAATATCAAATGTTTTTCTCACATTTTCACACATATTACACTTTTTTTTCCCACACATGGCATTTATACGTAAAATATATCTTTATATCTATATCTTTAGGGATCCTTTGCAAAGAAATCATTTTATCTGAGGGTCTTTGGCCTTAGATTACACCAAGATCTACTCCAAGATTCTCCTGAAAAAAATATTTGAGCTGCCCAACATGGCAATTTCTGTCTTTTTTCAGATTATTACTTTATTAGGACCAAAGGCAAATGCGGAGATTGGAAAACCTGTTTAGTTACATTCATTTTGCAATTATGTTTGATGCCACTAGTGGCTTAGAAATACACACTTTACTTTTAAAAGCTTTTATTGTTAGATCTATGTGTTGAAAATATATTTTTGGACAGGCCAACAGTAAAGCCTTTTATTCCAAAATAAAGCTGCATTTGCATTTTGGCAAACACAAGTAGTCACAAAAGCCACTGTCAAATATTTGCTATTTATGACACCTAAGTATTTACAACACACACGGTCAGTTGACAGATGTCTGACGGAGAGATAATGTACGTGTGTGTAGAATTCCATCCCTCCCTGCCCTGGCTGCTGCTTTGACATGGAGTCCCCAGGGACAAAAGCCTCCCCAATCGTAGCTGTTCCACAGCGGTGCAACACAATAGCCTCTTTAACTACCTTCCCTGAATAGTTAATCTCTCCCTGGCAGCCAGCTATTGAATTAAGGCAACTGATACCAACACCGATGCATTGACCGTCTCTTGAGCGATAGTGGGTCTTGTCTGTATTTCAACAGAGAACGAGCACTCTGCAAGATTTGAGAAGAACGGTGAAAAGGGTGAGCCGAGCAGAACGCAGTGGCCACGGTCAAGACATTTACCATGCATGCCACACTAATAGGCAAGGCATCATGGAGAATGGGTTTTCAGAAGGACTTCCTGTTCAGTCTGCTTTACTGGGAAAGGGCTGGCCTGAAACCTGATCCTCACACGCGGCACATGACAACTGGCCATTGGTCTGGCAGCAATCACACGGAGGATTTATTACAAACACAATACAGACTATTGGGTTACAAATGATATAGATCCGATCAGAACTCTCCAGAGGCAGTAGTCTATGAGGATTCTTGTTCAAAAGACATTTGGACAGGCTTCTTGGACAGTGCTGTTTTGGGCATAAGCATAATACATTCCATTTAATAAGCAAAAAATGAAGAACTAAGATTAGAAATGAGGAATTAGACTCTGAACTATGTGTTCTGCCATATGCTCTGTAATCCATAGAAAATGCACTCAAACGGAATAAATGTTGCATTTGGTTCCCAAAAGGCAAAAGAGCATGAAAAGCTTACACATAACTATCAGAGGAAAAGTCTTCCATCTGCCTTGAATGATTTACAATCATTTCCAGCATGTTTTATTCTCTGTGAGCAAGGCCAAGATGCTGGGTACAGGAAACAACAAATATATATGCTGATTATGTCTCCATATGCGCTTTCTCCAATGTCATGTCAATCTCAGCTGGGTTTCTAAAATGTCTCTCAAATTCTCAATATCAGATTTTTTTCTTATCGAAAAGGCAATTTAACACCAAGTCATCCAATACCTCCTGACATGCATTCACAAAGAACAAAAAATGAACAAGCCCTAATAACCTGCAGTGTAACAATAATGTGCAGCAGCTTGGGCGTTGTGGAATAGAAATTATTCATCACACACCATGTTTCAAATGGGATTCCCAATTAAATGAATAGTTTACTCAAATTAAATGATTCTGTCATCATTTACTCACCCTCATGTGTTTCGAAACCTGACTTTCTTTCTTCTGTGGAACACCAAAGCAGTTATTTATAGAAGAAAGTTGAAGCTGGTATTTTTCAAACACTGAAAAAGACTGCAAAACAGCTATCATATGTCGTCAGAAGAACTGTAATATAGTGCACAGGTCTTATGAGCTACTTTTAATTATGCCTTTTTTTTTTCTTTTTCTTTTTTTTTTTTACGTTTTTTACGTTTTTTTAAGCCCTGATCTCCATCCAGGTCTCCAAGAGAGTAGCTCAGACATACTGACAAACATCTCCTTTGGTGTTCCATGAGAGAAAGAAAGTCACACACACCACACACCTATTTTCTGTAATAAAAAGGAGAAAGTAAATAAATAAATAAAGGCATATGAGAAGCTAGAAAAAGGGATAGTGAGTGAGCGGACCAAAGCTCTAAGAATATACTGTATATATATATATATATATATATATATATGTATATTTATATTTATAAAGAGCGTACCTGCAGATTTTCAGGTCAAACGATGGTACAAAAATCTAAAAGTAACATGGTAGCAATATCAACGGATAGCTGCTAACCTTAAAGTAGGCCTATATGTTCAGTTCTTTTACATGTCATTATATGGGAAAATACAAAAATATCAGCAATATTAGTAAATTAAATTATATTATTGTGCCCCAATAAATGAATTGTCTAAGGTATTTTTATATTCCTGCCTATTAAAGGGTTAATCCAAAGTCACATACAACTTTATGTGAGAAAAAAACAACAAAACTTAACATTCTTAAGGGCCATGAAAGTTTTGTACTATTAAAGCGAGAGAGAGAGAGAG